>NW_024412416.1:185811-274321 GCF_014898765.1 Herpailurus yagouaroundi | reverse complement strand
TATATATATATATATATATACACACACACACACACACACACACAATGGAGTATTACTCTGCGATCAAAAAGAACGAAATCTTGCCATTTGCAACTACGTGGATGCAACTAGATGGTGTTATGCTAAGTGAAATTAGTCCGAGAACTTCATGTGACTTCACTCATGAGGACTTAAAGAAACAAAACAGATGAACATAAGGGAAGGGAAACAAAAATAATATAAAGGCAGGGAGGGGGACAAAACAGAAGAGACTCTTAAATATGGAGAACAAACTGAGGGTTACTGGAGGGGTTTGTGGGAGGGGGGATGGGCTAAATGGGTGAAGGCATTAAGGCAACTACTGAAATCATTGTTGCACTATATGCTAACTAACTTAGATGTAAACTAAAAAATAAATTAATTAAAAAAATAAAACTAAAACCCATTAGCATGTTGGTTTCAAGGTAAACTTGCTGAGTATGTAAAGATGAGAATCACTGGATCCATGAAGTGATGTACAAGCAAAGCGGCGTAGCAGTTGTGATTGATTAGGGTAAGCAGGGCGGTTAAATCTTGGAGAAAGGCATAGTGTAGGGAAACTTCATTTAAACTGACAAGACCCAAACGGACAGAGGAAAATGGTAGAAATGCCAGAAGAAACGCATAGGAACCTAGTTGGGAGGTTGGGTTTTAAGAAAATACCATTTTTTAACCCAAGCAATAAAAGCATGGTCTCACAGGAGCCTGCCCGGCTAGATACTTGGGGACCAGGAAGAGAGAAGTCCCGCTGTGTCCCTCCAGCAGCCTGTGTTGAGCACATTGAGGAAGGAGCAGTGCTTCCTGAGCCACCTTCGTCGTCACAGAGCAAGGAAGGGTGCGTGTGGAGCTTGGAGGCAGCAGATCAGTGGCTGGCACAGGCGATGTCTTAATCATCAGGCATCTGGATGACAGAGGAGAGAGATGGGGAGGGACGCCGTAGTCCGTGTAGACCGGCTGATTCGTGTTGGGGTGGTTTGCGTACCGATCTGCTACTCTTGCTTTTAGCAGATGCTTGTATGTTCAGTTTCATAAATTGGGTTGTTTTCAAATCTTTATTTCTGGAGGTGTGTGTCCTGTTACAGCAAACACGAACGGACTTGTTGCGCTTCAGAAAGTAGTGCTGAATTGCAGTCTGTACTGACAGATATTCTAATTCCTCGTCTTCCTCTTCTCTCTCGTTCCCTAGGTGATCCAGATTAATCTGAATTCAATAGTTCCGTCCGTCAGCGGTCCAAAGAGACCTCAGGACAGAGTTGCCGTGGCGGATATGAAACGTGACTTCCAGGCTTGCTTGAATGAAAAGGCAGGTCTCCTCGCCACTGTCTTTGTCTGTGCGTCTTGTGCTCAGGGGTAAAGATCCGCCCGGTGGCCCGGAACCGCCGTCGGCCACTGTGCTCTCGCATGTTGGCACTGGCAGCCCCCTCAGTTTCCTGGCGTCCCATGTGCGAGTTGGTCATTTGATTAGCTCGGTCCCAGGCCTGCTGTGCCGATCAGACCCTGATTCTGTTATTTCGAGTTAAGGATGGAGTTTCTTGGTCGCCTCACTTCAAGCGCTGATTAGCCACCTGTGGTCATGGTGCTCTAGTGTTAGCTCAGATCGTGAGTGTGTCCGTCCTCACAGAAAGTTCTGTTGGACACACTGTTCTCGACTTCTGAACTGTGTAGTTATTCTCATAAAATCTGGTAAATGTAACTGAATGGCACGTGACCTCTTTGACTTTCTGGGTTTGTACTTTCTGTCTGAAAAGCGAATGGGGAGAGGGGCAGAGAGAGAGAGGGAGAGAGGGAATCCCAAGCAGGCTCAATGTCAGCACAGAGCCCAACGCGGGGCTTGAACCCACAAACTGAGATCATGACCTGAGCCTAAATCGAGTCAGACGCTTAACCGACTGAGCCCCCCAGGTGCCCCTCTTTTTATAATTTCTTAAATTATGTTGTTGTTTTATTGCGGAAAATGTCATACTTGTGCAGGAATAAAGTAGTCTAACGGATTCCTGCATACCTGCTTCAATAGTTACCAAGTCATAGGCAGTCTTGTCTCATCCGTTCCACACACATTCCCACCCAGAGGATCACGTTGAATCCAGTTGTCGGGGCCATTTTAACAGAGACCTTGCATCATCTCTTGAGGATTATCGTAAGTGGGAAGGAGTAGAGAAAAACAGCTGGATCCCGGGTGGTTACGAGTGCCAGCAGACTTCCATCGTGACTGTCACAGTCATGCTTCAGCTGAATTACAGCTTCTGAACATCAGCTTCACCACCACTCACACGTAGTCAGAACTTAAAGTGTTAAATGTCATTTGTCAAGAATCTGTTGAAGTTTCTACCAGTCTTTTTTTCTATACATACCCAGAGTATTGGTATTTATGTGCACATTTGTGTAGGTCGGATTTAAAGGCTTCCAGATTGCAGCTGAAAAGCAGAACGATACTGTGTGTATTCAGTACGAAGGAAGCGAGTTCAGGCTGTGCCATGGGTCTGTGGTCGTTGCCGCGGTCATCAGTTGCACCAATAACTGCAACCCGTCCGTCATGCTCGCTGCAGGTAGGCCGTTGGCTTGCGGCCATTTGTTCCTTTCCTGTGATGCTTTGTGTCGTAGATTATGCATGTATATCATTGTCTGTGTTTGATATTGAGAGATTTTCTGAGATTAAAAAAAAATTTTTTTTTAACATTTATTTTTTGAGAGACAGTTTGAGCAGGGGAGGGCAGGGAGACAGGGAGACAGGGAGACACAGAATCTGAAGCAGCTCCAGGCTCCAAGCTCTCAGCACAGAGCCTGACTTGGGGCTCGAACTCGTGAACCCTGAGATCATGACCTGAGCCCAAGTAGGACACTCAACCTACTTTCTGAGATTTTAATTGGGTCTTAAGGAGCCTGACCTTATGGAAACCAATTTGACAATAAATTT
The DNA here is from genome assembly GCF_014898765.1 of Herpailurus yagouaroundi. Classification (NCBI taxonomy): domain Eukaryota; kingdom Metazoa; phylum Chordata; class Mammalia; order Carnivora; family Felidae; genus Herpailurus; species Herpailurus yagouaroundi. The sequence continues at coordinate 271,389 of NW_024412416.1, read as the reverse complement.
CATATTAAAAAAAAAAAAAAAAAGAGACTGACTTTGACTTATGCTATTAGTTTTATTACACAGAAGGTAAATTCTTTTTAATATTACTTACATGTCTGTTAGTTTTAGGTTGTATCTGCTTCTTCTGTTAATTTAGAAGTATAGCTAATTAACAAATCTCTTGATAATCTACTAGAAGTTTACCATAGCACTGTGCTAGATTCCACTGAGAATGTAGAGGAAGTAAAAGATGATTGACAAGGATTGTAAATGAAATTAGTTGTATGTTCATAAAACAATTCATTAATTGTACAGATTCCTGTATAATAAATGTGAAATTTTAATTTCTGACAGGGGAATTTAAAATGGTTCATTTAGTAGAAAGTAAACAAATGGTTCAGCTAGTGATAGGTATTACCTGTGTGTGTCATATTAATTATGTATCCTGTTTTTCCGTGTGTGTGTGTGTGTGTGTGTGTGTGTGTGTGTGTGTGTAGGATGCCATGATATCAGGCTGTACCTTAATAATTTACAGTGTTAAGGTTTTTTATTCGTTTTAAATGAAACAGTTCAACATAATAGGCTGGGCAAAATAATGACAGCGAATTGATGAATTCGGACTTTTACCCTCACACGAATTGGAGGTTGTGGGTGCTGCCCTGATACGCCGTTGTTTACTGTGCAGGTCTTCTGGCTAAAAAGGCCGTAGATGCTGGTCTGCGTGTTAACCCTTACATAAGAACAAGTTTATCTCCAGGCAGTGGGATGGTCACACATTACCTCAGTTCGAGCGGAGTATTACCATATCTCAGTAAGCTTGGGTAAGTGACAGTCTGCTATTTATATCGACCTTTTGTTCAGCTGTGATCGGAGCCACTTGTTAGAACCTTTCATAGGCAAAGAGAAGATAGAAAAAATACGCTTTGTTCTACCTGTTACCTTGCCGATCCCACACAGTCTTTGATGCCTTCTCCCTCGGCAGAAATTTGCTGGGCAGACTCCAGGAACAAGGCAGCGTGTCGGCCTCCAAGAGGTCGGAGGCGTGGTCTCTAGCTCCTTGAAGGGTGGGAAGACAAACGTGAGACCAAGTAATGGGTGGTTTGAGGAATGGCACCGAGTGTGCATAGTTTCTGCGAGGGGCAGGTCAGTTTTGGAAAGAGTGAAATATACCAGCTGCATTGTTACTGGGGCAAGTTGTCTTAGTTGGCGTTTTGTGAGGTTATTGGCCCTGTGAAGCACAGGTTCGTCTGTCCCTGAACTTCATAGAGAACTCGTTCATTTCTTACATACTCGAAGAAAAAAAAAAATAACGGAGGCCTCCTCTGTTTTCAGGGTGTATTTTGGAACCTGTTAACTGACAGAGATCAATTCCTTTGCAAGAGGGATAAATTTAAAAATTGTGCTTTTAGAAGAGCGGCTGAGAGTAATTTTGAGGGTTTTGCTTGTAAGTTTTTAGTTCTGTCATTTTGGGATTTTTGTCAGAGACTTTCTTTGAATTTGGTTGGTTGAGAATCAAGCGGTTTACTGTTTGGGGTTTCCGTCACGGTGTCCCTTCCGAGGCCTTGCTGCACTCCTCCCACCAGTCCCTCTTAGGACTTTGGATAGAAGTACAGTATCAGTTTTTAAACGGTCAACTTAGAGCCCTGACGGTGATATTTGGGTAATTGTCTTGTGCAAGGTGCAGGTTTTGTGGCGGATTTAGGTCACCAGATCTCGGGAATGTTCTAAATATCGGGGTTCGGGTGTCAGTACAGGCGGCATGCCTGAGGGTCAGGTTGGATTGCTCAGAAGCCGTGAAACAGAGGTAGACACGGGGTAATCCGAGGGTCAGGAACGTTCTCTCAGGTGATCTCATTACAGTGATGGAGATGAAGACCTGTGCTTTCGGTACAAGTGTTGGAATGTTCTCTTCAATAACATCTATTTTTTGAAATGCAGATTTGAAATAGTTGGCTATGGATGTTCAACATGTGTGGGGAATACAGCACCCTTATCAGAAGCAGTTTTAAATGCAATAAAACAGGTAAAATTATCCATGGATCAGTAAGACACGGAGAGGGGTTTTCATAACTATCTTTTATTATTAAATTATAAAATATATGTATTGATGTATTTGTATTTCTGTAGTCCTTGCACCTCTTGGGAAGAGTCCATCTTAAAATGATTGAAAAAATCATTTTTAGGTCCTTGAAATAATCCCTCGGTAACGTAAGCAATTATTTTAGTTCAGTTACAGGATTCGGTAGTTCCGTACATAACAGTTGTGGTAATACTCTTTTGGTTATCTTGCCCTCACACGTGCAATATTTCGATTGCTTCTATACATAGATCATCCAAAACATAGATTACCATGTCTTGAGTTGAACATGTATTTGTTTACATACGTTTCTTTTTCAGGGTGATCTGGTCACTTGCGGAGTTTTATCTGGAAACAGACATTTCGAAGGTCGGCTTTGTGATTGTGTGCGTGCCAATTACCTCGCCTCCCCACCCCTAGTGGTGGCATACGCCATCGCCGGCACGGTGAATATAGATTTCCAGACGGAGCCCTTAGGTATCCTTTTGCCTTTACGTACATACCTGTGCACACTTCCCTCCACACGTCGTATTTCTGAAATGCTCCTTAGACCGTCCACTCTGAATTATCTCAGGAAACCTTATCATGCAACTCTTCATTTCTGTACTCATGAAGAGCACAGAATGTGGAAGTAGGGGTGCCTGGCTGGCTCAGAGGGTCGAGTGTGCCACTCTTGATCTCAGAGTCATGGGTTCGAGCCCCACATTGGGCGTGGAGCCTACTTTTTAAAAAAATAAATACATAATAAAATGTGCAAGTAATTCGTTTTTTTAGCTGCTTATGTCTGAAGCACTCACTCTGGTGTTGAATAATTTACTTGGTTTCTATGATAGATTGGTAAGAAGATGTGAACACCTTGAGGGAATTGCTTTTTTGTTTTTGTTTTTTTAATTTTTTTAATGTTTGTTTATTTTTGAGAGACAGAGCGCAAGCAGGGGAGGGGCTGAGAGAGAGAGAGAGACACAGAATCCGAAGCAGGCTCCACGCTCTGAGCTGTCAGCACAGAGCCCGACGCGGGGCTCAATCCCATGAACCGCGAGATCATGACCTGAGTTGAAGTCAGACACCCAACCCACTGAGGCACCCAGACGCCCCGAGGGAGTTGCTTTTTATACCAAATTTCGTATCACAATTTTTTCACCAGGGACTGACGCTACCGGCAGGAACATTTACCTGCAGGATATTTGGCCCAGTCGAGAGGAAGTTCATCAGATGGAAGAAGAGCGTGTTATATTGCCCATGTTTAAAACATTGAAAGAGAAAATAGAGGTAAGAGGCTCATCTGTTTCTTAAATAGTTTAATAAATGGCAGTATTTCTTTATTTCATGTGTCTTTCTGAATTTAATAAAAACTCAAATTATGAGGTTCCTGGGTGGCTCAGTTGGTTGCGCATCCAACTCTTAGTTTCTCCTCAGGTCATGATTTTACAGTCGTGGGTTCGAGCCCTGCGTTGGGCTCCACACTGTCAGCACGTAGCCTGCTTGGGGTTCCCTCCCTCCCTCCCTCCTTCTCTCTCTCTCTCTCTCTCTCTCTCTCTCTCTCTCTCTCTCTCTTTCTCTTTCTCTCTCTCCTCTCTCTCTCTGCCCCTCCCTGTATTCCTGTTCGTTCACTCACTGTGCTTTCTCTCTCAAATATTTTTAAAAAAATTAAAATTACATGATTTTGAACATACAGTTTTCATTGTTAATTTTGGAGAGAGAGAACATGTGAGAATGGGGAAGGGGCAGAGAGAGAGAGAGAGGTGGGGGGTGGAGGGAATCCCAAGCAGGCTCCATACTGTCAGCACAGAACCCCACTCGGGGCTCCAACCCACGAACTGCGAGATCGTGACCTGAGCCGAAGTCGGACGCTTCACGGACTGAGCCCCCCTAGGCCTTCCCGTGATGATGTTCTTAAAGACCAGCAGTGTGCCCACCACAGTCTCTCTTTAGCTGCACATAGGACTCTTTCTAAATCCTCTACCTTTGTTTGGATTCTATAAACGATGTCCAGTTTATATTAAAACTTAGTCTTCAGGTACTCATGAAAATCCAGAGTGCTGGAATTCATTGAGCAAATTTTCATTCATTCTGTCCGAAAATGTCTTAATTTTATAGAATGCACTATCTTAGCTTCCTTTCCAAATGAATGAGGCCTTTTTTTGGTCATTCTAATGTAAGTACCTTTTAATTCTCTCAGTCATTTTCATAAACCTCTCTTCTGTGACTCCATTTTCTCTCTGCTCTTTGTTCACCCGCCAAACCACGTTCACAGGTGGGAGACAAGCGGTGGAACTGCTTAGAGGCACCGGATTCCACTCTGTTCCCGTGGGACTCGAAGTCTACTTATATCCGATGTCCTTCATTTTTCGACAAACTTGTGAGTACGATTTTACTATTTGATCTTTTCAGGGTTGTTACGAACTAAAAGACCTCATCAGGAGTAAATGCCTTGAACTGTTTTCACCTTTTAGACCAAAGAGCCAGCTGCCCTCCAGCCTATTGAAAATGCCCACGTCCTCCTGTATCTGGGAGACTCCGTGACAACAGATCACATCTCACCCGCGGGCAGCATCGCCAGGAGCAGCTCGGCGGCCAAGTACTTGACCCACAGAGGGTAGGTGTGTGGCCGCGGGCGCGCACTCAGCCGCCTCGCTGACGAAGAGCGTTTACGTACTGGGCCCGGTAGACACAGTTGACCCTTGAACGGCTCCGATTTGTTTTGATAAACATGGTTCAGCACCATAAGTGCCTTTTTCTTGCTTGGGACGCTCTGAGCAGCCCTTCCTGTTCCCTAGCTGCCTTGTAAGAATGTGGAGAGAAGGCATCCAACCCAGAACAGGTGTTCATCGACTCTCTGTTAGGGTAAGGCTTCCGGTCCACAGAAGGGTGTTAAGTTTTGGGGAGTCAGACTTTTGACTTTGTGCAGGGTCGGTTCCCCAGCCCCCCTGTTGTCCAGGGCTCAGCTGCACAGGCATCACCACCGACCGTGTCTCGTCGCTGTATCTGACTTCAGCAGGAACTGGCCTGTTCTTGCTTTTAACTTTAGGAGTGGAAATTGCTGTTTTAAGTTAAGCCCTTGTGGTCTAAATGAACACCTGATTGGAAGCAAAAACTGTCTTTTCAGTACTACTTTGCCAGATAGTCAGCTTGGTTTGACCCACCACGCGAAGCCTGATGGTTTGGTTGGAGCACCCTCCCGTTGCCGGAGTGCAGAATTTTTAAGCGTGTGTTTTGTGGACTCTGAAACCTGTGTGCGTGAAGCTAGGCTTGGTCTGTGTCAGATCAAAAGACCATGAATTTCTGCTCCTTGAGCTTATATTTTTACTAAAAGTGGATGTAAACATCACTGATAGAGGAGATGGAAATCTAATCATTTCTACATGATTAATAATACAGTGTTGCTCTTATCCAGAACCATTTAGACACCAGAGACAGAGTTTTGGTAAGGGCAGAATTTTCTGTACTGGTGCCTGATTAGCTTTAGATGCTTGAGCTGTTCGAGAGCCGGCTTTTTGTCAAAGTATCGTGTAAACGTCAGTGCCGTATAGCTTGGTTGCACATGTAGTGATGCTGCAAAGCTCCTACTCTAATCTCACCAGTGCTATTTTGAAATTTGTGTTTAAATATTTTTGTGTTTAAATTTTTTCTGATTAACTAAGCTTGGTATGAATTAAAACGCATTTTGTGGGGGCGCCTGGGTGCCTCAGTCAGTTGAGCATCTGGCTCTTGATTTCGGCTCAGGTCATGATCTCACAGTCGTGAGATCGAGCCCCCCGTGTTGGGCTCTGCACTGAGTATGGAGCCTGCTTGGGATTCTCTCTGTCTCCCTCTCTCTCTGCCCCTCCCAATAAAATAAAAATAAAAATAATGGTTTTAAAAAGCCACTTTTTGGTAGGAGTGGTTAAGTCCATTTGATATAACTTGATCAAGGTGAATCCATTTGTTACACACATGGCTTTTATTTATAGTGGTGTGAAATGCAAGTTTTTAAATATTTTTTGGTCATCATTTCTGTCTTGGTCACAATTGTGACATAGCATCCACCAAAAGAAAGTCCCCACTCTTCTCAGATACATAACTTTTACGTGTTTTTTAGTTTCTGGTATGAGTTTGTCAGTGCATTTAATCCAATAGTTCTCATCAGTTAGAGTTGTTTTTAAGATCCTTCGAAACTCTCATCATCTCTATTTTGAAGTAAGAAATTTAAATGTACAGGTTTACAAAACGTATTGCCTTTACGTAAGAAACCAGGTTAGAGGCTCCTAAAAGTCGGTTGCTGGTTGTTCCTTATACTGAGTCGTTTCTTGTGCCTAGAAGGTCACATGTGTTGTGACCAGTCCAGCAGCAATGAACACCCATAGCGACCAGGTTACGGTGTCTGCTGCTTCCTAGTGTCGCTGTCCCCGCTGTCTGCAAGCCGGCATTGCACTTCGCTTGTATGAAGGACCGATGGTAGTACCGGTTTTCTCTAACTGAAAGAAATCTAAAGGTTTTTGCTTTTACGGGGAAAGGCCGTTATCACCCACATACCATGTAGGTCTTTGGTAAAAGCAGAGCAGCACAATGTGAATTTCTGGAAGGAGGTGGATAATCTTCCTTTATGCCATTTCGACTTAGGCGAGGTTTCATAGGAGTGCTCTGTTCTCAGCAGGGAAGCCAATACAAGCCACCGTTTTTTGGAGAAATGGTTGATTCCAGATTTGGAGGCATTTGGAATATTGACTGGCTGTTTGATTGATACTAAGAAATTGTGCTATTTTTTTTGGTATTGAGTAATATTTTTTGAGCGTTCATATGTTTCAAAGAAAAATAGTGAGGTATATAGTGTTAATATATGTTACGTGCGTTTGCTTCAAAGTAGCCTAATAGGGGATGATCATGGAGGAGACGGGGAGAGTGGGTTGGTTGCTGTAGTTTGATGATGGGCAGCTGGGCATTCACCGTGCTGTTTTCTCTACTTGTGCACACGCTTGAAATTTCCCATCATAAAAGAAGTGTTTTTGAGTAAGTTTTAAAAATCAGTAACGTGATTATTTCCCATCCGGAATGAAACCCACTTCACGACTCTCTTGTAGCCTTACTCCTCGTGAGTTCAACTCCTATGGAGCCCGGAGGGGCAATGACGCGGTCATGACGAGAGGCACTTTTGCAAACATCAAGCTGTTCAATAAGTTCATTGGGAAACCGGCTCCCAAAACAGTTCATTTTCCATCGGGACAGACGGTAAGGACGTTTACAAAGCATTTAGGCAACTGCTAGCTAACTAGATCCGAATTTGTGTTACAGATTTTTGTGTTTGTTCTAAACAGCTAGATGTGTTTGAGGCGGCAGAGCTGTACCAGAAAGAAGGTGTCCCGCTGATTATTTTAGCAGGAAAGAAATATGGTTCGGGAAATTCAAGAGACTGGGCTGCCAAAGGACCATATTTGCTGGTATTGATTCTTAACTTTTATCTTTTTTTTTTTTTTTTTTTAAGCTTATTTATTTATTTTTGAAGACCGAGTGCAAGCGGGGGAGGGACGGAGGGCGGGAGAATCCCAAGCAGGCTCTGAGCTGTCAGCACAGAGCCTGACTCCGGGCTTGAACCAGCGAACCGTGAGATCATGGCCTGCGCTGAAGTTGGACGCTTGACCGACTGAGCCACGCAGGCGCCCCTTAAGTTTTATTTTCTTAAACTTGAGTTTCAGATGTTCCCTTTTATCAGTAACATACTATCAAAGTATATTTTGCTCATTTGGATTTCTCCTGCTTATTTGGATCTCATATCCGTGGGGTTTTTTAAGTAATCATTTTGTACTCAACCTGGTTGCATCGTAATACTCCTGTATCAAGCTTCCTGAAGAGGTCGGTGTGGTAGAGGGAAAGGAGGTGCGGTCTGAAACTGGTGGGTGCTCGGTAACGGATTCCGTGTGCCCGCTGCTAGTTTACGGGCCCCCTTTCCGTTTACAGACTCAGACGGTGGGCCAAGTGGCCCGGTTGTACTAGTAGGAGATGATGGCACCTGGCTGCCTGCCTGCCAGGAGGGCATTTCCCGTGCACCTGTGTCTTTGCCGAAGCACAGATGGGGGTCCGCTGGAGAGGATGGTCCGGACAGGTGCTTTCTGCCCGGCTCTCACGCACAGAGGCGGTCAGGACAGCCCTCATAGCTGTCATGGTCACGCGCACTTCATTCTTCTTGAATCTTTAATTTCCCCCCCGAAAATGTGAATACTCATAGTCGTAGGAATGAGCCCACTTGTCTTCTCTTTCTGAGATACTAATTGTAACTAATATGAAGAGTAATTATAAGTGCAGGTTCCCTTTTTTCAGAAGTCTTTTGTCATTGTTTTCTTTGTTGGAGGCTTTCCTCGTGTTTGATCCTAGGCTGTCTCCTCGGTCAGACATTGAAACGCTGATTACAAGCTGGGGGCGCGGGCTGGGTTTTGTCAGTTGTCGGGCCTTGGCATAGATGGTTGGATTCCTTGGCAGAGCCCCGTACGTCCGTGCCTGCAGGTGTTCTCTCTGAGAGGCCAGTTTTCCCGAAGAAGGAGCAGCACTCCAGGCACAGACTTGCAGCTAATTCCCGTTTCTGATGCTGTTCTCACCCCCACCCCGGTGCCCGGTGCCCCTCAGTCCAGGACACCTGTTCTCCACAGGGTGGCAGCAGCCACAGAGGGGTGGGAACTGTACTCCTCCTGTGTGGAAAGCCCCGGTGGAAAGCCACATGGTTCTTAAACAGATCCACGGGCTGTGATTGAGGCATTCAAGTTTGGGAAGGGCGGCGAGGAGGAGGTCACGGCTGGGGGTGGGTGTCCGTGAGGAGCTCCTTAGGAGGACAGCGGTGGAGAAGTTGGGCAACTTGGAGCTAGAGCCTCTCCGGCCTGTTTTCTCCAGAGAATAGGTTTTTAGTTGTTGAGAACGGACTTGAGCCTTATCAGTGTCACTCTCTAAATGTTACGCTTGATGATTTCTGTGGTTTCAACGAGTCACTTGCCTGTAACTTCTAAGCATGTCCAGAATTCACGCACCCGGTTTCCCTATTGCTGTGGGGACGTCCTTGTGTACCCCTGTGTTCTAGGGGCCGTTTAAGAGCCAGTGCTGGGGAGCATGCACGTGGGGTCTGCCAGGATCAAACAGACTCTCCTGAGCCCTGTCGGAGTCCCAGCAGCCGCCCCACTGCAGGGCTCTCGCTCTGGTCAATGCTGGCCGAGCTCAGCCCTGGAAAGGCAGAGGGGTGGGTAGAAGTTAAGGAGCTACTTAAAGATACATAAAAATCTGTAAATACTTTCATACGTTACTGTCCTTTAGTATGCAGTGTTCAGTTAAAAAAGTTTCATAGGCTACAGGTAGAATTTTTTTCCCTTTAAAATGCTCCAAGAAGGCAATGTTCAAGAGATGATTGGAAGAAATAAAATGCACATTTGTTACAGGGTGTGAAAGCTGTTTTGGCTGAAAGTTATGAAAAAATTCACAAAGACCACTTGATTGGAGTTGGCATAGCTCCGCTTCAGTTCCTTCCGGGAGAAAATGCAGATTCCTTGGGCCTCTCTGGCAGAGAAACATTTTCTTTAACGTTTCCTGAAGAACTATCTCCTGGAGTTACGTTAAATATAAAGGTATCTCTAAGATCCTCAAGTACGTGATTACATGGTGTATACCTAACTAGATGGTTGTAAATTGAATAAAAACAATCATCGTGTCTTGTATACTAATGTCAGCGTGAATTGTAGTTTAAGATGACTGTTTCCTGTTTCTTCAGACCCACGTTAATGTAGTTGATATTCTGTGAGGAAAAGGAGAAAGCACTAGACGGTCCAGAAAAAAAGGAGACACGTGGGCTTCCAGTTATACGTGCCCGCTCCCTTGTCTTGGTTGTCCGCTCTTTCTGTCCTGATCTGTTTTTTTAATTGTTTTCAAGTTTATTTATTTATTTTGAGAGAGAGTGTGTGAATGGGGATGGGGCAGAGAGAGAAGGAAAGAGAATCCCAAGCAGGCTCCTCACAGAGCAGAGCCTGACACGGGGCTCGAACTCATGAACCGTGAGATCTCATGAACCGTGAGAACTCATGAACCGTGAGATGACCTGAGCCAAAGTCAAGAGTCAGACGTTTAACTGAGCCACCCGGGCGCCCCTGTCCTGATCTGCTTTTAATCCGGGCTTATACGTGGCTGCAGGAGAAGCCAGAGTTGAGTGTTCAGGGTTAGAGAAACACAGACCTTACAAGTAAGAAAAAAAGAAAAGTGGCCGATGTAACATGCAGCGAATATTTAATATAAAATGTCGATGAATGGGGCACCTGGGGGGGCTCGGTCAGTTAAGTAGCCACTCAAGTCACGATCTCGAGGTTCGTGAGTTCGAGCCCCACGTCGGGCTCCGTGCTGACAGCTCGGAGCCTGGAGCCCGCTTCGGGTTCTGTGTCTCCCTCTGTCTCTGCCCCTCCCCTGCTCACATTCTGTTTCTGTCTCTCTCTCAAAAATAAAATAAACAGTAACATTTCTCGAGTTATAAGTCAAAATCTATGTCATTTGGGTGTTCTGGATGATACGGTAACTGTCATGTAGAAATATGGGTAAGAGGACCTGATTTTCTACTTGGCCATGAAGCCCGTGGCTAGCTATGTCAGGTCTTTCCAGGCAGGAGGTTTCTCAGACAGAGTCTGGCAGGTACAGTCATTGAATGTGAGGACAGCTGGTCTGAGGGACACGTGGAAGGTTTCACCGCTCATACGAGATGTTTCTGTTTGTTTAAAGACAAGCACTGGAAAAGTATTCGGCGTGATTGCTTCGTTTGAAAATGATGTGGAAGTAACATTATACAAACACGGAGGATTATTAAACTTTGTGGCACGAAAATTCTCATAGTATCTACTCAACACAGATACCTTTCCGAACTGGTAACTGCAAATACAAAAAGCCTTTTGTGCTGGATCCAGGAATCCTGGCCGTGGAGCCGCAGACGGTCCCGTGCGCTCCCCGATCTCACCGTGGGTGTAAATGATTATGAATCAACATAGTGACTGAAATGAAATCTTTCTGATTTTAAATAATATACGAATGGTGCTATTAACATTGCTAAAATCAACGTGTGAGGTGTGCTGTGGGAGAGGCTGTAAGTACGGGGGTATTTTATCAGACCATTTTGTAAATAAAGGCAGAATTTGAATTTGTGTTGAAGATTCTTATATGAATAACCTTCCTGAAGTTGTTTGTTTAGTTTTGCACCTACAAAACTGTGTACTACTGTTTGTTGGTTTAAGACCAGCGGGTTGAAATGTAAGAAGCCAGATTAGACTCTAAAATTGTGGAAATCGGAATCTGATCATAAATGGACTCTCAGATACGTTAATTCCTTTTCAGAATTGAACTGGACATAGTTGGCATTCATGTTTGTACTATAAGCCAGGGTTCTCCTAGTCCCAGTCAAACCACAAGGGACAGGACCTGTCCCTGACCAGATCACCCTGTCCGGTGTTACCAAGGGTTCCTCCAGGCCCGAAGACGGAGCTGGTTGTGTAGCATCACGTGTTACCGGCGAAACTACAGATCACATACCGTTCAGTAATTTGCTCCTGTGACCCTCTGGCCGGCCTCAGATGGTATTATATTAATTGGATTAGATTATTTTGCTCACTTTATGTGATACTGTTACTTCCTATAACCTATTATTTTAGGTATCATTAACCAAAATTCCACACTCTTGTAGTTGTTAAAGAGAACTTTACTTAATTGTTAAATGCTGAAATTATTTCCTCTAGACTTTTAAATTATCCACCCTAAATTATATGGTTGCTCAACTCTTAAGAATATTTTAAATGTTGGTTATTTCTTAATTATTTAAATTGGTTTTGTGTCTTTTTGAATCCTTATTTTATCTGGGATGCATGATTCTATTAATTATGTTTTTGTTTTAACCAAAGCTGACTATCAGGATAAAACACTTAAATTGTTGCTGTCTGAATATCCCGTTTTCTCTCTGTACGTGTCTGTTCGCCACAGCAAGTGTTCTGTCAGCAAGACGTTTCGCCACTTTTAAGAGAAAGGTTGGGTAATTAATTCTAGAAAGTCCTATGCCTTTTTTTAAATTAAGAAACTGAACCTAGCAGGCGAAAGTTTAATTGTAGAGGTGTTTTTTTACATGGGGCTCTTCTTCTGACCCAGTGAGGCCCCTGGGGCTCGGGGGCGGCTCCTGTCACACGGGAGGAGCCGTGTCAATAGGGTGCCGAAACCGCCAGGCCGGGTGTGACTGTGGAGAGCTTTGCACACGAACAATCACACAGTCGTAATCCTTTCAAAATATTCTGCCAATTGTCTGTAGACAATTACATGGACTGGAGTCCGACAGAATGATTTTTCTTCTTTATTTAAATTTTTGTAACTGTTTTTCTTTGGTACTTGCATACTGTGTTCGCGATATTTTATTATGCCTGTGTATCTGTCGGTGCATGTGTTTTTAATTTACCTGAAAACATGAATTAGGAAGGGAGGGTTTACACGTCGAATGTTAAAGTACCTGTTACGTGCTTGGAAGAAGTGGCGACTCCAGACCGTGGAGACACCTCTGTGTCATTTTTCAGCCGTGCTGTATCACGTAGCTGTGGGCAGAGGCCTGGATGTCATCAGCGGCAGCCGAGACGCAAGGTCACGATGACACAGGTGGTCCCTGTGACCCGAGCGCTCACTTTCCAGCCCGCCTTGTCCGGGCTCTCAGCCCCGCGCCAGCGTGCGGCGGGCAGAGGGCTCTGGAGCGCGGCCACCCTCGGCGCAGAGTCCGGCTGTGCGCCCCGCGGTCCTGCCTCTGGCCGCACCCTCTGTTGGCGAAGATGTGACATCTATTGGCTCTTGTTGTTTCATTTACCTCCTCTGTTGACTATCTCTGAGTAATTTTGTTTAAAAAAATGCACAGTGTTGTGGAAAGGAAGTATAATAGGCACACGAGAGCAGCAGATCAGTGTTGGAAGTTCAAGTACAATTTTCAAAGGTATTGCCAATAGCAGCATTGTTTTCATCTTTAAAAAAATGACGCCACCTGCCATTGCCATACTTCCTGCCTTCAGTGGTCGTTGTTCCTGTGCAGCAAAGTGCGTGGGGGTTCCCGTCCAGCCATGGAGTTGGCCACTAATCACAGCTGGAAAGCTTCCAAGGTGACGGTGGTTGCTGTTACCTCTTTTGCCTCTAGGCTGACACTTGAATGAGAGGGATGCCAGTCGCCTTGGCGACTCAGTGTTTGCTGGGCAGCTGACCTCCTGGCTCCAAAGGCAGAGTGCACGTAGCTAAGAGGAAGCCAGAGCAGAGGGTGCCGGCACATGGTGACCGTGTCACGTGCATTCGCCTTCCCGGTGGTGGGTGACAGGATGACGCGACGCTAGGACCTGACGTCTTACTGTGGTTTTAAAAGACACCTGTCTTTTGCCTTTAGGTTTAGGAGAAGGTACTGAGATCCTGGGTGTTGACTCTGTCTTAGTTTGACTTGGAGTAATAAAGAGGGGGAGAGATTTAGGCTCTGTTAGTGGCTTTTTCCCCTGAAGTGTGATAGTGCCGATGTTTCTATCAATTTTACATATATGGCTATGAAACCACGTATCTCAAGTAACTATAAATCATTGTCTATTATTTAAAGCCAACAAAACAGTGTAACAGTTTTAAGTTCAATAATGTTAAGTATTGTATAAAAATATATTGGAGGCAAAGTTCAGTTGATGACAATTGTGTATATGTTATTGATGCTGTAAATTATTTTTAATAAAGAAAATTGTATTATCACATCTCTTGTTATAAAATGTTTTGTGGTGATTAAAACTAAAACACCGTAACTTAAATAGGATGGCATCCAGAAATTCCTCTTTGAGGATGTTCCCGAAATGTTAGTCATTCCCAGTGTGGCTGCCAGAGCGTGAGCCACGGTCGTCCTCGTCCCTCTGTCCAGCCTTCCTTTCTAGTCTGGGGCCAAGGAGAATGAAAAGGTGACAGTGTGCGGTGGGCATAGCCCGCCAGTGGGAACAGTCGGTGAAGTTGACCTCGATCTGGGGGTTGTTCAACAGGTACATAAGTTCATGGAATCACATTTTATACCTGAGAAGTCTGCACTCTGAGTGGCAGCAGGATCCCTTCTACAAGTGACAGCCAGCTGGGCAACCTGTTCTTGAACATTCATGAGGTGGAGACTGTCCGCTGTGCTAAGCAACCCTGTCCTGTTGACTGAGTCTTGATATCAAGCTGAAAATGTAACTTACACCTACCGATTCTGGTTCTCTCTGATTCGTCTGTGCCTCATGAAGCACTTTATGTATAAAGTAAACATTAAATACATAGTAGTGAAGGAGTTGGACCTGTGCACATAACTTTCATGCTATACATCTTTCATTATGGAGGTATTTTATGTTAAAGTGAACGCTTAGGACTGAATTGGTGGTCTCATGCTATAAACTATTATGGGAAGAAATGGCTTTTTTTTTTTTTTTTTTAATGTTTATTTTTCAGAGAGTGCAAGCAGGGCAGGGGCAGAGAGGAAGGGGGACAGAGAATCTGAAGCAGGTTCCAGGCTCTGAGCTGTCAGCACAGAGCCCACCACGGGGCTCAAACCCACGAACCGTGAGATCGTGACCTGAGCCAAAGTCAGGCCCTTAACAGACTGAACCACCCAGGTGCCCCAGAAATGGCTTTCTCTTGATGCAGGATGGAGATGCTGTGTTTTCATCGGCTTCTATGTTAGGGTCAGCTGACGGTGACACCTCTTCCCTCTGCTGGCCGCTCGTTAGTGACCCGTGAATCAGGTCATCCAGAGCTGGGAGCCAGGGCCGTGGGCCTCTGTCCTGGAGCGATGTTTTGTAAATATGGTCAGCTGCCCACTGGTCTAAAAATACCTGCCCTTACACATGCACCCCCATGTTTATAGCAGCACTATCGACAACAGCCGAAGTATGGAAAGAGCCCAAATATCCATCGAGGGATGAACGGATAAAGAAGATGCGGTATATATATACCATGGAGTATTACTCGGCAGTCAAAAAGAATGAAATCTTGCTATTTGCAACCACGTGGATGGAACTGGAGGGTATTGTGCTAAGCAAAATTAGTCGGAGAAAGACAAATATCATATGACTTCACTCATATGAGGACTTTAAGACAGAACAGATGAACATAAGGGAAGGGAAACAAAAATAATATAAAAACAGGGAGGGGGACAAAACAGAGGAGACTCAAATATGGAGAATAAACTCAGGGTTGCTGGAGGGGTGGTGGGAGGGGGGATGGGCTAAATGGGGAAGGGGCATTAAGGAATCTACTCCTGAAATCATTGCTGCACTAGATGCTAACTAATTTGGATGTAAATTTTAAAAAATGAAAAAAAAATTAAATAAAAATACCTGCCCTTGCTACCACTCTTAATAGCAACCCAAGTGAGTGAGTCAAGTTTATTAAGATCTGGTGTTCAGGAACCAAGATTGGCACATGATTAGAGATGTTCTGAAGGTTCCATTTCAGCGTTCTGTGAAGTTTGCATTACAGAGGCTCATCCCACCCAGGCACAGGCTGGCGGTTTGGATACTAGAGCACAAAGGGAGTCTCACAGTGTGCCTCTGTTGCCAGTTTCCACTTGGTGCCAGTCCAGGTTTTAAATTATAAATTAGTGTAGCTCCAGCCTATTTGTTTTGGTTTGATGTGAGTTGTTTGATAATTTTTCAAAATACCAAACCGTTAGGCTTGTGTTCAGTGTACTTCAAAATTGGAACATGTATTGCAAAAGCAGCTGTATTACGTAATCCCCACAAAATGTGACTGTGTGGTGACGATTGTGTGGTCACGGAGTTTTGAACACTTTTAACAACCTGCAATACACTGTAAAGAAAGTTTCATAAACGGCTATTATGTGTGACAGGACATCTTATGATACAAAATCGTGCCTGCAATCTCAGCCTACAGATTGTTCATTCTGTTCCTTCCAAGTTTTGATCACTGAACTCTAAGAGCCACTACTTAAGTGTCCCAGGTGGCCAGGTGGAGATGAAAAACATTGTTCATCCAACATTGACATGACACTTATTAGACTGGTGGAGATTTTTACATTATGATACCCAGTACTGGCATTTTGAGGAAAAACATGACTTGGCAGCATATATGAAAAGCCTTAGAAATGTTCATTCTCTTAGACCCAGTGATAGGACCGAGCAGGGTATTTTAAGGACATAAATGGAAATGCACAAAAGATTTATGTGTGAGGATTTATTAAAGACAAAGATGCTCATTTAAAATGAAAGGGCGGGGGCACCTGCCTGGCTCAGTCCCTAGAGCATGCAACTTTTGATCCTGGGGTTGTGAGTTCAAGCCCCAAAATGAAAGGGCAAATGACAAAATACAGTGTTTCTAAAGAAGACCCTGTGGGTGGAAAGGAGGCCACTGTGGAGCTAGTAGCCCTGACTCTTCATCTGTCACCATTTTCTGGCGGTTCAGTCTTCATCCCCATGCCTCATTCCACACGGGGTGGGGGCGGGGTGCTGTACGCGCACAGGGGAGCGGTGCATTACCTGCACGGGGGATGCTGTAGGCGCACAGAGGAGGGGTGCTGTACCCAAAGTGGGGGTGCAGTACCTACACGGGGGAGGGGGGATGATGCTGTACCCGCACGGAGAGGGGTGCGGTACCCGCAGGGGGCAAGAGGGGGCATAGAACCACGGAGGCCGCGCAGCAGGCCAGAGCCCCGACCCACCGAGAAGTCCTGCCTGGCGCCCCCGACCACCGGGATCCCCCACTCCGCGGGCACACGGCGGTTTCCTGCAGGGGATTCAGGCCCTACCTGGGCCCAGCCGCGGGAAGCCGGGGCCCGCCCTCTCGCCCCCTCCATCTGCTGCTCGGCCCGCGGGCCTGGGAGCGAGTGCAAGTTGGAGCCGCGGCCCGAGTCCAGCCGGAGGTGGGGTCGGCGCGCGGCGGAGGGGCGCGTGGGCCCGCGGCACTAGGGAGGTAACTTCGGGCCGCGCGGGAACGGACTCCGGCGGCAGCTGGACGGAGGCCGAGGCAAGGGAAAGCAGATCACCCCGAAGCCCGGTGGAAAAGGCGCTCTGAGCCGCGGAGGGACTCGACCCAACTGCGAGGTGCTCTTCCGGGGCAGAAAGGGGGCGGGGCGGAATCCACAAGAGCCAATCAGAAACAAGAGATGCCGTTCTGTGAGAGGTAGACGGATTCTGAGTGGGGTCACCACCGAGGGAAGGAGGGACAGAGCTGCGGAAGCCACTCCAGAAGCCGAATCTCGCGGGCCGGGGCGGTGCGGACGGCGGCCGAGCCTCGCCCCCCAGCACTCTGCGCTGACTGGCGGAGGGGGATCGCGAGGGGCCAATCAGAAGCCGGATCTCGCGGGCCGGGGCGTGGCGGACCCGCCCCCCAGCACTGTGTACTGACTGGCGGAGGGGGATGGCGAGGCGCCAATCAGAAGTTGGGGCTTGCAGGCTCGCGCTGGCCGGGGCCGCCTCAGGACCGCGGGGTGCGGGTCAGCTGTGTCCTCTCGGGACCCGAGGTCGCTGCGGGTGAGCCGACCGGGGAGAGCAGGGGTCTGGGCCGAGGCACCGGCCTGGGGGTGCACTGGGGGCTCCGGGGGCCCCCTGGCGGAGGGGCGGGGTCCGGGGCTGCAGCCCCCTCCTCCTCGTCCCCTCCGCGGCCCCGGCGCCCCCCACCAGTCCCCTGCCGCAGCGGGAAGACCACCGGAATCCCCGGCGGCGCGCTGTGGGGCGGGGCTGGGCTGGGTGCTGGGGTGCAGACCTGCACGGGGCCTGGCGCGAGGACAGCGCAGAAGGAATCGGAGGGGGTGTGTGCAGGGCGCGCTGGGGTAACGTCTGGAGAGGAGGGAAAATGCAGAATAACTCCCCTGTTTCGTCCGGAATTTCATAATCTCATGTAGTTTTAAAGCTCAAACGCAGTGTGGTAGGATATATTGGTTCCCGGAGGTTTCAGGTGCAAAGATTAAGTTTCGAAACCCCATTCAGGCGTTTTTACAACATCTTTAGTGAACAAAATCTGAAAGCAAATATTCTGGTCAGAAAGTAAACATGAGAAGTGATTAGCAAGACCGTAGGAACTATAACAGGTGGTGGAAACTGAGCAGCTGGGGCGGGCTTGGAGGTGGGAGAAATCAGTGCGGGAAAGAGGGTCGAGGAAGGCGGGGACGCGGAGGGGAATGGCGTGTTAGACGAATATTCCTGTTATCTCTGGAGTCATCAGGCAACAGTGTGGGGCTGAGGCAGGAAGGGGTCACATCCTGTGTGTGCCTCCCTGAATTTTACCTCGCTGTCCTCACCGCGGTGGGCTGGGCTTTGGGTTTCATAGATCCGAAGTGATTGCACACTAACAGGCATATGGTGATTTGGGGACTCTGAGAAAGCTCTAAGACGCCCCTTCAACCCTCTTCCTAGCCAGTTTCTCACACAGGCTTTTTTTTTTTTTTTTTTTTAATGTAAATTTACATTTGGTGAGATTCACAGATCTTACGCTCACTTAAGTTTTAAGCTAAGTTTTGACAAATGTATACACCCATGTAACCAAAGCACAGTAAAAATATAGCCATTTTCCTCCAGAAAGTTTTCTCCTGCCACCTCCCTGCCAGAAGCAACAGCTTCTTATTTCTATCAATAAGAGCTAACTGTTCATGAGATTCTTTTTATTTTTTATTATTTAAAAAAAATTTTTTTTAACGTTTATTTATTTTTGAGACAGAGAGAGACAGAGCATGAACAGGGGAGGGGTGGAGAGAGAGGGAGACACAGAATCGGAAACAGGCTCCAGGCCCCGAGCCGTCAGCACAGAGCCCGACGCGGGGCTCGAACCCACGGACCGTGAGATCATGACCCGAGCCGAAGTCGGACGCTCAACGGACTGAGCCACCCAGGCACCCCCATGAGATTCTTTTTATATGACACTACATCCCTTGAACAACAGTCAGAATCGTGCCCTAAAATGCAACCTACCCCAAGATGTTATTAATTATTTACAACTTAGTACGAAGGGAGGATTGAAATAAAACTATTTTATAAAAAGAGGGGAGGGAGGATACAAGGACCCTAGCTACTTGGCCCTTGAAGTGTGTTCAGAAGCCCCACATCGCTGTATCTGTGTCACGAGATGCTTTGGGGATGCCGGGCGTGTGAGCAGAGGGCCGTGTCACCAAGGAGAAGAAAACACTCTCCCCCATCCTGTCTGCCCAAGTCATACTCAGTTCAGATCCCTATTGTCAAGAATATCTTCCTCAGGCTGTATCAGTTCTCTCTCCTCCGAATCGCTATCATGTATTAATTTCATACACCATTTCAGAAACTCAGTTGTAACTTCATTTTACGTAACTGCCCATAATTTTTTTTTTAGAACTTAAAGGATTTCTTTTTTTTTTTAATTTTTTAAACATGTGTATTGATTTTTGAGAGAGAGAGAGAGAGAGACAGAAAGACAGAGCATGAATGGGAGAAGGGCAGAGAGAGAGGGAGACACAGAATCTGAAGCAGACTCCAGGCTCTGAGCTGTCAAGCACAGAGCACGATGTGGGGCTCGAACCCACAAACTATATCATGACCTGAGCCAAAGCCGGCTACTTAACCGACTGAGCCACCTAGGCATCCCAGGATTTTTTTTTTTTAAGTTTTATTTATTTATTTTGAGAGAGACAGAGACATTGAGAGTTGGGGAGGGGCAGAGAGAGAGGGAAGGAGGGAGAATCCCAACCAGGTCCAAACTGTCAGCACAGTGCTTGACGTGGGGCTCAAACTCATGAAACGTAAGATCATGAC
Source organism: Herpailurus yagouaroundi (assembly GCF_014898765.1). Taxonomy (NCBI): domain Eukaryota; kingdom Metazoa; phylum Chordata; class Mammalia; order Carnivora; family Felidae; genus Herpailurus; species Herpailurus yagouaroundi. The sequence goes on along the minus strand of NW_024412416.1, from coordinate 251,610 downwards.
CTGAGCCAGAATCAGGATTGGACAGTCAACCGACAGCCACCCAGGTGCCCCTAGATTTTATTTTATTTTTTAACTAAAAAAAATTTTTTAATGTTTATTTATTTTTGAGAAAGACAGAGTGCAAGCAGGGGAGGGGCAGAGAGAGAGAGGGAAACACAGAATCCAAAGCAGGCACCTGGGTCTGAACTGTCAGCACAGAGCCCGAAGCCGGGCTGGAACCCAACAGACCGTGAGATCGTGACCTGAGCCGAAGTCTGACGCTTAACCGACTGAGCCACCCAGGCGCCCCCACTCTAGATTTTATTTTTAAGTGGTCTCTACTCACCTCCCCCCTCAACGTGGGGCTCAAACCTATAACCCCGAGATCAAGAGTCACACGCGCCACTGACAGAGCCAGCCGGGTGCCCCACGTAACATTTTTATTTCAAGCCCTTATTCCTCTTAGCCGGAGAAAATGTATTCTTTACGAGTTAAGGTAAATGGAGTCATTCAGTGTCAATTCAGACACGTCAGGTTTGTACTTAACCCAGGGTTTCTTTGGCACCCTCCGTTTATTACTTACTGCCTTATAACTTGTTGTTTTGAATAGCTCTTAAGTTTTTTATTGTTCGGATATTTGTAAGCCAGAGTTAACTTTTCTGGGGTTACAGAGCCCGCTAGGCGCGCTTTCACATCGCCACCTGTGCCTCCCATGATGCTCTGCGCACCAGCCCACACTGGCGTACCGGGAGCGTGCGTGGTAAGCTGGAGGGTGAGCCTTAGAATTCCAAGTGGGGCTAGGAGAGTAAGACCACCGTGTTTCAGCTTATATTTTAGCCCCAAACTGATGGTAACATAGTCAAAGGGACAAAACCCTGGCTTAGGAGTGTCAAGAGCCGAGTCCTTACTGTTACATCGTATGTCACTTTGGGTGAGGCCTCTCACCTCCCAGGACCCAAATCTCCCCATAAATAAAGTGGGGGAGCAGAGCAGGAATTGGATGAGGTGATACCAGGCGCTTTCCTCATCTGTATCCTGTCCCTGGAAACATACCTTCTCTTTGCAAGGTGAGTTTAAAAGTAATCTGTGGTGCAAGGGAATTTATTCACCTGCCAAAACACCCACTTCTTTATCTCATTTGCTGATGTGATTTTTTAACTTTATGAGTGAAAATTAATAATAAGAACTATATTGGGGCGCGTGGGTGGCTCAGTCGGTTAAGCCTCCGACTTTGGCTCAGGTCATGATCTCCCGGTCCGTGAGTTCGAGCCCCGCGTCGGGCTCTTTGCTGACAGCTCGGAGCCTGGAGCCTGCTCCGGATTCTGTGTCTCCCTGTCTCTCTGCCCCTCCCCTGCTCACACTCTGTTTCTCTCTCTCTCAAAAATAAATAAACATCAAAATAAAAATTTTTAAATAGTAAGAACTATAGAATCAATATTGAGCAACATTATTGGTCTGTCTTAAGAAACGTCACTTCATTAAATATATTCATTATATGTCTCTTCCTAGTTTTTTTGTTTTCTCTAGACATAATGTCACGTGGAGATGATCTTCAGTCACAGGCTCTCACCAAGCCCGCTTTCAGTGAAACCCAAGCCTCTGCATTAGTGGAATCGGTATTTGGGTTAAAAGTTTCCAAGATCCAGCCACTTCCTAGCTACGATGACCAAAACTTTCACGTATGCGTTTCAAGAACCAAAGACACTACAGATGGCCCGACTGAGTATGTCCTCAAAATAAGCAACACTGAGTCGAGCAAAACTCCAGAGCTGATTGAAGTTCAGAGTCACATCGTCATGTTTCTGAGAGCCGCTGGGTTCCCAACAGCCTCTGTGTGTCGCACTAAAGGAGACAACCTAACCTCTCTTGTGTCCACAGGTAAGAAATTACCACGTCACTCGTCATCACCTGTGCATGTACATTACTGCATTTTGGCTACAGGTGGGAATATCAAGAACAGGTTTATAACTCCCAGCGTGGATGTGGTTATTTGTTCAGTGGCTGGGGGAGGCCACAGCATCACCCAAGTGCAGATCAGGGGCTCTGATTCCGAAGTGGTTAGAGCTGGGATCTGGTGTAACTCCTCCCCTTAGGAAGGTCTTGATGGATGAGGCACTAAGGACACGTGGAGTTAGGGGAAATTTTTTTTAACAGAAAAATAATGAAAGATTTTTATTCATCAGACCAGCTGTGTATCTTGGTGCTGTGGTGTGGAAGAAAGAACACAGGACTAGAAATCAGGGATTTTAGATCCCAGCTCTGTCATTTCTGTGTATGGTAACCTGGGACCCACTGCTTCATATTCCTAAGACTGGAGTCCTCGTCTGTGAGACTCTGGCCCATTTCCCTCTAATTTTGCCAAAATTCTAAGCTGAACCTGTAGAGTTCTCTAAGCAGCAGCCTGAAATCAGCTCAGCCCTGGAATTTGTTAAAGGTTAAATCTTGACCATTATTTCCCTCTTATACGATCACCCATTCTGTCATAATCTGCATGGCTCCAAACAAGTGAGGCCCCATCCAGGCCCCGACACACAGGCTATGCGCCCCCCCCCCCCGTTTGCCCCTGAAGAAGCCTCTGAACCTGTCATTTCTCTATATCACACTTTCCTCAATTATAAACTTATGAAAACGTGTTTTAGGTCCATTTGCCAGACCAGGCAATTTATGTTTAGTGCTAAGGCCGGCAAAGCTGGGACTGGAGCACTGCTGGTGTGTAAGTGCCTGGTTCCGGGGCTGTGAGGTTTGTCTGTTCTGTCTGCGCCGATCTGCCCAGTCCTGCTTCATAAAATCCTGCTGGCTGGTTTTAGGTTAGCTCATGCATTTCTCTTCTTCTGTGATTTCTGCTCTTCTCTATGATAATAATTACAAAGCCAGAAAGTCCATTTTCTGGAGAATAATTGACAGGATATAACCTTCCATCCATCTAGATAGTGGCTCCGAAATCGCAAGCTACTTGGTGAGGCTCCTGACTTACCTCCCAGGAAGGCCTATAGCTGAGATCCCCATCAGCCCCCAGCTACTGTATGAAATTGGAAGGCTAGCTGGCAAATTGGATAAGACACTGGAGGTAAGATTTGCGGTTTTATCTTATTTATAAGAATTTTTTGTTTAGTTTTGATTTTTTTTTTTTTTAAGATAGAGAGCACAAGTGAGGGAGGGGCAGAGAGAGAGAGAGGGAGGCACAGAATCTGAAGCAGGCTCCAGGCTCTGAGCTGTCAGCACAGGGCCTGACACAGGGCTCAAACTCACGAACTGTGAGATCATGACCTGAGCCAAAGTCGGATGCTTAACCAACTGAGCCACCCAGGCGCCCCTAGTTTTGATTTATTTTACTTAAAAGATAGACCCAGTGTCAGACTCCCTTTTTATGTGTGGTGCCTCCTAAGGTTTGTGATGAAGGAAATAGGGTCTTAGATGCATGAATTTTATGACAGTAAGGCTCCTTTCTGCCCAGGTCTGTGAAATCTCCCCTGACCTTTTCTCTTCCTGTGCTGTGCATAATTGACCACTTCCTTCTCTTGCTACTTCTGAACTTGGACATCCTTCTATCACTGTACTTATTGGGCTATGTTCCAGTCAGCTAGTGCTGTGTAACAAGTCATCCCCAAACTTACTGGCTTGAAACAATAATGACTTATTTGTCATGTTTCCATGGGTTGACTGAGTGGATCTCCTGCTCTATGTGGTATTAATTGGGGTCACTCATGCAGCTGTACTCAGCTGGGAGCTCAGTCCTCCATGTGGCCTCTGCTTGTCACATGGTGTCTCATCCTTCAGGATGGCTGAGCGTCTTTACAACATGGCTGCTGGTTTCCGAGAAAGTGCTCCGAGGGGACAAATCCCAGTTCACAGACAGTTATTGAGCCTGTTATTGAGTTATTGAGACAGTTTGAATCATGCTAGCTAGTGTCTCATTGGCCAAAGCAAGTGATGTGTCTAATCCCAAAGTCAACTGGGAGAAGCTACATAGGGTGTGAATAAAGGAAGCATGATTCATAGGGGACATCAGAACAACAGTCTACCACATATGGTATCGTAATTATTGCATATTTGCACTTCCTGTTACGTATTGTTCATGAGAAGCAGTGAGCTTCCTTTTTTATTATTATTGTTAGAGAGAGAGAGGGAGAGCACACGTGAGCAGGGGGTGGGGCAGAGAGAGAGAGAAAAGAAGAGAGAGAGAATCCCAAGCAGGGTCCATGCTTAGTACGCAGCCCAACGCAGGGCTCTATCCTATGACGCTGGGATCATGACCTGAGCTGAAATCAGTCAGACACTCAACCGACTGAGCCACGCAGACGCCCCAGAAGCAGTGAGCTTCTTAAGAGATGGTTTATGCTTTGTTTTTTTTTTTTTTAATTTTTTTTAATGTTTATTTATTTTTGAGGTGGGGGGTGGGCAGAGAGACAGGGAGATACAGAATCTGAAGCAGCCTCCAGGCTCCGAGCTGTCAGCCCAGAGCCCGACGTGGGGCTCGAACCCAAAACCACGGGATCACGACCTGAGCCAAAGTCGGACACTCAACTGACTGAACCACCGAGGAGCCCCTGGTTTATGCCTTAATCGTCTTTTTCCCTTGCTGTCTAACGGTGTGAAACACATAGCAGGTATTCAAGGAGGACTGGATTAAAAAAAAAAGAAGCAACTTATGAGCTGGTTCTTAAAAGTTAGGAACCCATCAGTCAGAGAAGAAGGAGGGAGGGCTTTCTAGCTAGAGGCTACAGCCATGCCGGTAAATGATCATGTTCCAGAACTTCTGGTAATTCGTTATGCTTGGAATACAGGGGTTAAGCCTGAGGGAGACAGAAGATAAAGTTGGAAACATCCCGTGGTCAGATTATAAGATACATCAGCATATACGATACTGAGGAGCTTAGGGACTTTGGAGGGTTTTTAAACAGGCAAAGATTTCTAGTTTATAGCACTCTGTGGAACAGTGTGGTGGATGGATTGGCAGAAAGCCAGAATGGAGGCAGGAAATGCATCTAGGAAGCTAATGAATAATCAGATAAACGCGGATTGAGAGCTTGAAGGTCTCCTCAAGCTTGAAGGAAAGGTTCAAGGTATCTTTTGGAGACAGAGCCAAGTTGGTGATTGATTTAATGTGAAGCCTGTGGGAGAGGGAGGGGCTGAGCGAGACGTGGGTTCGCACCTGTGTCTGCTGGGTCACAGCCCCGCGCACAAGTAGGCAGCATTCTCCCCTGACATCAGTCACGAGGTGGCCTTTGTAGCCCGGAGCAGAGGACAGGAGGGATGAAGAGGGGGAGAACTAGGAGAACTATCAGAGATGGGGGCTGGTGGTTGCTGAGATCTGTGCCGGCAAAGGCTTCTTGCCGTAGACGAAGCAGAGCAGCCTCCACTGACCTCACATTGTGCCCCTCTTGTGGCTACTGTGGTCAGCCTGCCCGAGTCACTCCTTGCTTCTGCCCACAGTTTCTTTCCATCCGGCTGGTGCTTTAGCGAGAAGAGTAAGGTGGAGACTTAGCAGGAGCTAAGAGATGGGACGGGGCTGGGAACACCCCAACAATAAGATTTAGGGGATTTTTATGCCCTCTGTCCCAGAGACTTGATATTTACAATCTCCTGAGACTGAGTGGAAAAAATTCTTGGCTGCTTTATGCCCACAGCCTCTATATTACGAGTCCTTCTTGCAAGCAGTGTGTACATGGGTCTTGCTATTTTATCTAGTCTAACCATCTGTGCCCTTCAGTCGGGATGTTTACATTTAATGCAGTAGTGATGAAACCCTTAGGCGCTCGGCGTGGCGCACCGAGGAGCCAGGAGAGAAAGGCCAGAGAAGTTGGGCGCGTTGGCTGCAACATTCATGTTCAACAAACCTTTGCTGAGCACCCGCTACCTATGAGGTCTTGATTTGTTTCGTGTCTTAGTTTATCAGAGACAATTGGGAAGCTGGTGTTGATACTCTGATTTCACCGTCAAGGAAACAGATCCGAGATATTAAGTGGCAGAGCCTGTTGAAACCCAGCCGTGTGTGACTCCTGGCCTGGATTCCGGGTGGTCTCCCACTTCTCCTGCCGGAGCCGAGAGGGTGTCCTGTGGGCTGCATGGCTAACAGTGCCACCGTTTTAGGAGCCGACTCAGAGCCTTCCCGAGTGGACCGTTGCTCCATTGGAAGCCCGGCAAGAGTGTTATATTTTACTTTCTTTAAAAATGAAAGTAAGAGGGACGCCTGGGGGGGCTCAGTCAGTTGGGCGTCCAACTCTTGGTTTCGGCTCAGGTCATGATCTCATGGCTCGTGGATTCGAGCCCCACATCAGGTGCTAAGCTGACAGCACAGAGCCTGCTTGGGATTCTCTCTCTCTCCTCTTTCTCTCTGCCCTTCCCATGCTTGCGCTTTCTCTCTCTCTCTCTCAAAATAAATAAACTTAAGAAAATGAAAGTAAGAAATATGCATGGTTGAAATTTCACCCAGTACTGAAAGGCATAAAATGAACATTTTTTTCTCTTCCCTATCATCTCCATTCTTAGTTCCAGTGCTACCCCCCAGAAGGCACAGCTTCTAACAGTGTTTTAGTGCTTACTATGCAGAGTATTTTTGTGATCTGCAGTGGCACTTAACACACCAGTGGTCAGGAATTCAAAACCCTGTCATGTGAGGACTCACGGAAGGAACCAGAAAGGTTGACTCTGCAGAAGAGAAAGCTCTGAGGGGGAGGAGCCCTGTCCGGGAGTACATGGAAGACAGTCATGTGGGAGAAGCACTGACCGTGTTCCAGACGGCCCCAGACGGCCCAGCGAGACCCCACGGCAGGGACACTATTGGCACGGATGTCCCAGTGACATCCCACAGCAGGGACACTATTGCTGAGACAGTTCAGCTCAGCAGAAGGAAGAGGGCAGAACCATTCAAGGGTAAAAAGTACCTCCTGTGCGAGGTATTGAAACCGAGGCTACTTCAAGGACGTGGTGGCGAAAGCAGGGACGTCAGCGGAAGGATTTGGAACCCCAGGTCTCGAGAGTGGACGTTAGAATGAATTTAGAGGCACATTTTTAAAGAAATAGAATACAACGGAGAACACCAGAATATCTCACACATAATAGTCTACGTATCGTTTATGGACTTTTTTTCCCCTCTCTGTGTGTTGGCAGTATCCTGGGTTGTCATGTAAAGTGTATTTCTCACAGGAGAAACACTATTCCACCGGTGATCCCCCCACTCTGGGACAGGTCAGCCCTCCCTCAGCCCCCCACTAGTAACTCATTATCCTGCTCCAAACCTCAGTTTCCCCTTTTGTGCAACGATGGTCAAAGCCATTTCAAACCTCAGATAGAGTGGTCAAAATCTAAAGGCCCTGGCAGTTCTAGAATTTTCTGTTGTAAGAATGCTCATTTATTCGGCAAATACTGCTTGAGCAGTGTCTTTTGTGCACCAGGCACCGTTCCAGGCGTAGGGACCAAGCACAAAACTCCTCTCTGTGGAGCTTACGTTCTAGGGAGGACAGGCAGGCGCGAGGGTGGAGTATGGTGGATGTTAGCAATATGTGCCGCACCTTAAGAAGAAAAAATAAGCAGAGAAGAGGGATCTGAAGCATTGGAGAGAGGGCTGAGATTTTAGATGGAGTGGTCAGGGCGCCCTCCACAGAAGGTGGTTTTTGAGTAAGGAGCTGGTAGCAATGAAGACCCTGGACCAACGGAGGTCTGGGCAAGAGTATCCCACGAGGAGGAAACAGCACACGCAGAGGCCGCAAGGTGGAGCCGTGCTTGGCGTGTTCTCCAACCGCAGGGAGGCCAGCCAGGGTGGTTGGAGGACAGTCAGCAAAAGCAGCAGAAGGTGAAGTCAGAGAGGTGATGAGGGGCCGGCAGGTCACGTGGGGAGAATAGAGTTCTCTGTAACCGCCTCCGGCCCTGCCGTAGGCTGTGGCTAATCCCTGACACACCATCATGGGCGCGAAGCGAGATGGGCACGTGCCCTCAGAGCTATGAGGTCCTGTGCAAATATGCAGTCATTGTTTTGTGGGGGGATTAAATGGGGCGAGTTGTTGAGTGTGGGGCCCCTCCCGTGCGCTCCTGGGACCAGCACTGGGGGGGGTTTGTGGAGCTCGAGGTAGCGGTCGCTCCGACTCTCCAGACTCTAAAGAGTTTCTTGCCTTTGATTTAGAAATTCCATCACCCAAAGTTAAGTTGCCTCCGTCGAGAAAACTTCATTTGGAATCTGAAAAACGTTCCTCTTCTGGAGAAGTACCTGTATGCCTTGGGCCAGAGCCAAAACCGAGAGATCGTCACACAGGTCATTGAGCTGTTCAAGGGCGAGGTCCTGACCAAGTTAGGTGATTTTCGAGAATGTGAGTATTCCTCTGATCAAATAAGTATTTTTTTTTTTTTGCTATTTATATTATTTATTTTTAAAGTTTATTTTTTTAAATTATTTTTTTAATGTTTATTCATTTTTGAGAGAGAGGGAGACAGCATGAGCAGGGGAGGGGCAGAGAGAGAGGGAGACACAGAATCTAAAGCAGACTCCAGGCTCTGAGCTGTCAGCACAGAGCCCGACGCGGGGCTCGAACCCACGAACTGCGAGATCATGACCTGAGCCGAAGTCTGCCGCTTAACCGACGAGCCACCCAGGTGCCCCTGCAACCTGCGTTTCTTATTCAGTGTTGTCTCTGGATTGATCCACTTGACCTGTAGTTCCAGTTCATTTAGTTCACCGTTGTTAACTGCTGAATAGTATTCCAGAGTATGTGCGTACCACCATTTATTTCAATGTACTGTAATTTTTACTTAGTTATTTTTGAGGGAGAGTGAGTGTGAGCAGGGGAGGGGCTGAGCGAGAGGAGAGAGGCTCGACACTGTCAGCACGGAGCCCGAGGTGGGGCTCCATCTCATGAACCGTGAGATCACGGCCTGAGCCAAAATCGAGACGCCAAACCCACTGAGCCACCAGGCTCCCCGAACATACTGTAATTTTTTTGGCCTGGTTTGTTCTTTTGTTAATAGAATTTGTGTGGGTTCCCCTTTTTTTTTTTTTTCTGCTACATCACGGGGCTCTGGTGAGCACGCTAGTCCATATCTCCTCATGGACACGGAGAACAGTTTCTCTAGGGTGTAACCAGCCTCTTGACTGAGCGTGAAGCCTAGTCAAAGGACAAGAAAGTAAGGGGCATTTCTAGCAAGCCTAACCGAGGCAGTATGTGTCCCTTGTGGCCTCCGCTTGGGCTGCGTTAACAAAGTACCAGGGGGTGTAGACAACGGTAATTTATTTCTCACCGTCCTGGAGGCTGGAAATCTGGGGTGCCGTCATGGGCAGTTTCTTTCCTGGCTCACAGCCACCTTCTCTCGGTGTCAAGCATGCTCTGTGGTGTCTCTTCTTATCAGGGCATAAATCCCATCATGAGGGCCCCACCCTCATGACCTCATCTCACCCCGTCAACCTCCTGAAGACCCCATCTCCAAATACCACCACATTGGGGGTGGGGCTTCAACATGTGAATTGTTGGGGTGGCGGGGCAGTCACATTTCAATCCATAGCGTTTACTTTATGTAAACATAATGCAAGGGGGTGGGGCGCCTGTGTGTCTCAGTCAGTTAAACATCTGACTCTTGATCTCAGCACAGGTCTTGATCTCAGGGTCATGAGTTCAAGCCCCATGATGGGCTCCATGCTGGGCGTGCAGCCTACTTAAAAAAAAATCAAACACGCAGTGCGAGGTGGTAGCAGGAAAACAGAGTTGATTTGCCCTCAGATCTGCCCCCACAACTCATATTCGTCTCATTAAAATGTACCCACCACTCACTAGTTGGTCTGATCACAACCCTAGGACTTGGCAGCCTTGACTTTGTTCTTTCTCTCACGCCTCCCATCCAAATTCTACCAGCTCTAACTTCAAATGTGCCCCATTTTTACCTACTTTACCCCACCTTAACTACTACCACTTGTTCCAATCTACCCTCATTTCTCATCTGGATTACTGAGTGTGTGACGTCATGGGTCCTGGGGTAGGACTGTTGGGTCATAGGACATGTCTATATGCAGCTTTATGAGATAATGTCAAACTGTTTTCCAAAGTGGTTGTATGTCGACTTTATGCTACTGCCGGCAGAGGATGAAAGTTTTCATGGCTCTACACCCTTGGTATCATCAGATGTTTTACTTTTCGCCCATCTGATAGAATGTAATGATTTTTTTTTTTAAGTAGGTTCCATGCCCAATGTGGGGCTTGAACTCACGACCCAAGATCAAGAGTCACAGGCTCTACCAACTAAGCCACCCAGGCACCCCTGTGATGATTTCTTGTTGGGGTTTTACTATACATTTCCCTATTTATTGGCCGTTTGGGTAAACCCTTTTGTGAAGTGCCTATGCAAGTCTTTTGCCAGTTTTTCTACTGGGATTTTTTTTCTCATTGATTGCTGGATACAAATCCTTCGGTGGTTATATGTGTTACAAATATTTTGTCCCATTCTGTTCCCTTTTTACTTTCTTTATGATATATTTTGATGAACAATCCTTAATTTATTGGTTTCAAATACATCAATCTTTTACTCTATGGTTAGTGTTGTGTGTCTTGTGTAGAAATTTTTGTCTACCCTGTGGTCATGAAGATATTCTCCTATATGATCTTACTAAAATGTCATAGCTTTTGCATTTCATAATAGGTCTATAAATCATCGGGAATTTACATATGGTGTGAATTTTTCCCATGGCTGATATTTTTTTCCACCAACATTTATTAAAAAGCCATCTTTCTAGGGCACCTGGGTGGCTCACTTGGTTAAGTATCTGACTTCTGCTCAGGTCATGATGCCGTGGTTCATGAGCTTGAGCCCTGCATTGGGTGATCATGAGCCCCATTTTGGGTAAACACGAGCCCTGCCTCAGGTGAGTCCCACTTCTCTTTCTCTCTCTCTCTGCCCCTCACTCACTTGCACCCTTTCTCTCTCTTTCTCTCAAAAAAAAAAAAAGCCATCTTTCCTCTCTTTGTTTTGCAGTACACCTCTGCTATAAACGAAATGTTTTGGGGCTCCATTTTATTCCCCTGTTCTATTTGCCTGGGTTTCCTCCCATACCACACTGTGTATCAGCTATGCAAGGCTATGCTGCAGTAACAAATAGCCCCCAAATCATGTGGACTACAAAAACAAAGGTTTAGTTCTAACTCGGGCTGCATGCCTATCATGGGTTGGCTACAGTTCTGTTCTACTATTCTCACTTTGGGATTTAGATGGATGGGATTTTCACCAATTGGACTATTGCTAGAGTACAGGGAGCAAGAATGTAGGGCACTGTACACTGGCCCTTAAATCTCTGCCCTAAAGTGACATCACTTCTGTTCATATGTCAATGACCAAAAAGTCACATGGCCATACACCAACATCTTGAGGAGCAGGGAAGTGCGACTCAGCGCAATCCTGGAAGGAACATGAACTGTGAGATTGTGACCTGAGTCAAAATCAAGAGTCAGACGCTTAACCCACTGAGCCATCCAGGTGCCCCGTCATAAGAAATTTTTTTGGAAATCCTAAGTTAAAATAGACACATCTAGTTCATTCTAGGACTCTTGGTGGCGGCTTCTCCTCCTCCTCCTCCTCCTCCTCCTCCTCCTCCTCCTCCTCCTCCTCCTCCCTTTCCCCCTCCCCCCCTCCTCCTTCTTCTTCTCCAATATTGTTTAATCTCTCCACCCAATGTGGGGCTTCAACTCACAACCCCAAGATCAAGAGTTGCATGCTCTACTGACTGAGCCATCCAGGCACCCCTAGACTCCTCTTATAACAATACAAACATACATGTATTCTTTTTAAACATTTCTGGTTTGGGGTGGTTCTGCCTCTCCCTTTACGCTAACAGGTGTTCGCAGTGACTATAACCTCCATCATCTGGCCTTGTGCTGATCAGAAGCAAAGGCAAGTTCAACCACCGAATTTAGCTGCTTTTTTCCTTTTCAGAGGAAATTATTTTATTTCAGGGAAAATAGGGTTCAGCTCTACCTCTGACTGCTCATCGCATTGCTTGAGTGGCCATGCCCGAGAAAGGAGAAGTGGGAAGAATGAACTGGGGGTTAAATACCTGTTTTCACGTGGCTTAATGTTTCTCCTTTCAGGTGTCAATCACGGAGACCTTAATGACCATAACATTTTAGTGGAGGCCGTCAACTCAGCCCCTGAAGGTGCCATGTATCACGTGTCTGGGATTTTAGACTTTGGTGACATGAGCTACGGCTACTATGTGTTTGAGGTGGCCATCACCATCATGTACATGATGATTGAGAGCAAGAGTCCCCTACACGTGGGAGGTCACGTCCTTGCCGGATTTGAGAGCATCATCCCACTGACACCTGTGGAGAGGGGCGCCTTGTTCCTCCTCGTGTGCGGTCGCTTTTGTCAGTCCCTCGTCATAGCTGCACACTCTTGCCAGCTACACCCGGAGAACAAAGAATATCTCATGATCACTGCCAAAACCGGGTGGAAGCACCTGCAGCAGATGTTCAACATGGGCCAGGAAGCTGTAGAAGAAATCTGGTTTCAAACTGCCAGGTCCTACGACTCTGGGATCGCCATGTGACTAGGCGAAATTTCACATTAGCTTGGATGGTGAAGAACCCAGAAGGACCAAATCTAATTCTATGAAGGATTTCCCTGCACAGCGAAAAATGAATTGATAGAACTGATCGGTGCACATGAACCCTCTGAGCACTCTCACAACCACTTTTTAAGTCTAAGAAAGTGCCCCCTGAGCAAGCGTGTCTTTCTGTGGGTCTCGCTTGCCTCATGTATAAAACACAGAGTGATGTTTTGACTCAGTCAATCTCTCAAGGTGTATATATTCCAGCCCCAAGATCAATGACTGTTTTACGCTTTGAAAGGAACACAAACATAGACATGTTCACGTACTTTAAATTACCGAGTGTAGCACAGAGGCCTCACTGTCATATCACCAATTCTGCGAAGACTTCTCCTATTGCTCTGTGTCTCTAGAACCCTGTGCTGTCTTTTCCATGGCACATCACTCAGTATCACAGATGATGGCTGTGTAGTCACGTGGCCCAAGAGCTATTTGAGGGCAGAGACTGTGAAACAATTTTTTGTCTCCCCTGTCTTTTGTTCTTTTGCACCCGATACAGTGCTTTCCCCATGGTTTCAAAAAATATTTGCAAAATTCATATATGCTAAAAGAAAGGTTGGAGAAGATAAGGCAGAGACTAAGATGCCTTAGGAGGAAACACAGATGGTGTTCCTGAGAAAAAGTCTGCCTTTGAGAGGACGCTTGAAGCTGGAACTCTAGAGACCGATGCTGGAAGATACTGGACCTGCAAGGAGGTGAGAGGGCACGCAGGCAGGGCCATGACTCCCGAGGCACAAATACAACGGTCAGTTTTCGATTGATACCAAGAAAGTCTCTAAGATGTCTCCCAAACCTGTCTCATTTGTGGCTCTTTACACATGAAAATGTGATGTTGGTGGGGCGACTGGAGGGCTCAGTCAGTTGAGCGTCCAACTTTGGCTCAGGTCATGAGGGTTCGAGCCCCATGTCGGGCTCTGTGCTGATGGCTCGGAGCCTGGAGCCTGCTTTGGATTCTGTGTCTCCCTCTTTCTCTCTGCCCCTCCCCGACTCATGCTCTGTTTCACTCTCAAAAATGATTAAAAAAACATTAAAAAAAAAGAGAAAATGTGATGTTGGTGAACCGTGGTTCACTGTATACTTGATGTTAATGATACCACTGTTTCCTTCACTGATTTCTCTGCACGTCTCCTTCAGTGTGATTTATTAAGTGTTTACTTATTCTTGTGGGTCTAACTATCTGTTCTCTAAGATGACTCAAGTCTACAACCCTTGCCATGCAAACCCCCGTTCAATAGCTGTCCCTTTCAGTCTATATGAATAGCTGTTGCTTCCCTGCCTCTGCAGTCGCCCTATTAGTGTGTAGTTGATAGGGGTTTATCCCCTACCATTCCGGAGATTACGAGGGTTCTAGAAGCTTTGTGCCAGAACCTGGAAGAAGACTAAACCTGTATTTCTTACTATGTCATATTATTTTACATGCATGATCTCATTTTATCTCCATAACAAACCCATGAGAGAAGTAGTGGTATGATTAATCCCCATTAAAAAAAATTTTTTTTAAGTTTATATTTGAGAGAGAGACATACACACAGAGTGTGAGCGGGGGAGGTGCAGAGAGAGAGGGAGACACAGAATCTGAAGCAGGCTCCAGGCTCGGAGCTGTCAGCACAGAGCCCGGCACGGGGCTCGAACTCACGAATTGTGAGATCATGACCTGAGCCGAAGTCGGTGCTACACCGACTAAGCCATCCAGGCGCCTCTAATCCCCATTTTCAGACAAGGGATTTGCTCAGAGACAGCCAGGGCCAGGGTCCCAACCCTCTCCTCCTACCCCCCGTGCAAGCGCATGCGCGTGAACACGACTGTGTTGGGATCAAATGAGATCACTTACATGAAAGCACTCACACTTCCCAATTTAAGGCATTGTATTTTTCTTAAAGATTTTGTTCTATTCATTTTGTAAAGTAATCTGTACTCCCAAAGTGAAGCTCGAGCTTAAGACCCTGAGATCAAACTGACTGAGCCAGACTGGCACTCCCATTTTTTGTTTGTTTGTTAATCAAGCTTGACATTCAGGAAATTAGGGACCAGAAAAAATGAACTGAATCTTGAATTTCACCCTCAGAGCACACCCTTAATAAATGGCTGGAATGAGTGCATTTCTACAAGTGCCAGTCTCTGGTCCTTTCGACCCATGAGGAGAAAACCCATTCCTAGATTTGGGGATCAGTACCACACGCACAAGAGAGACTCTGCTCTTGCCAGTGTCTTTTTCTGTCCAGGCTCTTAAACCCTCTTGTACTGCAAGAGAACCCTATGTTCCGATATTCCTATCCTTAATCTCTCCAACCTACAGCCACCGTCCTAGAGGCAGATAACAACTCTAGCTACATATACTACCGTGTGACAATTTAACCAAGAACTTACCCCAACCGTAGGCTTAAATCTCAATCATTTTATTATCTCATGGATTCTGCAGGTATAAATTCAGACAGGCACTGGGATGGCTTGTCTCTGCTCTACAAATGCTTGGCCCTCAGTCGGGAAGACTTGAGCATTAAGGGAGATTTGATGGTTGAGGGAACTTCACGGGGACTAAAACTTTCTGGAGCAATCTTCACTCACATACCTGGCAGGTAATCCTGGGACCTCGTCTCGGCTTGTGGCAGAATACCTCTCTGCATTCTAAGAATGACCATCCCAAGAGGACAAGGCAGAAATATATCATCTTTTATGACCGACCACTGTAAGTCACAGGCCCACCCAGATCCAAGGCAAGGAGACACAGGACCTCTGAATGGGAAGCATTCACACCACGCTGTAAGAGGAACACGTGGGCTGGGAGATTGTGGGGCCTCACCATCCTAAAACATCACTTTGACCCTCCCTCTTACTGATGAAAAAAATTCTGGCATTGAAGGCCTCTTATAAATTGACCTCAGATGCCTTTCTGCCTTTACTTCCTTTTTGGTCCTATTTATTCTGGCCAGACTGAACTGCTCCATCCCAAACTTGTCAGGCTCATCCTTTCTTCTGCCTTTTTGTCTCAACTGATCTGTCTTCTGTTGACCTGAGATTCTGCCTCTCACTTAAAACTCTGAGCTAACACTTGCTTAATTCTGCAGAATGAACTAAGGTGGCAGGAATCCCCGGTGGTTCTGAGTTAGTTAACATCACCTGAGGATGCCCTCAGAGCACCACCGGTCTGGGTGGGGCCTTTTGTCATTTTGGCTCTTGTCCTTGTGTGCCCAGGAAGCAGAAATGACAGGAAAGGCCTCAAAATACAACTCATTCCCAGGCAGCCTCCTCTTCAAAGTGCAGATCCCCCCAGGGGCGCCTGGGTGACTCAGTTGGTTAAGCGGCCGACTTCAGCTCAGGTCATGATCTTGCGGTCCATGAGTTCGAGCCCCGCATCGGGCTCTGTGCTGACAGCTCAGAGTCTGGAGCGTGTTTCAGATTCTGTGTCTCCCTCTCTCTGACCCTCTCCTGTTCATGCTCTGTCTCTCCCTGTCTCAAAAATAAATAAATGTTAAAAAAAAAAATTAAAAGTGAAGATCCCCCCAGTATTAACTTTTCACCCAACAGGAAGAGGACAAAATCGCTGTCCTCTGGGCCTCTTCCTGGAGGAGACTAAGAGCACATGACTACATGTGAACCCAGGTCTGGTCAACCTGGTAACACAAAGAAACTTAAAGCGTGAATCGGTGGTTTACAGAGGGGCTGAAGTGAAGCTGGATGGAAAAAAGGGCAGGGAGGAGAGACGGGTAACGAACACACGGACAGGGCAGCGTCAGTAAAGACAAATGCATGTTGATGTAGGTATTGCCTTAACTAGGGTGGTCCAGCGGATCCTTTTCCACGAGGAAGAAGGTTGAGGAGACCAAGGTAAAGTTCTCCCCAAAGGTGTGAATCCTATCAGAACTTGCTCTGTGTCCAGAAACACCTGTGCCAGCAGTGAGACGACAGATTCAGGAAGGAAGGAAGGACAGATTCAGGAAGGAGGTGGGACGCAGGGTCAAGTCTTAGGAGCGTGGCACCATTTGAGAACAGGGCAGGAATAGTTAAGCAATTAACAGGTCCGCACGATTGCTACTGTGACCTTAAAAGCAAAACAGCCAGTTATTTTCCCAACACGCTGTTAGTTAGGGAACCAGCACAGAGTCACAGAGACCGAGGAAGCCGGCAGGACGGGCGAGTCCGCCGCGGGGCCCCCCACGCCCCGAGCAGAGCCCCCCACCCCGCCCCGCGACCTCTCCGCCCCGAGGGTGCGCGGCCGCCCGGGAGGGGTGCCCCCAGGGGCTCCCGGCGCCGTTCAGCGCACGTCCCAGGCCTGCGGCGGATCTCGCGGAACTGGAACCCACGGTCACACTGCAAACAGGGCGCCGGGCTCAGAGAGGGGAATTCGCGACGGCCACGCTTCCTCCCGTCGGGGCCGCGGCGCCCCGCCCGGCTGCGCCCCCAGCCGCTGGGACCCCGCTCCCGCCCCCGCCGCCAGCGCCGGCCCCGCTCCCGGGACTTCCGGGTCTCGGGGCGCTCTGCGCACGCGCGGCCGCCATATTGGCAGCGGCCACTCGGAGTCGGTAGTGGCGGCGGCGGCGGCGGCGGGTTGTGTCCCGCGAGGAGAGTGTCCTTGTAGGTCTCCACTCTTCCGCGTGTCCCTCTGGTGAGCCTTTGCCCCTGGGTGAGCCTTTGTCCGCGGAAGCCTGGCCGCTCTCCCTGCGGGCAGGGACCACGAGCGACGCGGCGGAGCGCTCTCGGCCTGCAGCCGGCACCGAGGCGCCCTGGTGCCATGACTCTGCACCCGCCTCCTCGGCGACCGGCCGGCCGCCGTGGGGCTCGGCTGCGGGGGGCGCGCGTCCGGGCAGAGGCCCTGCTGGGGTCCATACTTGGATCTCACGCGCACGTCGGGGCCGTGGGCCGGGCTGGGGTCGTAGTCGCGCAGGCGGGATGGAGGTGTCGCTTGGGAGGGTCAGTACTCGAAAGTTGTCGCGCCTGGAGGCTGTGTTCAGGGCCGTCCTTACCTTTCACCTGCCTGTTGTAACAGCCTCGTAACTGGTTACCTTTTCTTCAGTCTCTTTTCAGCCGCCGTGATATGTCTAAATGCCAGCCAGCTCCAGTGGCTCTTAACCCCACAGTCTTTCAGTTGAGCCCCATTGCTTGGGAGATAAAATTCACAGTTTTTACTTGGGCCCGTGGACCCTTCAGGACTTGATCCCAGCATATGTTGCCAGTCTCGATTCCCGATGCTCCGGGATTTAGGAAAATGGACTTTGCAATCTGAAGTTTGGCATTTCCATTAATTCGCGCCGAGCCCCAATTTTGGCTTTTGCAGGAATGGTAATGGGGAATCTAAGATTTCCACCCCCACCTGCTCTAAGTTGGGGCTCTGAATCACTCTGGAGAAAGCGTCAGCCTCTTACCTTGGCATTCAAGGCTCTGCGTGCATCTGTATACTTAGCTCTCTAGCTTCTTCAGATTCTTTTAAATTGAGCAGTTTGTCTCTTGCCCATGGAGCTGTCCTGCCTCGGTGCCCTTAGAGCAGGCTTTCTCCTCTGCCTGGACTGCTCTTCCCTTCTGCCTTCTCCTACTTTTCCTCTTAGGCCTAATGGTTCTTAGACTTATTTCTGCCTCTCCCATGCCTCTCTAACTTGGGTTCATTTTTTTGTATCTGTTTCTCAAAGTATACTTTCTTGATTTTTTTCTCCCCATCCTGCTTCCTACTGTGCTCTTAGCACCTGTTTCCACATTGCCTTATAATTGTCTGTTTCTGCCTCCCTCACCTGAATGCCAGACTGTAAACTCTTCAGGAAAGGGATTGGTCTCACCCTTTTTGGTATTCCAAAATTTGGTATGCATCTAGCATAGTGCCTGGTACACTGAAAATGTTAGATGCTGGAAGGGAGTGAACAAAACAGATTTTTTTTTTTTTTAAGTTACAAAACGCTCTTTAAATTGTAAACTTCATTTTTAATAATGATCTTATTTTTTCTTTACAGGAATTTTACAAAGTTCAGAAAACATGGTGAGTTGATACACATGCCAGCAAGTTGTTGCCTCATAAATCCTATTGCTTGCACCCGTAGACGCGTATGAGAAAATTGGAATGGGAGGAAAAAGAGCTGGAGTGGTGTCTTCTTATCGCTTTCTTCCCGTACCCTGAGCCCTGCCTGCCAGCATCTGTTTCATAAGATGGTTTGTGGGCTTGCAGGGATGGGCTTACTTTCGGCGGTAGGAGTCAACTGTACGTTTTTCCTTTGCAGTCTCGAAGATATGACTCCCGGACCACTATATTTTCTCCGGAAGGTAAAAATGGGAATTGTTTAATCTATTTCAAATAAAAAATGTCTTTAAAGAGTTTGACCTGAAAGGAGAAAAAAAATCTGCAGACTTTTTTTTTTTATAAGTTTTATTATTTAAGTGCTTTCTGCAGCCCACGTGGGGCTCGAACCCACCGCCCTGAGATCAGGAGTTGCATGCTTTTCCGACTGAGCCAGCCAGGGGCCCCTACAAACTTTTTTTTAATCCTTGCTAAGTTGTTTGTCCTTTTTGTGCTTGGGACTGATTATGGTCACCAGGTTGGCTTCGTGCCTCACAGAGGGGTCACAGCGGGCCTCTCGTTTGCAGCCTGCCAGGGTTGTTGCTGATTCTCTGGGACCAGTGGTGCTTCGCTACTCACTGCCTGTGTCTTGTAGGTCGCTTGTACCAAGTTGAGTATGCCATGGAGGCTATTGGACATGCAGGCACCTGCTTGGGGATTTTAGCCAACGATGGTGTTTTGCTTGCTGCAGAGAGACGCAACATCCACAAGCTTCTGGATGAAGTTTTTTTCTCTGAAAAAATTTACAAACTGAATGAGTAAGTGAGATCTTCGGGAAGGGAATGTAAAATGTCTCCCTTTCTCACTTAAGTGACGTTGCACATATTTTGGGAGGCATTCCATGTGACATAGTAAAATTGAACAGTTGTTTTTACCTCTGAGAATTTTTGTTTTTAATTTACCTTGTTTAAAACCTCCTTGAGGCCCAGGACGATGTGTTATTCTTTTTAAATGCAGAGCCAAGCCCTTAGTGGAGAAACCACATTGTGTAGTGATAAGAGCACAGGCTTGGTAGTCACACAAATTTGGGTTAATTAGTTAATTTATTCTTCTCTTCTCTTCTCTTCTCTTCTCTTCTCTTCTCCTTTCGTTTGTTTATTTTTTGAGAGAGAGAGAGAGAGAGAGACAGAGCGTGAGTGGGGAAGGGGCAGTGAGAGGAGAGGGAGGCACAGAATCCGAAGCAGGTTCCAGGCTCTGAGCTGTCAACACAGAGCCTGACATGGGGCTTGAACCCCTGAACGTGATATCACGTCCTGAGACGAAGTTGGGCATTTAACTGACTGAGCCACCCGTGCGCCCCAAATTTTGGTTAAACTCTGTGTGACCCTACACTGATGTTTAACTTCTCTAGGTCTCAGCCCACTAGAGTGGTTATGGCAGTTGAGTGAAATAAAATAAATCTAAGTAAACTAGCAGAGTGTCTGGCTTATAGCAGACCCTCAAAGCGTTGTTCAGAGTGACTGCTCAGGAGTTATGTTGAATTATATGGACTGTTACCAAACAGCAGCCCTCCTGGAGGTCTGGGAGCAGTTTAGCCAAGCCCTGTACATTAGTGAGATTCCGGTACACTTGGGTGTGCGGGGCTTTGCAGCTGGCAGAGAGCAGACCTTCCCTTCGGTGATGGGCCAGATGATCGCTGGTGCAAGGCCTTTCTGATACGCTCATCGAAGGAGTGTTCTCCCTCCGCAGAGTCACTGTCTGCAGGTTTGCCGGGTATGACCGAGGGTGTGGAGGCTGTAGGAGAGTCAGGGCAGACCTCAGGGAATGGGGACAGAGAAAGGAAGTGCACCCTCAGGGTGAGCATAGTCCTGGGTCTCCTAGGCAGGCTTATAAAATACCCTTCCCGCCGGTCCCCTCTCCTTCACCTCCATGAAGCCAGGCCTAGAGGAAAGCACACCGCTACCCGAGGGTGTGAAGTAGCCTGTCTTCCTGTTTGGCCAAATCTTTGTTGTCTTTGTGGATGAGTCTTCTTGAGATTTACTTCAGCTTCTTAGTGTTACTCTTGCCCTGTTCACGGAGCAGTGATGGTAACTACGTCTGTAGAAAAATTTAAGGGCGTATTTATTTTTTATGTTGAATGACATCAGTTGAAAGTCTATAAAAGATGAAACGTAAGTGGCTTTTCTTGGAAAGTGTAGTGGCTGTGGAGCCAGCATGGTGAATTTCTAACAGAACTTCACTTCTCAGTACTTGTGAATACCCCTCCCAGACATTTCCCTGCTCACACATCAATGTCTTTCTTTTCCTCAAGGGACATGGCTTGCAGTGTGGCAGGCATAACTTCTGATGCTAATGTTCTGACTAATGAACTGAGGCTCATTGCACAGAGGTATGGTCATAAATAGCGTAACTGATGGTACGTAAATTAGTCTTGATGTTTGCAAGGAGAACTCTTATTTGCAAAGGTGGAAGACGTTAAAAAATCTATTAACTGAAAATTACAAAAAAAAAATTTTTTTAATGTTTCTTTATTTTTGAGAGCGAGAGACAGCACGAGTCGGGGAGGGGCAGAGAGAGAGGGAGACACAGAATCTGAGGCAGGTTCCAGGCTCTGTCAGTGCAGAATCTGATGTGGGACTCAAACCCGTGAACTGCGAGATCGTGACCTGAGCCGAAGTCGGATGCTTGACTGACTGAGCCACCCTGGCGCCCCAAAAATTACAAAATTTTTAAAGCAAGGGTGTAAAATGTTACTTACCATGCTCTCCTCCCTGCTTCAAATTACATGGACTCTTAGTGTCTTTGTGGCACAGATTTCTTTTCAGAGGGTATTTTGCTTAGAGTGTATTTGTGTTTTAGGGAAAGTTGTTAATATGCCAATTTCTTTATTCTAGGTATTTGTTACAGTATCAGGAGCCAATTCCTTGTGAGCAGTTGGTCACGGCACTTTGTGATATCAAACAAGCTTATACACAGTTTGGAGGTACTGAAGTTTTTGGAAGTCGTGTTCCAGAAGGTTAAACCATTTTATGAGTAATGACCTTTTTGAGGTAGTAAAAAGAAATTGAAATAAGAAAACACTTTTCATACATCCCTGCTTCGTGAACTAATTGGCTTCCACTATGTAGATTGTTATATGTTTTGCTAATAGATCACTGAAAGGCCGTGATGCCATTTTCAAATCTGGAAACAAATTGCTTTTTACGTAATAATGAAATTCAGCATCGCTCCTCTGTTCTTTATTCCCTTTCTTGGCTGTGTCCAAATCCTGGAAACGAAAGTGGAAGTTTGGACAGAGCTTATCACCAGCATTCAGAAAACAAAGCAGTTTATGAATGCTTAACTTCCCAGAGCAGGGCCAGTGCCACTCGCTGGGCTCAGGTAGCAGCAGTGCTGATCTAGATGCTGTTTGTTGTGCTGTTAAAGGAAAACGTCCCTTCGGCGTGTCCCTGCTTTATATCGGCTGGGATAAGCACTACGGTTTTCAGCTCTACCAGAGTGACCCCAGCGGGAATTACGGAGGATGGAAAGCCACATGCATTGGAAATAATAGTGCTGTGAGTATTTTTGGGTTGCTGTAAAATCTAGCAAAAGATCTAATAACCACCATAATTTTGAAGTAACAGTGAACATGATCTATTTGAAAATAGTTGCCACAACCTTATGTGATATGCGAATACCTTCAATTTCTATTGGTAATGAAGTCGCAGGTAGTGCTACTACTGGGACTTACTGTCTACGTTTATAATGGAAGGAAATGGTAATTTTTTTTCTTAAGTTTATTGTTCTGAGAGAGAGGGCACGCATGGGGGAGGTGCAGATAAGGAGGGAGGGAGGGAGGGAGAATCCCAAGCAGGCTCTGTGCTGTCAGGAAGCAGCCCGATGCGGGGCTTGATCTCAAACTGTGAGACCAAGACCTGAGCCGAAATCAAGAATCAGACGCTTAACCAGCTGAGCCACCCAGGTGCCTGGAAATGCTAATTTTCAGTTAGAAGTCGTGAAAATAAGGTGTAATTTTTTCCACGTCCTAGTTCTCAGATCCTTTGAATTCTATCACAAGTCCCTTGGAGGTCCTGGGAGTCCTGGCTAAAGATCCCATTCATACAGCACCAACAGCCCTGTTCACCTGTTCCGGGTCTGCCCTCCTGTCATTGAAATTGTGTGTGTTGCTTATAACGCCCGTAATAATTCAGCCATTATTATTCTGACTAATTCATATTCCTAAAAAATGTGAGAATTTAAAGAAAATTCTTTGTTGATTCTCCATTATGTTTTAATAGGCAGCTGTGTCAATGTTAAAACAAGACTACAAAGAAGGAGAAATGACTTTGAAGTCGGCACTTGCTTTAGCTATCAAAGTCCTAAATAAGACCATGGATGTGAGTAAACTCTCTGCTGAAAAAGGTAATCGATGTCCACTCCTCTGATTGGTTCGCTTGTGTGAGAGAAGCAGTTGAGCGGCTCCTGTGTTAGGCCACCTTGTCAGAGTTCTTGGAAACCTCAACCTTACGAATTGGGTGGCCTTATACCTGTGTCCTAAGTGAGGACACTAGGGCTTAGTGGGGTTAAGTGACTTGACCAAGGTCAAGACCACTGGGAAGTTGTAGGGCCGTAATCCCACAGTACATCCTGAGCCTGAATGTTCTCAGTGTTCATAGCTAGAGATATGAGTTGTGCTACTTTTAGTTGATAATTGTCTTACCAGCTCTTGACGGTGATATCTGTGTGTGCGTACATATATATGATGAAGAGCATGCATGTGATTAGGTATTTATACATACGTATCTTGTGCTTTTTTTTTTTTTTTTTTAATGTATCTTACGCTTTATCCAAGGGATGACTTTTGCCGGAGCTGTGGTATCCTCTGCTCTTTTGAATCTCCTGATCTCTCATGTGATGCCATATTTGCAATTTTAAATACTTTATGTAGCTTAAATCATATAACCACAGAAGACAATATTTCTAAGTAATGTTTTTCAAAAACTGTGGTGAATTAATGTATTGATTCTGTTTAGGATAATTTAGCTCCTCTTGTTCCTTAGAAAATGCAATTTACTTGCAGGCTGCCCCCTTTTTGTCTAGTTCTACCAATTTCAAGGAGGTCGTACTCCCATTTCCTCTGCTCTCAAAATTCCTTCTTTGGTATCCGTTTACTTTTCTCATCTGTGGTCATGGGAACTGCTTTTCATGCCTTTGTTTTAAAAAGAGGTTTCAAAAGTCCATGAAAAATGAGTATAATCACTGGTTAGAGATTCTCTGCACCTTCAGAGGTTCCAACAGGGAGGCTGTGGTTCCATCTGGTCGTCACAGCTAATAGGCCAGAGGGGGGACACTTAAGTGAAAGGGTTGATAGGAACTTCACAAGATGGGAGGTATTTTATTGCTGTCAGAGTACCCGTGAATCGTACACAGCACACGGCATGGAGAGTGGGGGCCTCGGCTCCAGGGAAGAGCTGGGACTGTTGAGTTTGTTTGCCGAGTGTGCCCGCCTGTAACACAAGTGCGTGTGCTCACTTCCAGTGGAAATCGCCACCCTAACAAGAGAGAACGGGAAGACGGTCATCAGAGTCCTCAAACAGAAAGAGGTGGAGCAGTTGATCAAAAACCATGAAGAAGAAGAGGCTAAAGCTGAGCGCGAGAAGAAAGAAAAAGAACAGAAAGAAAAGGAAAAATAGAAGGAAGGACCGTGGGTTTTGTAACTCACCTGGGGCCATTTCAGTGTCCGTGCTGTCCTTTTCACCCTGCGAAAGCTCTGACTTGTTTCGGCTTGTGTGGTGGGAGACCAGGATGGCACCAGCTCGCTTGGGTCCTTGCTGTCTCTGTCCACTCAGATCTTGTATTGACGATTACTCGTCACGGACGCCCCAGTCCCTCCACCCTTGTTTTGGGGAATAAAACTTGGAAAGAATGGAAATGGTGAAGGAAGATATTCTCCGTAGCCGTGATCCCTGAAGGTCCGGGGATCACGAGCGAAATGTACTCCGGCGGCCTTTGCAGTCACTTCTAGTGAGATGTCACAACTGACGGCGTGTAAACTTCATACAAAGAGAAAGGCGGGATTGTGCACTCAGGATTTCCTTAGTTGTCCCCCTGCTATGTGGAGACCCTGTAGCCCAACTTGAGCAAAGTTGAGCCATCCCTCTCTTGGCCTCCAATAGAGCAAGATCCGGTGATGCAAGAGTCATCTTCTTCCCCTTGGTGTTGCCAGCCTGTGCTGTTGATGGGTAATCCTCCTGGGCGTAAAATCGTGTGGGCGCACGTGCACACACATACACACATGCGTGCGCATAGTTAACAAAGTATGAAAGGCATAATTAAAGGAAACCCTGTGTCCCTACTAAGCAGCCTCAGAAACAGTCCCCGCGAAGCCCCCGTGTGTCCCTTTCAGATCTCACCCCTGTACCCGAGATACGTTATGTTCAGTTTATCCTTCCTCTCATCTATGGGGTTTGTGTTCTGGCTTTTCGCCCCTCCACTCCAGGTGGGCTTAGCAGGTCTGTCAGTCAGAGCTGTCCTTTCACAGAGGGGCGCACACTTCTCTGGCTGGGTGGACGGCCTGTCTCCTCTCCAGGATTGTTCTGAGGAAGCACGTGAGGCCAGGCCAAGCCAGAATTGATGTTGGGCGCACAAGGAGGGAACGCTGAGGACCCTGTGATGGGCAGGCTGCCCAAAGCCACGTGGAAGGTTTGTGCAAGAGAAATTAGGGCCACAGAGAAAAGTGAAACCAAAGAGAATAGTTTAGATGTGACAGAAGGGATTCTCATTGCCGAGTTTTGCTGTCATTTAGGATAAAGTTCTTTGACGGAAGTACCGTGGGGCAGTGCTATGTCCTTGTGCGGACCATGTCAGCATCACCTGGGAATTGACTAGAAGTGCAAATTCTGGCATCCCATCCCAGAACAACTGAGTAAAAATCTCGGAGTAGAGCCCAGCAGTCGGCGTTAACAAACTGTGTGTTCTGCGCATACTAAAGTTTGAGAATCCCTGGGAGAGCTTTTATGCCTCCTGTGCCCAGGCTGTACTCCATATCCATGGAACCAACCTCTGGGGTGGGACCCTGACAGTAGCAGTTCTTTAAATACCACCCTCCAGTCCACTCCCACCAGCGGCTTCTGCCAGGGATGAGAACCAGTGCACCCAGCCATAGCTAACCCATCTCGCCTGTTGTCAGGCAATCAGACGTGGACTCTCAGCTGAATCCCTACCACATGCTCTTAGGGAATAGCCATTTCGGGTGCTTTGTGCACACTAACCTCATGTTCATGCTAAGGTGTTTTTTCAACTCACCTTTGACAGTGCCTTTTTTTTTTTTTTAATGTTTATTTTGAGAGAGAGAATGTGAGTGGAGGAGGGGCAGAGAGAGGGAGACCAAGGATCCAAAGCAGGCTCTGTGCTGTCAGCAGAGAGCCTGATGCGAGGCTTGAACCCATGAACCGTGAGACCATGTCCTGAGCCGAAACCAAGAGTCAACGCCTAACCGACTGAGCCCCCCAGGTGCCTCGACGTAGTGCTTTTTAAATCTAAATTTCCTTTTTTTGTTTTTGTTTTTAGAGATCATGTGCAACTGGGGGAGGGGCAGAGAGAGGGACAGAGAATCCTAAGCAGGCTCCATGCTGTTGGCGCTGAGCCCGTTGGGCTCCATCTCATGAAACGTGAGAACATGAACTGAAACCGAGTCGATGCCTGAACAACTGAACCCCCCTCCCCCCCAGGCTCCCCTAGGTTTCCTTTTACTCTAATTCATACAGTTGGATGCTGTTACTCATAGCAGCTTTGTTCTGGAAGTTCATTATGAACACTGAATCAGCAAGTGCTGAACCATGGCTCCTGGGGAGATCCCACGCAAGGTGCCTGTGAGTCTCTGGCCGCAACACTTGCGTCAACCAATCAATACGTAACTTTGTTTTATGCCTCTCTGTTAAAGACCTCTTAATACATGTTGGTAATTCATTAATCTTGAACTCAGGGCCAACAGCTGCAACACTTACGTGAAGCTTGTCTAGCGCATTTTCTCTGTAAGGCTTAGCAGCCTTCCTGCACTTAACACTAGCCAGCACTTCAGCACTATGCTTAGGGGCATTTCAGCACAATCACCGACAGCACAAAGATGGGAAAACTGTGGCGCAAAATAGAGCTAAAGAAAAACACTGGTTTACAGTGCCAGAGCTGAGGCGCGGAGGCAGCGTCCCCTCTTTTGATTTCAGCTGGGAACACGCACGTCAGACAATTCAGATCATTGCACGTCTGCGGTGACGTGGGTTTGGGGTCACAAGCAAATTTGCAACTGCAGAATCTAATGAGGATCCGCTGTGTGATGTAAATCGACCCTTTCAGTCCCGCTGTGCACAGACGCAGGTAGATGGTTTGCCCAGCAGGGACCCTGTGGCCACAGTCCCACGCTGTGGGTTTCAGCAGCCTTGTGACTGGTCTGCTTCCGTTTCCTTCCTGTCCTTCAGTTCCCGGGACGGCAGCCACTGTGATACCGCTTTGCTCGAGATGCCGCGGTGGCTGCCCTTCCTGCTCAGGTGTCCTGTGTCCGGCCCCACTGCTGCCCTCTCCTCCACCAGTGCGCCCTCCTCACACTGTGTGCGTCCGGGTGAGCCTGGCTGTCCCCTGAGAGACCAAGCCTCGTCCGCCCCAGAGCCTCTGTTCTTGCCAGTCCCTCGGCCTTGAGGACACCCTTCCCTGGGAACACCCTTCCTCCGGTTCGAACGTCCCCTTCTTGGGTCTTGGGCTACGTCAGGAGCAGCCACTCCCCCACGCACTCCTCTCTCACCCTCCTGGGTGTTCCCCACGCCCTCGTCACCGTCCGGAGCGACTGCTTACCGTCCGTCTGCGCCGCTGGAATGCAAGCTTCCGGAGCAGGGGCTTCGGCAGCTGCGTTCCGGTACCTGGAAGGGAAATGGGCACGTAACTGTTAGGCTTCAAATAAGGATTGACGAATGAGTGGTGGCCCTTGGTTCGCTGGAGTGAAATCCTAAAATGCACTCCTTTTCCATCCAGGTCAGTAGAAGTGGTGGGTTTTCTATACTCTGACCGCCCCTCCCAACACTTCCTATAGTTGTGGGCCCTGCAGAGGCTGTAGGGGACGAGAGCCCAGCCTGTTTACCACCACGTCTGGAGCAAGTCTTCAGAACCTTATCCTAATGACGGAAAGACCTTAACGGATGCACCCTTTTGTTGAAGTAATTTCATGCTGGGGGAAAAGTAAAAGATGGGGGCAGGGCGGGGGCTGCCCTAACTGGTTTTTTCCTGCACCAAGGCTGACTAGCCTAGAATCTCTCCCACCCTCTTCTCTCCCTCTGCTCTGTGGCGTATTTTTAGCTCTGGTTTCCAGGGCCTTGCCTGGTGCATCCCGAATGTAGCTTAGCAACCATCGGGAGAACATGGGCTCTTTCTCACAGGCACGACCAATGCAGGAGAGTCTTGATAGGAATAAGTAGAAAACCAAAGAGCTAAAGGTTTAAAATCTTGATTTCATTTGGGTGAGTTACAAATCGTGTTTTTAAAAATAAATCGTGGGGGGGAGAAATGTGTTCCTGTGTGTAATTTGGCTTCCGTGTTTTTCTTAATCAGAAAATAAGCAAGACTCAAATTTCTACAGTCTTTGAAAGCTCCATGAAAGTATTTGTCTTAGCAGTGCAAAAATATTCCACGTTCTGAAAAAAAAATCACAAAGTAGTTTCATTTCTCTTCCTATTTACCATGTTCCTGGTAATTTTAGGTGATGGCAATTTGTGGCTGAGTAAGACACGTTCTCAGTTATTAATGTGCCGTTTGCAGGACAGGCAGGGCTGTAATCAAGCGCTTGCTAATGTGGACACGTGCTCGACCCCTGGTGGCTGTGAACTGCGGCGAGGGCGTGAAGGCCTGGCAGGGGACAGCTTCCCATATTTATGGAAAGCCTGTAGCTGAGCAGAGCTAGAGCAGAGCTGGTCGGGGGAAGATGATTAATGACCAGAGATGAGGTTGGAAAAATGTACACCAAAGAGACGAGAGCTTCGCAGATCCTGTGAGAGATTTGAGAGAATCAGGGACCCAGGTTACGCTCTAACTCGAGTCCGGGAGCTGGGTTAAGTGGCAAGAGACAAGGAGGGAGACCAGCTGGGAGGCTTCAGAAATGGGAAGGATGAGGGTCTCAGTGGTAAAGGGGGCAGAGGAGGAGGAGTGCCCCTGGAATGAAGGATGAGAGAGGAGGAGGAGAGCATGGTCCAGGCCTCCGACTCCCGAAAGTAGTTACACCCTGAGCTAAAAAGGCATCGAGAACACGGTGACCTGTCCCTAACCTTGCTTCCATTTTTGTTGTTGCTTCGGCCTGAGACGGAGGAGGCTGGTAGAAAAGAACCCTAAACAGCGAGTGAACCCATGTCAGCTTTGCCCCCTTTCTCTTCCAGAAAAATTTTTTTTCTTCTTCCGAGCTCTGCCTATCTCCTTGTCCCGTTTCCTGTCCCGGCACTTAACTTAGAAGCTCATCTGCGTTACAGCACCTTCTCATTTTAGTGTTTACAGTTTTGTTTTTAATGCTGATAACCGAAGGGTTTTTTGTGTTTAGGTAGGCAAAGCTCTTAATCGTGTATATTTCTTGTTAGTATGATACACATAAAGATATTCTCCACCCCAAAAACACTAATTTAAAGGAATACGGGCACCCCAATGTTTACAGTATCACTATCGACAGTAGCCAAATTATGGAAGCAGCCCAAATGTCCATCGACTGATGAATGGATAAAGAAGATACGGTGTACATGTACAACAAAATAGTCCTCGGTGATGAAAAAGAATGAAACCGTGCCATTTACAACAGCATGGATGGGGTGAAGTGAAATAAATCTGTCAGAGAAAGACAAATACCATATGATCTCACTTGTATGGGGGAATTTAAGAAACAAAACAAATGAGCAAAAAAGAAACCAAGAAACAGACTCTTCACAGAGAACACAATGATGGCACCAGAGGGAGGTGGGGGGACAGGTGAGATAGGTGAAGGAGATTCAGAATATACTTACCTTGGGGCGCCTGGGTGGCTCAGTTGGTTGAGCCACTGACTTCGGCTTGGGTCATGATCTCGTGGTCTGTGAGTTCGAGCCCTGCGCCAGGGTCTGTGCTGACAGCTCAGAGCCTGGAGCCTACTTCAGATTCTATGTCTCCCCCTCTCTCTTCCCCTCCCCTGCTCACACTCTGTGTCTCTCTGTCTCTCAATAATAAATAAACGTTAAAAAAAAAAAAGTATACTTACCTTGATACACTGAGTAATTGAATCTCTATGTTGCATACCTGGAACATAAAACACTGTATTTTAACTACACTGGAATTAAAATTCTTAAAAAAGTTTAAGTATGTACACGTTCCTCTAGTAAATTTGTGGTCTTATTACCTTTATCATAATTTGAAAAATATAATTGGTATCTTTTTTTTTTTTCAACGTTTATTTATTTTTGGGACAGAGAGAGACAGAGCATGAACGGGGGAGGAGCAGAGAGAGAGGGAGACACAGAATCGGAAACAGGCTCCAGGCTCCGAGCCGTCAGCCCAGAGCCCGACGCGGGGCTCGAACCCACAGACCGCGAGATCGTGACCTGGCTGAAGTCGGACGCTCAACCGACTGCGCCACCCAGGCGCCCCATAATTGGTATCTTTTTAAAAGTCAGTATTTAGGGGCACCTGGGTCTGGGTGGCTCAGTTGGTTAAGCATCTGACTCTTGATTTGAGCTCGGGTCACAGTCTCGTGGTTTGTGGGATGGAGCCCCACGTCGGGCTCTGCGCTGACAGTGTGGAACCTGCTCAGGATTCTCTGTCCCTCTCTGCCCCTCCTCCCTGGCTTGTGCTCTCTCTCTGAGAATAAATACATAATTAAATAAGTCATTATTTAAATTAATTATGCAACTTTAATTCTCTTGTTCAGACTAATTTTCTTGAGTTAATTCAGAATTAGATTACCTTTCTTTCACACATTTATAGGGACACTAATAGATAACAGTTACCTCAGCTTTATTGAGAGGTAGCTTTTATATCCCATGCACCTCGCCCATCTGAAGTGCTCGCTGCAGTGGGTTTCGTGATCTTACAGAGCCGTGCAGCCAGCACCGGTCAGTTTCACAACACTTTTGCGAACCCAAACAAGCCCCACGCCGCTTTGTGGTCACCCCAGCCCTCCAGCCCCAAGCAGCCGCTGGTCTGCTCTCTGTGTGTGCACGTCGGCCTGTTCGGGACGTTCCGTGCGATGCAGCTCTAGAAGCCGGTCTGCAGGCTTCTGGCGTCTTCCACGTGCTGTAGCGCTGCCAGGCTCACCGATGCTGGGCGAATGGTGGAAACCCACAGCTTACTAGACAAGGGAAATAACAGCGGGGGTCTGTGTTTGTTATTGCCGAATAAACGTCCCTCGTGTGATTACACTGCATCTTGTTCATTCATCGGGTGGCGGACGTCGGGGTTGCCTCCGACTGGGGGCTGCTGTGAATACTCATGTACAAGTTTTGTGTGGACTTAGGCTTTCGTTTTTCTTGAGTATGAACCCCAGTGGAATTGCTGGGTCATATCTTGGTTTATTTTTAATCCGTCTTTGTACCAGACATTCACATTCGTGATTCACATTTAAAAGGAGTCTGCCTTCCCCTATTTTCACCTATAAGAGCCCCATATAAATGGAAGCTGGACTGACTCTTGAGTGAATGTATATGAATTTGTTAGTTACTGTTGAAGTAGGTCTCGCGGTTGGAGAGGACTTTTGATTCCTTTCATGTTGGCAGGAAGAATTTCTTCTCTAAGTTCCTTTATACCTAACACTAGGAAGGGCCAAGTCTTTGATTCTGTACCGAGAGCTTTATGTAATAACATTCTCTGAAAAATTCTGAATCATACAGAATGAGAGAATCCAGGGTAAATTGTCTTCTGAGTCCTGAGCAATCTAAGGACTTACTTTTCTGATTATAATATGCTCGCTTTGGAAAATACACAACAGATTGAATAGAAATCGCCCGTATGATCTTCCTTAGGGTTAGCCACTGTTAACTCTCTCACCGGTCCAGTTTAGATGCTGAGTAAGTGTACTGGTGGACTGTGGCAAATTACAGGCCATCTATTTAAAAATAGTCTCCAAAAAAAATAGTCTCAAAGAAGAAATTAAAATATGTTTTTTTTTTTCCTTCTCACTGGTCTTCGAAAGTATTTTGAAGTCTTAGAAAACCCTTTCTGGTCTACGGACACACCATCCTGAACGCGCCCGATCTCGTCTTATCTCGGAAAACCCTTTCTGTATACCACAGCAGAAAGTATCGTTTGTGAAGTAAACAGTATGTGTCAGTTACCTTATATTTGCTAATTCTCATAATAACCTTATAAAACATTTATCATAATTACAGCACTCAGTTATTGAGGGCCCACGACATGCTTGGTGATTTAGGGGCAGTCTTTCTATTATGTAGCTGAGAGAACGAAAGCTCGGAAAAGGACAGTGACTTGTGCCCCCACACA
This sequence comes from Herpailurus yagouaroundi, assembly GCF_014898765.1. Taxonomy (NCBI): domain Eukaryota; kingdom Metazoa; phylum Chordata; class Mammalia; order Carnivora; family Felidae; genus Herpailurus; species Herpailurus yagouaroundi. The sequence continues at coordinate 219,604 of NW_024412416.1, read as the reverse complement.
GCTCCAGTGCCCCCAGGCTGTCCCTGCCATCCTGGCCTGGGCTTCCTGGTGCCTCTCACTTCTGTCCCCCTTCACTGCTAGAGTGACCTTCATGTGACAGAGCACAGAGCGCATGCCATGACCCTTTCACTGGTTTCCCATCAGAGAACTTCACAAATTTACAGGGATACAAATGAAGCTTAAGCTCTGGAGCCCCTCACTTGTGTGCCCCTTCCAAGGCCCCAGGGAAGGACCCTAACAATGTGTCCTCATGCTGACCTGCTTATGAAGTTTGCAAAAGTGAGACCTTTTAACTGCAATTGATGAGTGCCACTGTCTATTTCCAAACTTCCCCTCCTTTTTGCAGTCTTTGCAGTGGTCAAAGCCATAAAGGAATCTATTTATTCTCACTTTTGCTAATCATCCCAGCGTAGAAACGGCTCCAGGGCATTTCCTTCCAACCTCTATGCCAGCCTACTCAGCATCATGACGGGAAGATGTCGCCACATGAACAGCCTCTTCTGTGATGTCCGTCATTGGAAGTGTCATTGGAAGTCCGTCATTGGAAGTGGGGGGAGAGAAACAAGGCTGGACGGCTGGCGTCAGAATCTAGTGCATGGCAAACTCTTCCAGTGTTCAGATGTGCAGAACTATAGGCTGAGGATTCAGTTCTCAGTGCAAAACAGAAGAAAAATTACAATATAGGTGTGTCAGTTCATCAAAACCAGTAGCTTTCTAGGCACTGCAATACTTGCCAACTTTTTAGAGATGTGTAGTTTATTGAGTCTTTTAAAATTCTAATTAAATATCCAATTTCATGCCCAAGTTTATATTTATACTATTGTATTCTTTTGCTTTAAGAGGACTCCCACCCAAACAATATGATAATTTTCAGTATGAACCTGGGTCACCACTGCTCTCCGTTGTCCCAAGAAGGAAACCCATTCTCTTCATTCTGACCTCTCCTCACTCCCCCATCTTGATGATTCACCTCTGTCCTGCCCTCACACCAAGTTCTCTTCTACCTTAGGGCCTCGCCCAAGCTGCCCCTTTATCTGGAATGCCCCCCCGCCCAACACGCACCGGACATGACTGATGTTTTCTCTGTCTCCTAGCTGAGGCCACCTCCCCAGAACCCTCACCCCAACCCCATCACTTTCTATTTATTCCCTCAAGAATTCTTAGCAAATTCTGAAATTATTTTATTTTCTGCCTTCCTCCCTAACCCTAAGCAGTAAGTTCCCTGAAAGCAGGGACGTATCTGTCTTGTTCACCACATCATCCCCAAAACTGGGCATGTGGTTGATTCCCAAATATGTGTTGAAAAAATAGCTAGGAAGTGACAGAGCGAGAATCCAAACTCATGTTTATTTGATATCAAAGAGCAAAGGCTGTGCACTTCCCAATACGCCACCATTTTTCTGTGTTTCCTGTCTGTTATCCCAGAGCACTGGGGAGTGACTGAGAAGATCATATGTAATCAAGGATCCAAATTTCCTTTGGCATGCAGGTGGCTTCAAGTATTCTTTAGTTTTCAAAAAATTGAAAACACCTAAAATTAATCAGGCATGTTCTAGAAGAACAAGGAAAGATTGCATCTCAGGTGAGACAGCTGTGGAACTGGAAGTTACCAAACGATAACCGATTGTCGGAGACTTGGATCAGGTGGCTTAGAATTAGGTTAAAGATAATCAATTCTCTGGGACAATCATGTCATACATTACTCTAACCTTCAGAGGGAGCTTTTTGAATTGCCGAAACATGCTCATCTGGTCTTGCTTCTCCTCCGTATACAAAAACTTGACATCAGTCGGCATTGTCTGGGAAATGAAGCTGGATGGGAAAGTCCACCCTTGCTAAATAAATATGGGTGCATAATTAGAGCAGATCCCCACACATATTCTAGAAACTGCTCCATTTTGGTTTCCTTTTATCCTCATTTCCCTAAAAGCCTGATATGGCAGTTTGCAAATTACAAATGAAAGTGAAATCTATTTAATTTTGAATTTTTTGTGTGCTTCTGAGTTTCAGAATGTCATAATATCCCTTGATTGGAGTGGGAATAATCTGGAACAATTAAATTGGCAAGCATTAAACTAAATTCTAAGATGGCAGTTCTCCTGGTTGGTGTTGTAGCCACAAATTTCTGGAGCATTTGTGGTCTATACCTGCAGTATAATTTGTCCTGTGAACTTATTTTTGATATATGTAGCAGTGTCTATAAAGATCTCTCAGTTCCTGAATAGGAAGTGAGTGACATACAGGTTGTATGTTTGGTAAGAATAGTTAAATTCTACCTTTTGCACAGAATTGAACATTTACAATTGTATCTTGCAGACATTAAAATAGGGGCATAGGGGCACCTGGGTGGCTCAGTCCAGTTGAGCGTCCGACTCTTGATTTTGGCTCAGGTCATGATCTCACAGTTCGTGGGTTTGAGCTCTGCGTCAGACTCTGCGCTGACAGTAGGAAGCCTGCTTGGGATTCTCTCTCTCTCTCTCTCTCTCTCTCTCTCTCTGTCTCTCTCTCTCCCTTTACCTCTGCCCCTCCCCCAGTTGCTCTCTCTCTCAAAAATAAATAAACATTAAAAAAAATAAAGACAGGGGCACCTGGGTGGCTTGGTCGGTTAAGCATCCAACTTCGGCTCAGGTCATGATCTCGCGGTCCGTGAGTTTGAGCCCCGCGTCGGGCTCTGTGCAGAGCCTGGAGCCTGTTTCAGATTCTGTGTCTCCCTCTCTCTCTGCTCCTCCCCTGTTCATGGTCTGTCTCTCTCTGTCTCAAAAATAAATAAACGTTAAAAAAAAATTTTTTTAATAAAAAAAATAAAGACACTGTCCTAAAAAATAAAAATAAAATAGGGCATAAATTTATTTATTTTGTAAATTTATTTATATATAAATTTTATATATTTATAAATTTATTTTTTTTATTTTATAAATTTATACTAATATGCCACCTATGAAGAAGAGGTCATTTAATGCAATAAATATTTATATATAATGGGTTGTGCTTATTTAGTATACAAATGTTGAGCTTAGGTATATTTAAGTAATTGCAAATCTGCTGAAGAAATTTATCTACAGAAATCCATATTTGTATTTTTTCACTGTAGAAATTTTTATTTTTTTAGCAGCTTTATTGACATAGCATTGACATATAATAATAGTATCTATGGCACCCAACTTGATTTTTAATAAATGTATACATTGTGAAATGATCACCACGATGAAGCTAAGTAACCTATCTAGAACCTCTACATGGTTACCATTGTGTGTGTTGAGAGGATTTAATTAAGATATATCCTTTTGTATTTATGTTTTTAAATTTTTTTAAATGTTTATTTATTTCTGAAAGAGAGAGACAGAGACAGAGTACAAGCAAGGAAGGGCAGAGAGAGAGAGGGAGACACAGAATCCCAAGCATGACCCAGGCTCTGAGCTGTCAGCACAGAGCCTGACGCAGGGCTTGAACTCACGAACCGTGAGATCATGACCTGAGCCGAAGTCAGACGCTCAACCGACTGAGCCCCCCAGGCGCCCCTTGATTATGTTTGTTTTAAATGAAAAATTCTTTCATGATGTGATTCATCACTCTCACATGTAAAAGTTATGACATTTAGGGGGCATGGGTAATTGTACTGCACTTTCTTTAGGTGGAAAACAGTATCTTTATTTGTAACAAGAGCTGATATTTGTCCAGGGTACCTTAATGTGTGTGTGTGTGTGTGTGTGTGTGTGTGTGTGCGTGCGCGTGCACTATTATTAAAGTCTATTGAGACAGCTCAGTTATATATATGGTTTATATTTTTGTGATATGTGATTTTATGCACTACTATTCAGCTATTACAATCTAATAAAATATGGCCAATTACTTTTCTTTCTTAAAGCTCCATATATTAAAATATGTCTGCCCTTTTACATTTTGATTACAGCCATTGAAATAGCCCCTGAAAAGGAACTTTTATTTTTGTATCATTTCTTTTGAAGGATTGAATATTAATACCCTATCAATACTTGCTTTTTTTTGCTTTAATCTGTGAAAACATTTAATTTCAGCAGGAAAATTGACAGCATCCATTTTTATCTTTAATTAACTTTTCAGTTTGGCTTTCATCTTAAAGGCTCATAGCAGAATTTATCACCAAACTGCAGTGGAAATGCTGAATGGGAGATTTAGAGAATCTGCCTGGCCTTGCATTTAGCTCAGTTGACCCCATTATAAGAAAGGAAGTCAACAACAACATCGGTGTGCAAGACGACTCATCAGGTCAGTCCACTTGCAGATGACAAGGCCTGTCTGACTCCTGGTTCCCTTCCTAGGTGCTCTTTTTTCCCTGCAAAGCACCAACAGCCCTTTGCTTAAGGGTTTTGTGAGTGCAAAAGCACGTCAGAGAATAATTGCCCCATAAAAGGTAATGGCTGCCAGCTACTGGACACTGGGCCAGTGGCTGAGCCCCTACAGGCTTCCTCTTCTGCCTCCAGGTTTTAAGGCACCGCTTAAAAGGTGGGGCCCAGAAAGAGAAATTTCATGTAGAATGGTTGTCTCTGAAGCCAGTCGCCTGGGCTTGAGTCCCTGCTCTGAGATCTTGGGCAAACTACCCAACATTCATTTATTAAACCAGTAAACATCTTGAGCATCTATGTATGCTCCATGTACGGGGCACACACTAGTGAACACCACAGACACAGCCGCTGCCCTTTGGGAACTAATTTTCTTTTTTTTTTTTTTAAATTTTTTTTCAACGTTTATTTATTTTTGGGACAGAGAGAGACAGAGCATGAACGGGGGAGGGGCAGAGAGAGAGGGAGACACAGAATCGGAAACAGGCTCCAGGCTCTGAGCGCGGCTCGAACTCACGGACCGCGAGATCGTGACCTGGCTGAAGTCGGACGCTTAACCGACTGCGCCACCCAGGCGCCCCGGGAACTAATTTTCTATTGGAGGAATCGCATAGTGAAGGGTGTGTAATTACAAACTGTGCTGGGTGCTGAGGGCAAGTGTAGAGAGTAATAGGCAGAGGGAGTGGAGGACCCAACTTACATAGGCTGCTTTTGTCTCTCAAGTGGTGACAGTTCTGCTCACTCTTGGAGGAGTAGGAATTAGGCAGAGCAGGGGAGGTGGGGTTTAGGGAGAGAAGGGCAGGCAGAGAGAGCAGTTATGGGAAGGGCCTTGAGGGGACACTGCTGGGTGGTTCCTGCAAGGGGGAGGAGCGTGGTATGGAGCTGGTGAGGGCAGCGGGGGCTACTCGGGGACCCTGGCACGGATTTGGGCTTTGGCTTCTGTGTTGGGACGATCACTCAGGCCGCCATCTGCAGAATGTGCTAGAGAGTGCAGGGCAGCAGTCTCAGCTGGAGATCAAGCATGGACATTACCACAGTAGTAGGAAGGAGGAGTCGGGCATGAGTCAAGGTGTAGCCAAGGTGAGCAGCACGGAAGGAAAGGGGATTAGACGTGCTGAGTGAAGCAGGGCCGTGAACCAAGGATGCTGTCCAGGTTTTCAGCTTGAGTCACTAGTTGGATGGTGATGGCACTGAGATAGGAAGACAAAGAAGAGACAATGGTTTGGGACATACTAAGTGACATGTTCGTCACATACCCAGCGGGACATGCTGGAGCTCAGTGGTGAGATCAGCACCTGTGCATCTGGTTATTGTCGGCATGTGGAAGATATCTACATGCATAAGATCACAGGGAGTGGGGTGTGCATACAAGAAAATTGGTCCCGGACGCGCGAGTGTGGAGTTCCCAGCATGCAGTGAAAGAGAGGGAGCCTGCTAAGAGGACTGAGGAGAGGGCAGACAAGGGTAATACACACACTGCCCTTGCTGTCCTGCCTGAGAACGAGTGCGCAAGTGTATTTAAAAAGTGCTTCAATTATTACATTTCCCTGCTGCTTGGCGAGGTTAATAGGACAATGATTAAGCTCCACTTTCTATGGCAAGGCACTGACTGGTAGTGCATATTGTAACCATGAATAAACCTAGATTCTAGTCCCAGGAGCTCATTACCTAGTAGAGGACAGAAGATTTATGGAGAAATAGAGAAGAAGATGGGAAGTAGGAAGTGTTGTCAGAGAAATAAAAGTGAAGTGTTCAGGGACTTGACGGACGTGGCTGTGGCTGGGGGACCCGGCTGTGCTTCATGGGGTGAGCGGCGTTTGAGGTGGGTCTGGAAGAAAGGGTGGGTGTGGATGTTCAGAGAAGGGGAGGAGGAGGATGGACGAAGGCAGGGAAGTGTAATACAAATCCCACACAAATCAGAGGAAGTGCGTCTGGGAGGCAGGTGCGCTGTGACGACTGTGCAGCAGTCCCTTGGGTCAAAGCTCAGAAATCTGGCAGACAGATGCCACGTCAGGGGACTTAGTGGCTGCAGTAGCTGCGGTATTAATGCCTTTTGTCAGCCACGTCTCCTAGCAGTGTGAAGATGCCTCTCATCCGAGTCAGGTGCAGCCACTGCGTCCGGCAACTGGGGGTAATTGGCATATCCTTCTAGAAAAAGCCATCCAAAAAGCATACTTTATATTCCACAATTATTTGCTTGGATTTTAAAGCGCCCAACAAATTACTCACTTTGCTTTCACAACTAGTAGTCCTTTTCACAGATTATGTAAATAACCGTTGTTCTTGTGGTTATTGATAGGATACCCCAGGGAGGTCCAGGAGTTGCAATTATGCTTGCTGTGGCTGAGCTAACAACCTTTTAATTCTGGTTTTTCCACTGACAGGTACTGTGACCTTCAGCAATTATTCAACCACTCTGTTTCAAGTCCCCCAGCTGTAAAAGTAGAATAACACTTGACTTTCTCAAACACTGTTAGGATGAATTGCATAAGTGTCTGTATGCCCCATATATTGTTCATAGCAAAAGAGAAAGTTGCAGTGAGGGGACGGCGACTTCCTTCCTATGCAGGAGTGTAATTAATGACTAACCTGCTTATCATCTTATGGATCCCTTTTCTGTGGCCCCTTTGGCTTAGGCAGAGTTGCTTCTTCATTGGATATGGTTTCCATGTTCCTGGTTGTACTTAGACATAGGAAAAAAGTCCTACCTAAATTTTATCATTTGCATTCTTTACAACCAGGTTTTTAAACAGATTTACTGAGTCTGGAGCTTGGTGTCAAATTCCTGCTCACAAGGAGTGTTAGAGGTGTCAGCTCCATAAAGCTTTCTGTGAAGAATCAGTGAAATGCTCTGCCACGGAAGTTTAAAGTTAATTTGCCTGAATCTCTTCAGCCAAATGAAGCTTTCGAATCAATTACGAACAGAGAGGATGAAACGTTGGGTCTGCAGAGATTTGAGACAGCCCTCCAGCCGTCAGCCCCAATCACCTTCCAAGTGGCTTCGTGTTTGGTGGATGGAGCCACCAATCTTTATAGACCTTCACTGCTGGCCACACTGCGGGGGCTGGGGGGCGGGCAATGGTTACAGATGTTCACTGCTGGCCACACGGGTGGGGAGCACTGGTTACAGATGTTCACTGCTGGCCACACGGGGGTGGGGGTGGTGGGCACGGTCTGTGCGGAGGAGCTGCACTTCATTTTTTGGGACGTCTGAAGGAGGGTCTGGGCTGGGCCGTCTGGTCCCCCCGCCTCGCTTCAGAGACGAGGGAGCGGGCAGGGGGAGAGCCCCCTCCCCCCCTCCCGAGCTTCAGCCAAGAGCTCTGTTCTGGGGCAGAAACTTCCTCCAGTCGGCTGGGCGCAGTCTGTTCGTCGGCTTTCCCCGGGTGGTGAGCACAACGCAGACGTTAGTTGATGGTGGTGAACACAGGGAGGCGGGGGCCTGCCCGGGTCGCCGGAGGCCAGACGTCTCACCGGCCGGCCGACCAGCTAGCTGCACGGTCCTCCCGTCTTCTGTTTCCCGGGCCTGAACGCAGGACCCTCTCGGCGGGCTTTCGGGCCCGGGGGCGGAGCCAGCCAGGGGCGGGGCCAGGGGCGGAAAAGGCGGGGCTCTAGCTCGAAGCTGAGCGAGGCCAAAGGCGGGACCGGGAGGAGGGAGGCGGGACTCCGAGCAGACGGGGCGGGGCCAGGGCGAAGGGGCGGGGCCAGGCGCGCGAGCCTCCTCACGCGCCCCGAGCCCGCCGGAATCTTCGCGGCTGAGGTGGCCTCGCCGGCCGGGGTCTGAGGAGCCGAGCGGCCCCTCCTCGGCGGCGTCCGCTCTCCCTTGGCTCCCGCCCGCCTCCCGGCTCCGACCCTCCGGAGCCCGCGTTCCTTTCCCGCGCGGCCGTCGTGAGGCGCGTGCCCGCGTTCCCGCGTGGGTCCCGGCGATGTCGGCGTGGGGCTCATCGCCCGCGGTCCTGGGTCTCGCGTCCCGCCCGCTCCGCCTCCTCCTCCTGTTTCAGCTGGTCGCGGGGCGCTGGGGCCCGGCCGGCGCGGGGGGCGGCGCGCCTGGAGGTGAGCCTGGGCGTCGGGAGGGCGGCGCTCAGAGCAGGGTCCCGGGGGCGGCCGGGGGTCGCGGGGCGGCTCGGGGCCGAAAGACGTGGTCGCAGAGCGCGGTTTTCTCCTGGGGCTCGAGTGAAGTTTCCGTTCAAATGGTCAGATGCGTCCACTTAGATGCCGAGAAGGCCACTTGGGGTTTTGTTCCCTGACCCGCATCACGGCGGACTGCGGGGTGCATAGCGTACACTTCGGCACAACTTTCTCAGGGACTGATGCCATGGTTCCCCTCGGGCTTTCGGCCGGGCTTCCCACGTTGTGACTTTGTCCACGGCAGGTCTGCGGGCTGGCCCCAGGCGTTGAGATTTGGTCTTCTTCCCCTCGCCGCCGTCCTCCTCCCGCGCTCGCCCCGGCAGCCAGCTCGCACGAGGGTGGCAGGTGTCAGTTGTGGAAGGCGGGGCGGCCGGCCCCCGCCGCCCCCCCCCCCCCGCACCCTGAGGTCTTGTTAGCCCCTCAGAGCGTCGTGCGTGTTCAGACCCTTTGGACGGTAGAAACGACAAAAGAAAATACTTAGTACGTGTTCAGATTCCAAGTGCTTTAGAACATTTCAGGGTCCTGTCAGTGTCTTCGAGAAAAATACGACCTTTGATGCAGCGCCTGTGATGTGGTCTAAACACAGGAAAGGTAAGGATCTCCTGGGGGAGATGAACGCCGACGTTCACATCAGTGTTTCGGTTTTTAGGCGTTAGTTTCTTGGAGGAGACGTTATTTGGGTATGGGGAGAGGCTTTTCTTGTCTTAAGCTTTTTTTTTTTTTTTTTTTTTGTTTAGGGTTTTTTTATTTTTGAGACAGAGAGAGAGAAAAAGCATGAATGGGGGAGGGGCAGAGAGAGAGGGAGACACAGAATCTGAAACAGGCTCCAGGCTCTGAGCCATCAGCACAGAGCCCGACGCGGGGCTCGAACTCACGGACCGCGAGATCACGACCCGAGCCGAAGTTGGACGCCCAACCGACTGAGCCACCCAGGCGCCCCTGTCTCAAGCTTTTTAAGCTGATTTCTGGTTCTAGGAAGTAATGATCTGGAAGATGAGCATTATTTGTTGCAGGACGCACTGCCTCCCTAGACTGACGAGAGAGAACGTGGAGGTGATTGAAACATTTGGAGAAACCCCTGGGCTCGGGCGCCTGCGGGGCTCAGGGCGTTAAGCGTCTGGCTCTTGGTTTCAGATCAGTCACCGTCTCCCGTTTGTAGGTTCGGCCGCGTTGGGCGCTGCGCGGACGGTGCGGAGCCTGCTTGGGATTCTCTCTCTCCCCCCCCTCTCTCTGCCCCTCCCCTGCTTGCCCAGGCTGTCCCTCCAAATAAATAAATAAACATTAAAAAAAAATACAAAAATTTTGGAGCCAGACAAACCTGGGCTCAGAGTACGACCGGTGTATTGTTTGTTTTGGTTGGCTTCCTTTGCAAAAAATGGGGATAATATCGCTTACCTCTGAGTCATCTTCAGAATTAAGTAATATGTGTGAAATGCCGGGTGCTGTGCCTGACAGTTCCAGAAAATGGTGCTTCCCTGCATCTTTTGGTGAAAGTGGAACTTTTCCTATGTTTTTTTTTTTTTAAATAATGTTTATTTATTTTTATCTTTGAGAGACAGAGCTCGAGCAGGGGAGGGGCAGCGAGAGAGGGAGACACAGAACCCAAAGCAGGCCCCAGACTCCGAGCTGTCAGCACAGAGCCCGACGCGGGGCTGGAACCCAGGAACCACGAGATCATGACCTGAGCCGAAGTCCCATGCTTAACTGGCTGAGCCGCCCAGGCGCCCCTTACCTGTTTTAATATAAAAAAACATTGCAGCCAAGCATTAGCCAGGGCGGTAGCTATGTGTTCCTGCCTGGTGTTCAGGGCTATTGTCAAACAATCAGGGCTGATTAAGCCCTCCTTTCTGCCCCCACTCCGCTTAGCAAATGTCTCTTTTGAAGTAGCTTTCATGCCGTATTACTTTTATGTTCTCTTTTCCCTTTTCCCCACACGAGCTCCTTAAGAGCTGGGATCTTTCTTTTTCAGTTTTAATTCGAGTATAGTTGACGTACCACACTACATTAGCGTCAGATGCACAATAGAGTGATTCAAGAATTATGTACGTTAGTCGGTGCTCATCATAAGTATGCCCTTAGTCCCCTTCCTCTATTTCACCTGTTCCCCCCACCTCCCTCTGGTCACCATCAGTTTGTTCTCTATAGTTAAGAGTGCGAACTGGGATCTTACCCTGTTTATCTTCGTGTCTCCAAGAGCTGGCTTGTTGTAGGAGTCCTGTAAATGCTTGTGGATGAATAAACGCAGCAGTAAAAATCTCTCTCTGGGTATTAGTTTACTCATGTGTAAGATGAGGGATCATTAATGGCTCCCCAGCACTAGCTCTAATGTTCCAAGATTCTGTGTGCTCTTAGTCAGTGATCATTTGTGGACACAGTGATATTAAGTGGATGATGGAATTGCACACTTGCTCCTAAACGTTGATAGGATGTGTGTGTAACCGCCTTTGAATGTAGGGTGGCAGAAAGTACTATCTGGAGACCTGCCCACTAGCTTGCTGTTTCCTTGGGCAGATAACTTGACCTTGCTGATTTTTTTATTTCTCCCTCTTTAAAATGAGAAGGTGGTAGTAGACGCTTATGTCCTTTCAGTCATAATTAGTTTTATAATTACATTTTGTTGTTTTTATATTTATCTTAGAATTTTAGTAGTCACTCTTACGGTTTTATGTGAGCCAGTCCTCGGGGAAAAAATTGTCTTGTCTGCCAGCAGCCATACTTACATGGGTAATGGAAGATTGCAGAGTTTGAAAGTGGCTCAAGAGGCAATTTTGTCTATATTAAAGAATAATTAGTGGGGCGCCTGTCTGGCTCAGTCAGAAGAGCATGCAACTGTTGCTTTTGGGGTCATGAGTTCGAGCCCCCCATTTTGGGAGTAGAGATTACTAAAAATAAAAAAACTTAAAAAAAAAATTATGCATTAAGGTAATACAAGCCTTTAAAACTGACCTGACCATGGTTGGGACAATGATTTATGGAAAATAGTCAGTTATATTTCTTAGCTGTGTGACATTTTAAATGGTTGAAACTTTATTTTTAGTGTGTATGGTAACTGAGTTCTGTCATTAAGAGGGAACTAAAATAACTATTTAGTAGAAAATGAGAGCTATGAAAGATTTTTTTCTTCTCATCTGTAGTTATTTTCATTAATATTTTCAGAAACTAACAGAAACACACATAGTGGCTGTCATCTCTACTTTTGTGATTACATCCAAAAGAGTCTCTAGGTGCCTCAGGTCGTTAGGCAAACTTTTCATACTATTTATAATTAAAAATTATTTTGGTTTCCTTGCAAACACTGAACATGCTCTATGAGCTAGAGTGCGAACACCTGGAAGGTAGGGTTGTCTGTACATTTCCTGATGTAGCTGAGTTTATTAATGTGGTCTATTAATGTTTCTTTGAAAGGTTTTCAGTCATTTGTCAGAATGGGCTTTTTTCCATTTGTAATCTACAAATTAGATCTAGCAGGTAATTTTTTATAATTAGGATATGGGTTTTTAGTATAGTAATTTTAGGACAGAACATTTTTCTTCTAATAATATTATTCTTCTCCCTTAAGAATTGAAATTAATTTTTTTCAGATGTAATTTTATCAACGTTTTTTTGTTTTTTTTTGTTTTTATTTATTTTTGGGACAGAGAGAGAGAGACAGAGCATGAACGGGGGAGGGGCAGAGAGAGAGGGAGACACAGATTCGGAAACAGGCTCCAGGCTCCGAGCCATCAGCCCAGAGCCCGACGCGGGGCTCGAACTCACGGACCACGAGATCGTCACCTGGCTGAAGTCGGACGCTTAACCGACTGCGCCACCCAGGCGCCCCAATGTAATTTTAAATTTAATAGTAAATAAGCATGTCTTGACAATGTGAGTTGGTAAATATTGGAATAGTTTTTGAAAAAAAAAAAAGCTTATAACTTGTTTGATTAGAAGTTTGCTCCCCAGAATAGGATAGGTATAGTTTTATAATGACAGTAGGATAGAAGAGGTTATTTTAATGATCCTTTTCTGTCTTTAACTAAAATTTTAATTTAAATGGTCAGTTTCCATTTTAGGGAAGCATCATCTTATCTCTCCTGTGTTTAATTCAGAAAATGTATACTCTTTTTTTCTTAAGTAGAATTATAAAATAAAGCCTTTTACCAGTAAAAATAGGAATTAACTATGAATATTTGAATTCTGACAAAAAGCATAGTGTGGACTTTTTTTTTTGAGGAGTGAATCTAATATGTTTTGACAGTTACATAAACAAACATTTGCACCAAAGTGTGGTAGGGGCTTTAGTAGAAACATGCCAGGCATAACAGTCTCAAAGGAAAGTGAGGTCAGGATTCTACAAAACATTCTCTCCACCTCTAGGTCTTAGCAGCCTGGCCCACCTCAAACAGATTTCTCTGTAGCCCTCTCAAATGCTGCTTTTTGCCCCATTTTTATATATGGTGGAGCCTGGAATGTGGGTATGCTAGTACTCTATTGCTACATCCACACCATTACCTTTTGTTTATCTCACTTTTGAAAAGAGTATTCTTTTCTAGTAGGAGTTTACATGTTTTTTTTTTTTTCCTAAGGCATAGTGTGGACTTTTTATTCTTTGAATCAGCATTGACTTATTTTAGAACCAGAACATATAACATAGAAAGCGTGAAAGTTTTTGAATTTGAAAATACAAATTTATACAACATAAAATCTCAAATACACATGAAATATTCAAGTGAACAGAATTAAAATGATAAATTGCAAATTTTCAAACCTCTTTGAAATTAGTACTTAATAGTTCTAACAATATTAGCAGAACTCTTAGTATTCTTTCCTTCTCCTTGCTTCTTCTTCTTCTGGTTTTTCTTGTTGTCATCCTCCTCCTCCTCCTCCTTCCTCCTCCTCCTCCTTCCTCCTCCTCCCCTTCTCCTTTTATCTCTTCTGTTTCTTCTTCTTTTTCTCCTCCTTCTTCCCTTTCTCCTCCCCCTCCTCCTCCCTCTCCCCTCCTCCTCCTCCTCCTTTTCCTTTTCTTCTTCTTTGTCTTCGTCTTCTTCCCTTTCTTCCCCTTCTTCTTTTTGTTTATTTAAAGTTCATGTCTATAGGATAAATCCAAAGCATGCTACAGTTCATTTTACATTTTGATTCCAAACAACCTTTTATATTATTTTATTTTTTAAATTTTATTTTTAAAAAATTTACATCCAAATTAGTTAGCATCTAGTGCAACAATGATTTCAGGAGTAGATTCCTTAGTGCCCCTTCCCCATTTAGCCCATCCCCCCTCCCACACCCCCTCCAGTAACCCTCTGTTTGTTCTCCATATTTATGAGTCTCTTCTGTTTTGTCCCCTTCCCTGTTTTTATATTATTTTTTTCCCTTATGTTCATCTCTTTTGTATCTTAAAGTCCTCATGTGAGTGAAGTCATATGATATTTGTTTTTCTCTGACTAATTTCACTTAGCATAATGCCCTCTAGTTCCATCCACGTAGTTGCAGATGGCAAGATTTCATTCTTCTTGATCGCCGAGTAATATTCCATTGTGTGTGGAATGGACACACACACCACATCTTTATCCATTCATCCATCGATGGACATTGGGCTCTTTCCATACTTTGGCTATTGTTGATAGTGCTGCTGTAAACATTGGGGGGCATGTGTCCCTTTGAAACATCACACCTGTATCCCTTGGATACATACCTAGTCGTGCAGTTGCTGGGTCGTAGGGTAGTTCTATTTTAGTTTTTTGAAGAACCTCCATACTGTTTTCCAGAATGGCTGCACCAGCTTGCGTTCCCAAGGAGTTTAACATGTTTAATGCAAAAAAAAAAAAAAAAGAAAAAAAGAAAAGAAATTGAAAAGTTTGCCCTCGTACACCAACACCTGCAAGTGCCAGCTAGTAATTGCTAACAATTTGGTATTAGTCCATTCATATTTTTCTCTATGCATGTGTGGTTCCCTTTGCTGTGCACAAGCTTTCAAGTATTGTGTAGCTCTACGTATTTTTGCTTATGTTAATTTTGCTTTTGGTGTCAGATTCAGAAAATTATCACCAAGACCTGTGTCAGGGAGCTTACCACCAACAATTTCTTCTAGGAGTTTTGTGGTTTCAGATTAAAAAAAATTATTTTTAATGTTTATTTATTTTTGAGAGAGAGAGAGCACGAATGGGAGAGGGGCAGAGAGGGAGGGAGACACAGAATCCGAAGCAGGCTCTAGACTCTGAGCTGTCAACACAGAGCCCGACGTGGGGCTCGAACCCACGAGCTGTGAGATCATAACCTGAGCTGAAGTTGGAGGCTTAATCAACTGAACCACCTGGATGCCCCGCAATTTTTTTTTCTTAACATTTATTAAAAAAAAATTTTTTTAACATTTATTTATTTTTGAGAGAGAGAGACAGAACGTGAGCAGGGGAGGGGCAGAGAGAGAGGGAGACACAGAATCCAAAGCAGACTCCAGGCTCTGAGCTGTGAGCACAGAGCATGATGTGGGGCTGAAACCCACGAGCTGTGAGATCATGACATGAGCCAAAGTCGGACGCTTAACCGACCGAGCCACCCAGGCGCCCCATGGTTTTCAGCTTTTACGTTCAAGTCTTTAAACCATTTTGAGGTAGTTTTTGTGCATGGTATAAGGAAGTGGTCCAGTTTCATTCCTTTGCATCTAGCTGTCTAGTTTTCCCAACACCATTTATTTATTTATTTATTTTTAGATGTTTATTTTTTTTTAAATGAAATTTATTGTCAAATTGGTTTCTATACAACACACAGTGCTTATCCCAACAGGTGCCCTCCTCAGTACCCATCACACACACCCTCTCCCACCCCCCAGATGTTTATGTATTTTGAGAGAGAGAGAATGAGCAAGCACATGCATGAACATAGGCATGGGAGAAGGGCAGAGACAGAGGGAGAAAGAGAATCTTAAGCAGGCTCTACGCTCTCTGTGTAGAGCCTGACATGGGGCTGGATCGCAAGAACCTGGGAGCATGACCTGAGTGGAAATCAAGAGTCAGACACTCAACAGACTGAGACACCCAGGTGCCCGTTACCAACATCATTTATTAGACTGTCCTTTCCTCCTTGTATATTCTTGGCTTTTTTGTCATAAATTAATTGACCGTGTAAGCATGAGTTTATTTTTGAGCTCTTTATTCTGTTCCATTGATCTGTGTGTCTGTTTTTATGGCAATTCCATACTGTTTTAATTACTATAGATTTGTAATATAGTTTGAATCCAGGGAACATGATGACTCCAGCTTTGTTCTTCTTTCTCAAGGTTGCGTTGGCTATTCGGGTTTTTTTTTTTTTAATGTTTTTTTTTTTTAGTATTGTTTGTTCTATTTCTTTGAAAAATGCTATTAGAATTTTGATAGGGATTGTGTTGAATCTGCAGATTGTTTTGGGTAGTATAGACATTTTGACAATGTGTTCAATCCATGAGCATGGAATATCTTTCCATTTATTTCTATTGTCTTCAATTTCTTTAATGTCATGTAGTTTTCAATATGGGTGTTTCATCTCCTTGGTTAAATATATTCCTGGGTATTTTATTCTTTTTGATGCAGTTGTAAATGAGACTTTTTAAAAAAATTCTCTTTCTGATAGTTTGCTGTTAGTATGTAGAAATGCAGCACATGTTTTTGTGTGTGTTGATTTTGTATCCTGCAGCTTAACTAAATCTAACTGATTTTAAATCTTAACTTTAACAGTTTTTTTGGTGGAGTCTTTATTTATTTATTTATTTATTTATTTTTTTATTTTTTTAATTTTTTTTTCAACGTTTTTATTTATTTTTGGGACAGAGAGAGACAGAGCATGAACGGGGGAGGGGCAGAGAGAGAGGGAGACACAGAATCCGAAACAGGCTCCAGGCTCCGAGCCATCAGCCCAGAGCCTGACGTGGGGCTCGAACTCACGGACCGCGAGATCGTGACCTGGCTGAAGTTGGACGCTTAACCGACTGCGCCACCCAGGCGCCCCTGGTGGAGTCTTTATATATAACATGTCATCTGCAAATAGTGACAGTTTTACTTCTTCCTTACCAATGTGGATACCTTTTATTTCTTATTCTTTTTTTTTTTTTTTTTGAGAGACAGAGAGAGAGAGAGAGAGAGAACAAATGAGTGAGGGGTAGAGAGAGAGGGAGAAGTGGGGCTCACCCGCATCAGGGCTTATGCTCACCCAGTGTGGGGCTTAAGCTCACCCAATGCAGGGCTCAAACTCATCCGATGTGGGGCTTGAACTCATAAACTGTGAGATCATGTCCTGAGCCGAAGTTCATTGCTTAACTGACTGAGCCACCTAGGCGCCCATTATTTCTTATTCTTGCTTTATTGCTCTGGCTAGGACTTTCAATACTATGTTGAATAAAAGTGGTGAGAGTGGGCATCCTTGTCTTGTTCTTGATCTTAGGAAAAGCTTTCAGCTTTTCATTATTGAGTTTTGTGTTAGCTGTGGGCTTGTCATATATGGCCTTTATGATGTTGAGGTAGATTTTCTCAGTGTCCACTTTGTACTAGTTTTTATCATGAATGAACATTGAATTTTGTCAAGTGCTTTTCTGTATTCAGATGATCATGTGATTTTTATCCTTTAATTTGTTAATGTGGTATATCACGTTGACTAGATTGTGGATTTTTTTTTTTTTTATTTATTTTGAGAGAGAGAGAGAAAGCACTAGTGGGGGAGGGTCAGAGAGAGAAGAGAGCGAGAATCCCAAGCAGGCTCTGCACCAACAGTGCAGAACCCGATGTGGGGTTTGAACCCATGAACAACGATATCATGACCTATGCTGAAGTCGGATGCTCAACCAACTGAGCCACCCAGGCACCCTTACTGGATTGTGGGTTTTTAAAAACAATTTATGTATTTATTTTGAGTGAGAGAGCATGAGCAGGGGAGAGGCAGAGAGAGAGAGAGAGAGAGAGAGAGAGAGAGAGAGAGAGAGAAAATCCCAAGCAGGCTCCACGCCATCAGCACAGAGCCTGATGGGGGTCAATCTTGAAAACCACTGGATCATGACCTGAACTGAAATCAAGAGCTGGGTGCACAAACCAGGCACCCCTGGTTTGTGGATTTTAAACTATCCTTGCACCCATGGAATAAATCCCACTTGATCATGTTGAGTGAACCTTTTAAGGTGTTAGTGATTCAGTTTGCTCACATATTTTGTTGAGGGTTATTGTATCTATGTTTATTAGGAATATTGGCCTGTAATTTTCCTTTCTATGGCCTCCTTGTATGGTTTTGGTATTGGGGTAATACTGGCCTCATAGGATGAATTTGAAAGTGTTCCTTCTCCTTCTATTTTTTTTTTTTTTTTGAAGAGTTTGAGAACAATTGGTATTAATTCTTCTTTGAATATTTGGTAGAATTCACCAGTGAAGCCATCTGGTTCTGGGTGTTTCTTCTTTGGGAAGCTTTTAATTACTGATTCAATCTCCTTACTAGTTATCAGTCAGCTCAGATTTTCTATTTCATCATGATTCAGTCTTGGTAAATTGTATGTTGGTAGGAATTTATCTATTCTAGGTTGTCCAATTTGTTGGCATATAACTGTTCAAAACAGTCTTTTGTGATCCTTTGTATTTCTGTGGTATCATTTGTAACATCTCTTGTTTAATTCTGATTTTATTTATTTGGGTTCCCTTTTTTTTCTTGGCGAGTCTAGCTAAGAGTTTGTCAGTTTTATCTTACAGAGAATCAGCTCTTAGTTTCATTGGTCTTTGTTTTATTTTTTAGTTTTATTATTTCATTTATTTCTTCTCTAAGCTTCATTATTGGGCTTTGTTCATCTTTTTCTAGCTCATTTTTTTTAATTTTAAATTATTTTTATTTTTTATTTTAGAGAGAGAGAGCACAAACAGGGGAGAGGGGCAGAAGGAGAGAGAGAGAGAGAGAGAGAGAGAGAGAGAGAGAGAGAGAGAGAGAGAGAATCTTAAACAGGTTCCATGCTCAGCATGGAGCCCAATGCAGGGCTTGATCCCACAACCCTGATTTCATGACCTGAGAGGAAGTCAAGAGTCTGAATGATGTTCAACTGCCTGAGCCAACTAGGCACCCTGTCTAGCTCCTTGAAGTGTAAAGTTAGGTTGTTTTTTTTAGACTTTTCTTGTTTCTTGAGGTAGACGTTTATAGCTATGAACTTCCCTTTTAAAACTGTTTTTGCTGCATCCCATAAATTTTGATATTTATATTTCCATTTTCATTTGTCTCAGGATATTTTTTGATTTCTCTTTTGATTGCTTCTTTGACTTGTTGGCTTTTTGGTAGCATGCTGTTTAATATCTGCATATCTGAATTTTCCAGTTTTACTCACGTAATTAATTTCCAGTTTCATGCTGTTGTATTGGTAAAGATGCTTGAGGTGATTTTAATCCTCTTAAATTTATTAAGACTTGATTTGTGGTCTACCATATGATCTATCCTGGAAAATGTTCCATGCGCATTTGAGAAGAATATGTATTCTGTTGCTCTGGATGGAATGTTCTGTACATATCTAAGTCAATCTGATCTAATGAATCCTTTAATGCTGATATTTTCTTGGTTTATGTCTAGATGATGTATCCATTTGTGTAAGTGGGATATTAAAATCTCTTACTATTATTGTGTTGCTATCTATTTCTCCCTTTAGATCTGTTAATATTAGCTTTATATATTTAGGTCCTCCAAAGTTGGGTGAATAAATATTAATAAATGTTACATCCTTTTTTGGACTGTACTCTTTATCATTATGTAACAATCGTATTTGATTGTTTTGTAGTTCCTCTCTGTTTTTGCTATCTTCCTCTGTGGTTTGATGATTTTCTTTAGTGGTATATTATATTCCTTTCTCTTTACCATTTGTATATTTATAATAGGTTTTTGCTTTGTGGTTACCATGAGGCTTACATAAAACAACTTATGTGTATAACAGTCTATTTTAAATTGATAACAACTTAAGTTTGATCCCATTCCAAAGCTCAATATTTTCACTCTTTCCCTGGCCCATGTTTTACATTTTGCAATTTTTTATGTTGGGTTTCCCTTAATTAGTTATTGTAAACATTGCTATTTTTACTATTTTTGTCTTGTAACTTTCATACTAGCTTTGTAAGTAATGAATCCACTATTTTTACTACATATTTATCTTTCCAGTGAGATTTATTCTTCCATATATTTTTTTGTTACTAATTAGTGCTCTTTCTTTTCAGCTTAAAGAGGTCCCTTTAACATTTCTTGTAAGGCTGATATAGTGGTCATGAACTTCTTTAGCTTTTGCTTGTCAGGAAAACTCTTTATCTCTCCTTTAATTCTGAATGATAAATCTCCTGGGTAGCATATTCTTGGTTGGAAATTTTTCCCTTTCAGCACTTGGAATATATCATGCCATTCCCTTCTGGCCTGCAAAGTTTCTGCTGAAAAATCTGCTGGAGCTTGTTTGGGACTCTCTGGGCTTCCTGGATTGGGATGTCTGTTTCCTTCCCCAGGTTAGGGGAGTTTACAGCCACTGTTTTTTATTTTTCAGTAGGCTTCATGCCCAGTGGGGAGCCCAACATGGGGCTTGAACTCACGACCCTGAGATCAAGACCTGAGCCAAGATCGAGAGTTGGACACTTAACTGACTGAGCCACCCAGGTGCCCCAGCAGCCTGTTATATTTTTAATAGCTTCCAGTAGGTGAAGATGTGCCCAAGACCTGTCAGCATACCTAAGGGGAGGATCTTAGTACCTACATTCAGAGTGTTTGGTAGCCAGACCCTCAGGTAGCAGAATTTAATTTAATTTAATTTAATTTAATTTAATTTAATTTAATTATTTAACTAATTTGTTTATTCAGTTATTTAAAGTAAGCTATATGCCCATTGTGGGGTTTGAACTCATGATCAAGAGTCACAGGCTCTACCAGTTGAGCCAGCCAAGTGCCTCTCAGGTAGCAGCTTTTAAAAGCATGCTAATATATATAGTCCTGTGGGACCACAAGAGTTAGCCCCTTTAGCCAGGCGATCTGGCAGTATCCCCTGGGCTCCATATGAGTAAAAACCAGGGCTCCATATGAGTGTACCAGCTCTTTTCTGGGAGATGTTGGCCATCTGGAGCAAGGCAGAGGGAGAGAACCAAGATGTTGTACATAGCCAGTGTTCCTTAAGAGCATCCATAGTCCACTAGGTGTATGCTAAGCCTGAAGCCTGTCTTTTACGGTAAAGCTCTGGGAGAGGCAAAGAGGCCTCCTTCACAGAAAGACTGGGGGAACATGTTGTCTGTCTGTCTGTTGTCTGGGCAGTGCCCTAGGGGTGGTGGTCTGCCAAGAACTGTCTCTTCCATTGCCATGGTCCCATGAGACCCAGGAATGCAACACTCTTCACCTCTTCCCTCGCCCAGAGCCATGTGATCATGGGGCATCCTCTGGGCAGCAGCTGCAAAAACTGGGCACCAGCTGTAAAAGGTCACCGGCCATATGTAGAGCTTCCTTCCAGGAGATGAGACACTGGTCCTCTGGAGTGCACCAGAGGGAGAGAGCAAAGATAGTGCCTCCCCTCTGAGGTCTCTGGAAGAGTTCACAGTCAGCCCTTAGATGAGTGTTTAATGAGAAATCTGCCTCTCAGGCCATAGCCGTGGTGGTTAGCTAGTAGGCCTCTTTCACAGGAAGACTAAGCTCACGGTTCTGTCGCCTCTTGCTATGGCTTGGGGGTCGTAGCTGTTTGAGAACTCTTTTTCAAGCGGTTACAGTCCTGCGGGACCCACCAGCACAAGCCCCAATGGCCACCAGAGCCAGGTGATGAACAGATGTCCCTTGTCAGTAGCTGCAAAAATCAGGGTTATCAGACAGGAGTATGAACTACTTTTTGGGTGGCACCAATTGTTATAGCCCCACGAGACCAGGAGAGCAGGCTCCACTGGCCTTTAGAGCCAGGCAGTCAAGAAGCGTCCCCTGGGTGGCAGCCACAGAGACGGGGAGACCAGATGTGTGCACGCACGAGGGTACTGTTGCTCTGCATCATGACAACAGGAGAGCTCAAAGATGGCCCCCGGCAGTCTGCATCCCTGGAGACTATTCCAGTAGACTCCGGGTGCATGTGTTATATCAGATGCCTACCCATCAGAACAGTGCTTTAAGCCAGTGAGGCTCCTTCACTTTAAGTCTGGGCAATGGGCTGCCTCTGAGCTGCTCCCTGGACTGGGTAAGTCTGCTTGCACAGGCCCTGATGAGAGCTGTCTTCCAAATAGTTACAGTCTTGTGGGTCTCAGCGTGTGAGCCCTCTTGGTTTTCAAAGTTAGATGTTTGGGGGCTCATTTCTCAGTTGCAGGGTCTAAATGTTAAGGTGCTCGATGTGGGATTTGAATCCTTTGCTCCTTGTGGGGAAGCTCTGGGTTTTGAGTTTTCTCCTGGTTACGGGTTGCTCTGCAGGGTTGGGGTTGATGGCAAGATCGTGTCCCAGGCTGTCTTGCCTTCTTGGATGTGGTTTTCTTCTCATTTGCCTTATGTATAGTCATAGCTCAGCCAGCCTTTAGGTTTATTTAGGAAGAAATTGTCCCATATCCAGCTGTAGACTCAGTGTGTCTGTGGGAGGAGGTGAGTGCAGGATCTTCCTACATCACTATCGTGAACTGGAACCTCACAGTATGAACCCTTGATATTTTTATTTCTCTTTATTTTACGATCAACAGTGTACATATGGAATTGGGCAAAACTTTTTTTTTTCTTAAGTCAGAGTCTCTTTTTTATGGGAGATAATCCTGTGCATTGTAAATTGTGAGGTGGCATTTCTGGCCTCTATCCACAAGATGCCTGTAGCACTCACCAAAAAATGTCTCCAGATATAGTTAAATGTGCCTTAAGGGACAAAATTGTTCACCTCACCCCTACCCTTTGAGAATCACTGCTGTAAGTCTTGCAGACTATGGCTTCCCAAACAATGTGCACTGGAATCCCCTATGTCCACTGACTGATGAATGGATAAAGAAGATGTGATTATATATATATATGTGTGTGTGTGTGTGTGTGTGTGTGTGTGTGTGTGTATGTATATGTATATAAACGTATATATATATCTCCATAAAAAAGAGTGAAAGCTTGCCATTTGCAATGAAATGGATGGAACTAGAGTGTATTATGCAAAGTGAAATAAGTTAAAGACACACTATGTAATTTCACTCATGGAATTTAAGAAACAAAACAGGTGAACATAGGGGAAGAAACTAAAAATAGGGAAGCAAACCGTAAGAGACTCTAACACTAGAGAACAAACTGAGGGTTGAGGGAGAGAGATGGGTGGGGGATGGGCAATAAGGAGGGCACTGTTGGGATGAGCACTGGGTGTTCTACTCCTGAAACCAATATTACACCATATATTAACTAACTAGAATTTAAATAAAAACTGAAACAAAAACAAACAAAAAAAGAGAATGCAGATGCTGGTTCGGTAGGTGGAGGCAGGCCTGAGATTCGCATCTCTAACGAGCACTCAGGGGATGTGGGTGCTGCCGGTCAGATTTCCACACCGATTAGCAAGCTCGCAGATAGCTTTCCATTCATCTCAATTGAGTGAATTTTCAAGAGGATCCGATGACAATAATTATGGAAATAGTGAATTTAGAGTAAACTATAGCCCAAACAACAGAAGACCCATGGAAACCAAGAAAACAAGCACTGTCCCTCCATCCTAACAAATAGCAGCTGCCTTCACTTTTCCCTGTTTCCTTCTAGCCCTCAATGTTCATTCACAATTAGAGAGCTCTGAGGAGGAGATTTGCAAGAATCAAATCAAGGTCAACTAGACTGTAGCAAACTGAGGCAACTCATATACCACCAGGTGCTATAATTTATAATACTGTAAACACACTAGCTCATAATACACATCTTTGCCTGTTGAGAGGTTTAGGGTGTCAAATTAAGACAGTGAACTCTGCATTTACTTGATCTGATGATGTTCGAACTTTCTTTTTTGTGTGAAAGTGTGTTCTCTCCTTGAGAACTATTGACTGGACCTAAATTTAACACTGTCTAAGGTCATTTTCTTACTGCAGGTTTTCCGAGAGTCAGGGAAATATGTTAAATTAGGTTTATTAAAGCTTACCAGTTACAGAGAAACTTTATCCTATAATTCTGTTATAAGAATCAATAGAAAATGTAATGAAATTCCTGGAGTGAAAAAAATCCTCTGCATTTCATCTGTAATCCTTAAAATAGTGATTGGTAAGCATACTTACTTGTCACATTGAGAATGTTGGATACAGCACACATTTCTTCTCATTTACAAAATGATTGATTATGTTCACTGCTTTATCTTGCTGTTGCTTAAAATAACCCTCCTAGGACTGCTGTAAAGTGGTTTATTGTTTTTTTTTTTTAAAGGAATACAAGTCACTTTTTGTTAAGTTAAACAATACAAGGAGCCTGGAAAAGTGGATTAACTGCCCCAGCAATGGTTTAACCATGAACTAGGGATGTGTAAATACATTGTACGTCACTTCTATAAGCCTCTTTAGGGGCATTATCGTATTTCATTCTTGTGGCTGCCTGTGAAGAAGAAAGGGATGCCGTTGGCAGTACTCCGCAAAATTTAAAATGTGTATACCCCTGACTCAGCAGTTCTGCTTCTAAGAAGTCAATGCCATAGAACCCCTTATATAAGTGTGGAAAAATAGATGTACAAGGATGCCAACGCAGCATTTTTCCCATTGGAGTGTTATTAGAAATAACCGGAAATTGAAGACTACATAGATGCCCATCAATGGTGAAAGCTTAAATAAATTATGATACGCTCACAACGCACACTGCTTTGCAGCTTATGAAGGAAGGGTGGAGAAGAGTGGAGAGGAGAAGGATTATATTGATGTATAATACTGGATGAAAACAGCAAGTCACAGGACTTAAAAAGAGGAAAACATTTGCTCTTTTGCGTGTGTATTTAAAAATGTGTGTACATGGGGGCGCCTGGGTGGCTCACTTGGTTGGGTGTGAGACTTTGGCTCAGGTCATCGTCTCTAGGTTTGTGAGTTTGAGCCCCGTGCCAGGCTCTGTGCTAACAACTCAGAACCTGGAGTCTGCTTTGGAATCTGTGTCTCCCGCTCTGTTTGCCCCTCCTCCACTCATACTGTCTCTCTCTCTCTCTCTTCCCCTCTCTCTTTCTCATTCTCTCTCAAAAATATTAAAAAAAATTTTTAAAGTGTACACATCAAACTTAACAGTGTTTACCCTTGGAAGAAGGGATATGGGGAGGAGAATTTCTACTTGTTATGTGCTTCAGGTTTGAATCTTGACAATGACCATATATTACTTTTGTAATTAAAGTACTATTTTGAGAAAATCGAAAACAAACTGGGTCCTAGTTCTACCCCTGCTAGTTGTGTTTGACCAATGATTCTCATCTGGGGTAGTTTCGCAACACACCTTCGCCATTCATCCGACATTTGGCATCGTCTGGAGACATTTCTGGTTGTCACGTTGTCAAGAGGGGTATGTAGCGGGTAGAAGCCAGGGATGCTGCCAAACCTCCCGCAGTGCAGTAGTGCAGAGGACAGCCCCTCCGTAAGAAGAATTACCCAGCTCCAAATGTGGGAGGTACTGAGTTAAGAAATCCTGTGTCAGACTGCAGGGCTACAGCCATTTTCAGGTATGCAGATTATGCCTCTGACCGTATCAGGGAATGCCATTCACACTGTGAGGAAATCTCTGCACACCATGCAACGTTGTAGTTATTATCAAATGAAAAATAAACATGCAAATTTGTACCCCAGGGGGCAGGCACTGGAGTTTTCTGCTTTATCATTAGCACCTCGCCCAGAGGCTGGCACATTAAGCAGCCACACGAATGAAGGAATTTAACTAGATCTCCCACATTGGCTCTATTATACTCAGGTTGGAGCAGATGCTGAAGATTTAAGAATTTAAGGAGAAACTTAAAATTATAGCAGATGATGTCTGCTAATTTATCTTCAGTTGAGGATTGACAAATACTGCTAATATACATATGTAGCTGTAGAACACCTTGGTTCACTTTTCCCAACGCTTTTTGATAAGAAAATCATGTTTCCTCATGAAAGAATGTCAGTAAAGGACACTATTGTGTCTTATCTTTCTAGAATCGGTTTAATTTTTTTTTTAATTTTTTTAACGTTTATTTTTATTTATTTTTGAGACAGCGAGAGACAGAGCATGAATGGGGGAGGGTCAGAGAGAGAGGGAGACACAGAATCTGAAACAGGCTCCAGGCTCTGAGCTGTCAGCACAGAGCCTAACGCGGGGCTCGAACTCACGGACAGTGATCATGACCTGAGCCGAATTCGGACGCTTAACCGACTGAGCCACCCAGGCGCCCCCTAGAATCGGTTTTAAAAGTCCCTAGCTATCTAGGGTCGCCTGGGTGGCTCAGTTGGTTGTGTCCAACTCTTGATTTTGGCGCAGGTCATGATCTCGAGGTTCATGAGTTCGAACTTCTCCCCCACCCCACCACTCCCCCTCTCAAGCTTGCACTCTCTCAAAATAAACTTAGAAAATATTAAAAAAAAATTTTTTTTAATGTTTATTTCTGAGACAGAGTGCGAGCGGCGGAGGGGCAGAGAGAGAGAGAGAGAGAGAGAGAGAGGGAGACACAGAATCCGAAGCAGGCTCCAGGCTCCGAGCTATCAGCACAGACCCTGACGTGGGGCTCGAACTCACAAACCGTGAGATCATGACCTGAGCCGAAGTCGGTTGCTCAACCTACTGAGCCACCCAGGCACCCCACCCGACCCCCCGCCAAAAAAAATTTTTTTTTAATCATTAGCCTTAGATATCTTTTGGCTGCATACTGAATTTAGTGAAGACTTTTTAAAATCATTTTATTTATTTTAATTTATTTTTAATTTATTTTTATTTTTAAAGTAATCTCCACACCCGATATGGGGCTCGAACTCATGACTTCAAGATCAAGAGTTGCATGCTCTTCCAACTGAGTGAGTCAGGTGCCCCTTAAAAACATTTTAAACTGTAGACACTGCCTGACTTTGTAAAATAATGTACATTATTTTACTTTATCTGCGTAACAGTGAGGCAGCAAAGCAGAAGGTATTCTTTTTATAATGTTTTATAGTGGAAAAGCTGAAAAATACACAAGAATATTCAAGAATAATGGATTGAAGAGTTTTTGCCATACACTTTCTTTTCTTAAGTTTATTTATTTATTTTGAGAGAGAGCATGTGAGCAGGGGAGGGGCAGAGTGAGAGAGAGAGGAGGAGAGAGAGAATCCCAAGCAGGCTCTGTGCCATCAGCATGGAGCCCAACACAGGCCTCAAATTCACAAACTGTGGTATCGTGACCTGATCCCAAACCAAGTCAGGCGCTCAACTGACTGAGCCTCCCAGGCATGCCACCATACACTTTTAACAATTATTGACATTTTGCCAGCAGATATCCTTATTTTAGAAAATTGTGACATATGGAGGTTAACAGATAATTAGTGTCAAGTATGTAGACTAAGTCTTTCAGCTTTGAAGTTCTGTGTCCTTTCCTATTCATCCGACTAAAAATTAAGGAGAAAGGTTACTTTTTTTGAAAATGTATGTGGTTTCGTTAGGTAACTTGAAAGTGAAATTCTTTTGGTAAGACATTCTCATAATTCCTCCAACTTGAGACAATACTGGAGTAATGATGTTCAGAGTTAAAACTGAATTTGTAAAACCCAAATTTAAATCCTTCAGAATGTTACATTATCCCTATTTGTACTTTTTAGGTATTCAATTTAGTTTTTCCCTTACTAGTTGTATCTTTACTTTGGAAGAGTCGCTCCATTTGTTTTTTGTTGTTGTTCTTATCTTATTTTTAGTGTGCTTCACTCCTTGGTTCCCTTTGTTTTTCTGAGATGTGACTTAGGATCTTTACGTAGTTTGATTTCCTTTCTTTTCTTTTCTTTTTTTTTTTTTCTGGGGGGGAAGAAGATTCTTTTTTTTTTTTAAGTTTATTTATTTATTTTGAGACAGAGAGAGAGAGAGAGAGAAAGAGAGAGAGATGGAGAGAGAGTGAATCCCAAGCAGGTTCTGTCCAGGAGCCCAACATGGGGCTCGAACCCATGTACTGTGAAATCATGACATGAGCTGAAATCAAGTTGGATGTTCAACCGACTGAGCCACCCAGGTGCCCCTGATTTTCTAATTATTATTATTATTATTAGCTTTACAGCATATAGATTTGAGGAAAGCTTCTAATTGAACTGTCATTGCACTGTGTCTAGAGTGCTCAATGCACAGAAAACTGCTTCCTTCTGCTTTTGCAAGGTTTTACTGCCTAGAGTAGTCTGCAGGAAGATCATCTTTGTTGGGCTATTGAGGAAGTTTTAGGTAGAAATCAGTGATTGTGGGATCTCTAACTTCAAGAAGCTATGTCTAGGGACTCAGTGGTTAAGAGCAAATTTGTGTAGCTGTGTAATTGTTGCTGAATCATTAGAGATAAATGGGAATTGTCAGATGGTGCTGATTCATTTATTCAATCATATATTCAACACACTGAGCACCTATTATGTGCCACTATGTTGTCAGGTGCTGAGGATATGATGAATAAAACACCCATTGCCATCAATTTACACCATAGTGGGGAAGACAGACATTGATCAAACACATGCAGGATTGTATACGTGCACCCCAGGTAAGGAACGTGGTTTGTGCAGAGGATCCTAATGGAGACTTTGGGGGCAGGGAAGATCCCTGAGGAAGTGATGCCTGGGCTAGCACCTGCAGGCCCAGTGGGAGTTAGGTAGGTGAGGGGGAGGGAGAGTGTCTCTGACAGGGAAGACGCACACTGCTTGCTGGAGGGAAGCCCGTGGTGGGTTCGAGCAGAGAGCACAGGGGAGAGTCACGCCAGGAGAGGCTGGTGGGGACAGACCGGGTGGGATGTGGCCTTAAGGATTTGGTCTGCCTTAATGAAAACCACAGAAGGGTTTTAAGCAAGGAGGTACCGTCAGATCTGTGTTTGGAAAGATCGCTTGGCTGTCTGCATGGAGAACTGACTGCGGGGGCTGAGAAGCTGCGAGGAGCCTGCTTCGGGCAGTAGGCTTGCTCTGGCCCTGATGAGAGACACAGACAGCTCGTGCTGTCGCTGCTAGGACAGCGGCAGTGGGGTGAGAAGACATGCACGGATCTGAGAAACATTTAGAGGTGAAACCAACGGTTTCCTGATGGGTTGGATATGCGCGTGAGGGAGAAGGTCATGTAAAGGACAACTCCTAGGTTTTAAAGTTGTAACTCGGCAGACGGTGGAACCATTCACTGCAACGGGCAGGACAGGGAAGGTCGTGTATTTGGTTATGTGCACGTTGAGTCTGTGGTCCCTTTACCATGTCCCTGTTTCACACAGATTAGAGAATTGTGGTAAATGGAGGTTAACGGGTGATTTAGCGGTGCCGAGTGTGCAGATTAAGGGTTTCGGCTTTGCAGCATCCCTCCCTCTTGACCACACTAAAATGAGGGAGCAAGGTTACATTTCTTTGAAACTATATGTGGTTTCACTATCTTGAATGAGAAATGAACATTCAGGTGTGGACTCAGAGGAGCGCTCTGTGTCGGAGACACAGGTGCCTCATGAGTGGTCTTTCCTTAAGTTCATTTTAGTTGCAGTATCCTTGGAAATGACCTTTTGGGATCCTCTGTTATAAATAAATGGAGAGCTAGAGTAGAATTCTTAGGATCTCCATTGCTGAGTGCAATTTTACGGGCCTCCTAAAACATTTCTGCAAGTAATTGTTGGGTACCTTGAAACAAAAGTCTCTGTAAGTAAGGGTTGGAGGCACCCGTGCCAGCAGCTTCCGGGAGACTGTAGCTGGATCGGCGTTTCTGAGGTCTGTCCGATGGTCAGCACTGGAATTAGAGTTTTTTGCAAACCACTCACAAACTTGAAATGTAAGATTAGCTATGGTTTTTCCCTTTTTGTGTTCTTAGTATTTGCCTTCTTAAGGAATGTGCGTTTAGTGAATTGACTGTCTTACCTAACACGTTAATGGTGTGGAGTTTAGCTAGACTTCATGTAATTTAAAGATTATTATTGACATTAGCTTAGTTTGCTTTTTTTGTTACTATCATTTTGCATATATCCCCTTTTATAAGAAGGATCTGTGGCTAACACAGTGAAAATAAATAGTAATGTACAATTCATAATTTTGCCATAAATGTAGTGTGCATACAGAGTGTAAGTCTGTATGTGGTCAGATAAATCAGTCTGCAAGTATAGCGATGTCACATGTACTCCCCAAAAAGGAAAGCAAAATCATGATTATCTGAAAATCAGATTTAACCATATCAATAATCCATTCCCCAGTACCCTAGGGTTATTTTACTGTGAAACTTTGTCAAATAATGGCAGCCCAGAAAGCATTTATGATGTTTGCAAAAGACAGTGCCCTCTCCGGTGAACCAATTCTTTTCTTGAATAAATAATATAAAATTGAGGAATTTTGTTACCAAATCAAGAAGAGAGACCAGGATCCCAGAGACATCATTCAAAGTAGAATGAATTCTATGTGACAAAATTGGGTTTAAGGCCTACTGTAGGTAAGAAGTTCATAAACCCAGGCACAAAGTTATTCTCCTTGAAAAGAAAGCAGGAGTGACTAATGACAAAATTCCTCTATTAAGTGACATGTTGGATATCATATTAGCACGCTATGACGGAGAGCTATTACTGTCACGCGTGTGTGTGTTCTAGTTTTTTACTTTTTGGTCAGACAAAACCACTAATGTAGAGTGTGAATCACCTTCTGGCTTGTTCATGGTACACGAAGGAGGTGTGCCTGACAGCATTTTATTTTTATCAGTAAGAACTCCTAGAATAAGAGATTTTGATTTTAGTTAGGATTGTTTGTGATCACTGGTGTAGACTGGAAAAGTGTTGAGAATGGCTCTGTGGGCAGCCAAGGGTGTTGTTGGACGAGGAAGGAGGTGGCTGCGCGGGAATGCCCGTCCGTGCGCCGTCACTCGCAGGTAGCAGCCGGTGGAAACGGTGTGCTTCCTGATTTTGACCGAGTTGGAGACAATAAGGAACTGAAAGTAAGGTCAAATCACAGGCACCAAGTGTGTCGGTCACTGCTGCAGGAAGAGGCGGGCGCTGTTGCAAGCCTCTGCTTTTCCACACGGAGGTACCCCGACTCTCCAGGGGAAAGTGCACACGCCAGTTCTTAAACTCGGGGGATTTGAGAGAGACATTTCTTCATGACACTGACAAAGCCGTTTTTCTGGTTTCAAATGTTGGAAGTAGCATAGCTCACTGATCCAGTCATTTCTTGATAGGTAGAGCTGGGTATTCGAGGGGCAAAATGTGATTTTTAGTTTTGAGGAGATCAGTGTGACCAGATAATATTTTTGAAATATGAAATGCCCCTTTTATGTTGTTCCTGTTTTTTGTTGTTGTTGTTGTTGTTGTTTGTTTGTTTGTTTTTACGCTTTGGCCCTTCCTCCTACCTGCTCCAGTCAGGTAGTACTGTGCTCATACTTGAGATGAAGCAGGATGTGACAGCAAACAGACATAAGGACTTAAAATTTGCCTTTTTTTTTTTTTTTTTTTTTTAGTTTCTAAAACCTAGTCTGCCATGGGGAACAGAAGGGACTTGGTACACGCTATAATGGCAGTGTTACAGGAGGGTGGGAGAGACGCTGGTCCCTGTCTCTGGGGACGAGGAGTGAATCTTGGGACAGCAGAGAGTGAGCAAAGCGGCAGAGTTTATTGAGCGAAAGCACAAAACTCTGAGAGTTACAGGGGTCCCCACTGGGTTGATGCCAAGGATTTTTGTCCC
This sequence comes from Herpailurus yagouaroundi, assembly GCF_014898765.1. Taxonomy (NCBI): domain Eukaryota; kingdom Metazoa; phylum Chordata; class Mammalia; order Carnivora; family Felidae; genus Herpailurus; species Herpailurus yagouaroundi. The sequence continues at coordinate 188,448 of NW_024412416.1, read as the reverse complement.
TTTTTTTGGGGACCTTATCAGGAACTGGATAACAGTTTGTGAGACTGTTCGTGGCACACAGCACAGGCAGGTCTGTGGAATTTATCCTTTTTTTTCCTTCCCCCAAACCTGCTGCCCTGCAGCCCCCCCCACCCACAGCCACAGCCAGTCCCCCTCCCCGGGGCCCCTGTCTGTCCCTGCGTGCTGTTAACCCTTTCACTACTCATCAGAACAAAGCTGCTACTTGATAGGAGAAAGTAATTCCCTTGCTGAGCGGAGGAAAAGACGGAGGAGAGAAGAGAGCGAGAGGAGAGTGCAGGCCCTGGGCTGAGGGGACACTGGGATGACGGCCAATCTAAGCGTCACGCGGGCTCAGAGAATTCTTCGGGGACCGGAGTTGAATTTCCACATCTACCACCACTTGCTTCTGTTCCTGATAACACGTAGTTATGAGTTGGAAGTTTCTTAGTAGAAATGAAATGCAGGAAAGGGTATTCGTTAAGCAGAAGCCTGACCTGTGGCTTAAGCCACCATTATAAAGCTGGGCCTGTGAGAGGAAGGGGCCATCCGCTCATTCCTAAGGCCCAGTTCTTAAGTAAAAATTCTGCTTCACTTTTCTGCTAGTAACTGATACCTAAAATTTACCTAAACTTAGCACTTTGCCTGTGTGCTGAGCACATATGAAGGTGTGGGAAAGTTTAAGAAACTTGTAGCTTATGTGAAGAGTGACTGCTTGAGAATTATGTTTTTAATTTAGTGCAGTATTTTCCCCCTTTCTTGTTTGTATTCTCCCCTCCCCACCTCTTCTGTCTCCCTCCTTTTTCTTCAGGCATGTAGAATCATAGAGCTAGGTAGATTTTAATCACTGATTGCTTTACAAGTCTTTTCTGTACCTTTTTCTCTGTAGCAGTACCTCATGGAAATTCATATCGGCCTTTTGTCGCGCTTTGTCATTTTTTTACTTGATGCGGCTTATTACAAACTTTTCTTGCATTGAAATTTGAGATGTCTTTTGTGTGGGTGATAGTTTCAATTAGAGTTCTTAAAAAAGAGTTTAAAAAAGTATTTAGTTGTAAAAAAAAAACCCATATAGCATAAGATTTATCATCGTAAACGTTTTTAAATATATGGTTCAGTACTGCGTGTTAAGTATACTCACATTGTGCTATGGATCTCCAGAACTTTTTTATCTTGCAAAATGGAAGCTCTGTACTTACTGAACAAAAAGTCTCCTTTTCTCCCGCTCCTTGCCTACGGTGACCACATCCTACTCTCTGTGTCTATGAGTTTGACTGCTTCAGATGCCTCATATAAGTAGAATCATGCAGTATTTGTCTTTTTGTGACTGGCCTGTTTCACTGAGCATAATGTCCTCAGGATTCATCCGCATTGTGGCAGGTGTCCGTATTTCCTTCCTTTTTAAGGCTGAATGATACTCCAGTGTGTTGCATGTCCCACATTCTGTGCATCTCTTCATCTGCAGATGGACATTTGGGTGGCTTCCGTCACGTGGCTGTTGTGACTAGTGCTGCTGTACACGTGGGTGTGCAAGTTATCTCAAGATTGGCTTTCAGTTCTTTGGGATATATATGCCCAAGTGGGATTTGTGGATGCTATTGTAATTCCGTTTTTAATTTTTTGAGAAACTTCCATACTATTTTCCACATTGTTGCATCATTTCACTTTCCCACTAACGGGGCACTGGGGCTCCAACTTCTCCAGTTCTCTCCCACACATGTTTTTCTTTCTTTTTTTCTTTCTTTATTTTTTGATAGAGGTGATACCTTGTGATTTCGATTTGCATTTCTCTAATGATCAGTGATATTGAGCATCTGTTCACATGCTTGCCCACCATTTAAAAAAATTGTAATGTTTATTTTTGAGAAGGGGGAGGGGCAGAGAGAGGGAGACAGAATCCAAAGCAGGCTCTGAGCTGTCAACACAGAGCAGGACCTGGGGCTCAGATCCACGGACCGTGAGAAAATGACCTGAGTTGAAGTTGGCCACGTAACCGACTGAGTCACCCAGGCACCCCTTGTTTCCCTTTTTAATGTCGTCTCTGGAGAGGTGTCTGTTCAAATGTCTATTTGCTCATCTTTAAATTAGATTATTTGTGGGGTTTTTTGGTTGTTGAGTTGGAGTTTTTTTTTGTAGTCTAGATATTAACCCTTTAGTGGATTCATGATTTGCAAACATTTTCTCCCATCCCGTAGGTTGCCTTTTCACTCTGTTGATTGTGTCCTTTGATGTAGTTTTATTTTGAAACTTTAAAAAAAGATATTTATTTTAACTGAGTGAGTTTGACATTTAATATTGTATAAAGTGAGGATGTACAGATGTTACTATGATACATTTATATGTTGTAATAAGCAATATTTATCACATGACAAAATTACTACATAGTACTATCGTCTATATGTGTCATATCTTACTTTGGATCTCTATGGCTTATTTACTGCTTGTTACAAGTTTGTACCCTTGAGCACTATCAGTTTTATCCCCCCACTGATGTGCACAAGTTTTTGAGTTAGAGGTGTCCCATTTGTCTATTTTGTTTTTGTTGCTTGTGCTTTTGTTGTCATAACCAGGAAATCATCACAAAGTCCAGTGTCATGAAGCTTTTTGCCCTGTGTTTTCTTCCAGGAGTTTTTTTTTTTT
>NW_024412416.1:177504-185411 GCF_014898765.1 Herpailurus yagouaroundi | reverse complement strand
TGAGAATGAGAATGAATGAATCCCAGGCAGGCTCCATGCTCAGCGCGGAGCTCATATGGGGCTCAGTCTCATGGTGGTGGATGACCTGTGCTGAAATCAGGCTTAACCAACCACCTGGGTGCCCCTCTTCTGGGAGTTTTATGGTTTTAGTTCTTACATTTAAATGTAACTAAATCCATTTTGATTTTTATATATGGTGTAAGGTAAGGGTCCAGCTTCTTTTGTGTGTGGATATCAGTTTTCCCAATACTATTTGTTGAAGAAACTGTCCTTTCCCCATTATGAGTGGTCTTGACACCATTGTAAGCCTTTTAACAACTGCATCATGTATGTCATGGACAAACCCCACTCTCTTTGGTTGTGTTGTTTCCAGGTATTTGCTGTAATGTTCACGGAGGTAAACTTTGGTGTAAGCATGTCCCAATGTATCGGTGCTTTTATTGCTTTGGGAGTCAGGTGTGGGGTTGCTGGGTCAGAGGGATATATATACTTTCTGATAAATTTTGCAAGATTAAAATATTACAAGATTATTTTTCAAAGAGGCAGTAACACTTTCGTTTGTACCACTAATGTTTGAGAGCAATAGTATTTATTCTTCTTTATGTAATTCTGGGACAATTGGCATCAGGAAGGCATCAGGATCCCCTCCCAGGGGAGGGATCACATCTATGACTAAAAAACATAAAGATATTTCTCTATGTCATTATATATGTTAGTGCTTAACATTTAAACGCATAAAGAATCCCTATTGTCAAATTTCTATAATCTCAGGAAACCTAAGAGGAAAGAGGACTGACCTGAGTGGCAGAGTTCTATTAACTGGCACTTAACCTAAGCAGGTGCAATCAGTTGATGTGGAAAAACATGGGCTTTGGTGACAAATCTGGCTTCGCAGCCTGATGACAAGTCAGCCTCCCAGCCTTTTGGTGTATGATCCTGGGCAACCTCTCACACTTCAGCCTGTTCACTTATGAAGGGTGTCTGCGCTTTTGCTGTTGATGTTGAATGTGCAGATGACATTTTCGGGACTCCTATGCTGTCTCAGTTGGTTCTGCTGTAACACAGTGTAACAGACTGGGCAGCTTGTAAACTACAGGGATGTATCTCTCACACTTCTGGAGGCTGGGAGTCTGAGACGAGGGTCTTCTTCCAGGGTCCTCTTCCAGGACACGTCTTGTGCCCTCACATGGCAGAAGGGGCTGGGAAACTCTCTTTTTATGAGGCACTAATTCCAGTCCTGAGAGCTCCACCCTCGTGACTTAAGCACCTCTCAAAGGCCCTACCTACTCATACCATCACCTTTGAGGGTAATGATTTCAACCTGAATTGGGGGGGGGGGGGCACAAACATTCAGACCATAGCAAATGTCATTTTCTTTTTGTCAAAATAGTCCTCAAAAATAGACTGTTAAAGATAAAACTATGGAGACAGTAAAAAAGATCAGTGGTTGCCAGGGGTTGTGGTGAGGATGGCCGAATAGGCAGAACACAGGATGCTTAAGGCGGTGAAAATACTCGCTCTGATATGGTAATGATGGATGCATGCCATTATACATTGTCCAGACCCATAGAATATATAAGACTAAGGCTGAACCATAGTGTGAATCATGGACTTTGGGTGATAATGATGTATTAGTGTTGGTTCATCATTTGTAACAAATGTGCCACTCGGGTGGGGGATGTTGGTAACGGGAAGGCTGTGCGTGTTGGGGGGCAGGGAATATGTAGGAAATCTCTATCCCTTTCCCTCAAATTTGCTATGAATCTTAAACTGCTCTACAAAATAATCTCTTAAAAACAGTTTTTAAATTATTTTTTACGATCACCACAATAAGTCTAATTAACATCCTTTACCATGCACACTTTCAATTTTTTTCTTCTGATGAGAATTTTCAAGGTCTACTCTCTGAGCATCTTTCAAATATGCAACACAGTATTATTACCTACAGTCACCATGCTGTGTATTGTATCACTATGACATTTTACTTTATATCTGAAGCCTTGTGCTTTTGATTCCCTTTATGCGTTTTGTCCAGCCGTTCCACCCTCGCCTCTGTTAACCATCAATCTGTTTTCTGCATTTGTGACCTTTTAAAAATAAATATTCCATATATAAGTGAGGTCATACATTGTCTGTCTTTGACTTATTTCAGTTAGTGTAATTCCCTCAAGGTCCATTCATGATGTCAGAAATGGCAAGATTTCCTTCTTTGGAGTTGAGTTGGGTTAGTGTTGAATCAGCGTTTTCATTTTCTTCGGATAAATACCTAGAAGTGGGATTGCTGGATCATATGGTGGTTCTATTATTAATTTTTTGAGGAATCTGTATACTGTTTTCCAGAATGGCTGCACTAATTTACATTCACACCAACAGTGCATGAGGGTTTCTCTTTCTCCACATCCTTGCCAACACTTGTCTTTTTCTTGACTTTTTTAATGATAGCCATTCTACCAGGTGTGAGGTGGTATCTCATTGTTGTTCTGATTTGCGTTTCCCTGATCATCAGTGATGTTGAGCACCTTTTCACGTAGCTGTTGGTGATCCGTATGTCTTCTTTGGAAAAATGTCTATTCATATTCTCTGCCCATTTTTAAATTGGATTGTTTGTTTTGCTAGTGAGCTGTAGGAGTTACTTAAATTAAATTTTGGATATTAACCCCTTTACAGATATATGATTTGCAAATATTTTCTCCCATTCAGTAGTTGCCTTTTCATTTTGTTAATGGTTTCCCTTGCTGAGCAGAAGAATTTTGGTTTAATGTAGTTCCACTTGTTTATTTTTGCTTTTGTTGCCTTTGCTTTTGGTGTTGAGTTCATAAAATCATCGCCAAGGTCAATGACAAGGAGCTTATTACCTATGTTTTCTTCTCGGAGTTTTATGGTTTCAAGTCTTACATTCAAATCTTTAATCCATTTTGAGTTAATTTTGTGTGTGGTGTAACGTAGTGGTCCAGTAGCATTCTTATGCATGTGGCTGTCCAGTTCTCCAAACACAATTTCTGAAGGATTGTGCTTTTCCCATTGTATATTTTTGGCTTGGCTTCTTTGTCATAAATTAATTGATCATATTTGCATGTATTTATTTCTGTGCTTTATATTCCGTCCCATTGATATCTATGTTTGTTTATATACCTAGACCACACTGTTTTGATTATGTTTTACTGTAGCTTTGTAATATAGTTTGAAATCAAGGAGCATGATGCCTCCAGCTTTTTTGTTCTTTCTCAAGATTGATTTGGCTATTCAGAGTATTTTGTAGTTTCATACAAATTTTAGGATTATTTATTCTATTTCTGTGGAAAAAGACCATTGGAATTTTGATAGGGATTACATTGAACCTGTAGGTTGCTTTGGATAGTTTGGACATTTTAACAATACTGATTCTTACAATCCATGAGCATGGAATATCTTTCCATTTATTTGTATCATCTTCAACTTCTTCCATTAATATCTTATAGTTTTCAGTGTACACATCTTTCACTTCCTTGATTAAGTTTATAACTATAATTTAATGCAGTTGTAAGTGGGATTATTTACTTGTTTCTCTTTCTGATAGTTCATTATCAGTTCAGTATTGAAATGCAACAGATTTTTGTATATTGATTTATTGAATTTGTTCTAACCATTTTTTAAAAAAATGTTTATTAATTTATTTTGAGAGAGAAAGTGAGAAAGGGAGGTGGAAAGAGAGGGAGAGAGACAGAATCCCAAGCTGGCTTTGTGCTGTCACTGCAGAACCCAATGTGGTGCTTGAACCCACAAACTTTTGAGATCCTGACCTGAGCTGCAACCAAGAGTCGGATGCCTAACCAACTGAACCACCCACGTGCCCCCTAACCACTTTTTGATGGAGTCTTTAGGGTTTTCTATATATAGCATCATGTCATCTGTAAACAGTGAGTTTTACTTCTTCCTGATTTACATACATTTCATTCCTTATTGTTGCCTCATCGCTGTGGCTAGGACTTCCAGTACTGTTTTGGATAAAAGTGGTGAGAGTGGACATCCTTGTCTTTTTCCTGAACCTAGAGAAAAAAACTTTCAGCTTTTTACTTTTGAGTATGGTGTTAACTGTAGGCTTGTCATATATGGCCTTTCATTTTTAAAAGCTTATTTTGAGAGAGAGAGAGAGAGAGAGAGAGAGAGAGAGAAAGAGAGAGAGAGATTGAGAGAGCGAGCAGGGGAGGGGAGAGAGAGAGAATCCCAAGCAGGCTCTACACTGTCAGTACAGAGCCTGACATGGGGCTCGAACTCACAAACCATGAGATTATAAACTGAGCCAAAATCAGGAGTCAGATGCCTAACTGACTGACCCACCCAGGCTCTCCTTTATATGACCTTTCTTATATTGAGTATGTTTCCTCTGTACTCACTTTGTTGAAAGGTGTTTTTTTTTTTTTTTTAATCATGAGTGGATGTTGAATGGATGTTGAAAAAAAGGTTCTTTTTTTGCATCTGTTGAGATGATCGGATGGTTTTTATCTTTTATTTTTTAAGTGTGGTTTATCATATTGATTTGTGGATATTGTTGATATTGAACCATGTAGCATCCCTAGAATAAATCCCACCCATTCATGGTGTATGATCCTTTTAATGTGTTGTTGATTCAATTTGCTAATTTGTTTTGTTGAGGATTATTGCATATGTGTTTATCATGGATATTGACCTTTGGATTGGATTGGATTTTCTTTTCTGTGGAGTCCTTGTCTGGTTTTGGTATCAGGGTGATGCTGGCCTGGGAAAATGAATTTGAAAGTGTTTATTCCTCTTTTGTATTTTGAAAGAATTTGAGAAGGGTTAGTGTTAATTCTTCTTTGAATGTTTGGTAGAATTCACCAGTGTTTGTTTAGAGGAATAAAGTCTTAATTAAAAAAAAAATAGACTATTACTAGGAAAGGTATAAAATATTAGAAAGAAAGAAAATAAGTGCAGTGGCATTGCACATTTGGTTTTATTTTTATTATTTGCAAAGGAAAACTTGTGGGGTAACTATTCAAATAAGATTTTTCCAAAGGTTATAGCTATATTGCTTGTTACATGTTCTCAACTGTGATTCACTGCTGTATTGTACACGTATTTCCTAGTCATAATTCAGTCATAAAGAGGTTCTCTTTATATATATATGTGTGTGTGTATGTGTGTATATGTGTGTGTGTATATATATATATATAAATTTATATATATGTATATAAATTTATATATATATATTTATTTATTTAAAGCTTATTTATTTATCTAGAGAGAATACAAGCAGGGAAAGGGCAGAGAGAGAGAATCCAAAGCAAGTTCTGCGATATCAGTGCACAGCCCGGCGTGGGGCTTGAACTCACAAACCGTGAGATCACAACCTGAGCCAAAATCAAGAGTAGACTACTTAACTGGCTGAGCCACCAAAGTGCTGTAAGTTTCTCTTTTTAGTAACAGCATTATCCATATATAATTCCCACACCATTTAGTTCACCTATTTAAAGTGCATGATTCACTGATTTTTAGTATATTCAGGCTAGTGTGACTGTCATCAAAATTGACATTTGAACATTTTTTTCCTCCCTCTTCCCCCAAACCATCCTCTTTGCCTATTCTGGATAGTTCATGTAAATGGAATCATATAATATAATATATAGTCTTTGTGACTGGCTTCTTTTACTTAGCATAATACTTAATACTTAAAAAGTTCACCTGTATCATGTATCATTAATTCACTAATTTTAATGGCAAATTAATATTCCATTGGATATTCCACATTTTATCCATTTATCATTTGATGGACCTTTGGGTTGTTTCCACTTTTTGGCTCTTATGAATAATGCTGTGAACAGTCGGGTACAAGTTTTGTGTGGACAGCTGTTTTCATTTGTCTGGGGTGGGTACCAGGAATGGAATTACTAGGTATTGTGACCCTATATTTAACTTTTTAAGGAACTGCCAAATGTTTTCCATAGCAACTGCACCATTTTACATTCCCATCAGGAGTGTATAAGGGTCCCAGTGTCTCCACACCCTCTCCAACACTTGTTGCTGTCTCAGTGTTTGACTGCAGCCCTCCTACTGGGTGGGAAATGGTAGCTTTGATTTGCATTTTTCTGATGGTAAAGGTGTTGGATATCTTTTCAGATACTCACTGGCTGTTCCTCTTTGGAAAAATGTCTATTCAGATCCCTTACTCATTTTAAAATTGGGTTATTTCGTCTTTTTATTATTGGTTTGTAATGGTCCTTTATTCTAGATATACATCCCTTATATAAATGATTGCAAATACTTTCTCCTAGTTCTCTCTTTTTAAGTCAGTAAGGGAAGGAAAACTAAAATGTATTAAGGGAACTATTGTGATCAGCATTATACTTAGGGCTGTAGAAATGCTAAAGTATAGAAATGATTTTTACCTTTTAGGACATTGGTTTCTTTGGAGATCCAAGACTTATGTGATATAATTGGAAAACAGCATAGAACGGTATATGCTAAATAGTATACAATCTTGGTCAAAAATAGTATGAAAAAGAAATGCCCTGGGACTCTAAGGAACCGAGGTTCAAAAGTAATTGATTTAAGTCATTTATTTTGAGTAGAATGAGCAAATGTTAACTATTCAAAACAAGTTTTTTTAAAAAAATTTTTTTTCAACGTTTATTTATTTTTGGGACAGAGAGAGACCGAGCATGAACGGGCGAGGGGCAGAGAGAGAGGGAGACACAGAATCGGAAACAGGCTCCAGGCTCTGAGCCATCAGCCCAGAGCCTGACGCGGGGCTCGAACTCACGGACCGCGAGATCGTGACCTGGCTGAAGTCGGACGCTTAACCGACTGCGCCACCCAGGCGCCCCCAAAACAAGTTTTTAAAAAGAATATTTCCGTTTGATTCAGTTTCTTTAAAAAATTTTTTAAAGTTATTTATTTTGAGAGAGAGAGAGAGAGAGAGAGAGAGAGAGGCAGAGAAAGAGAGGGAGAGAGAATTCCAAGCATGTACTGTGAGATAATGACCTGAGCTGAAACCAAAAGTTGGATGCTTAACTGACTGAGCCACCCAGGCCCCTGATTCAGTTTCTATAGAATGTAGCTTACATACAGTATCACATACACTTTGTCAGTCTTTCCTACTGTCTTTGTTTATCCATGTGTTCCCAGTACTTGGCACAGTGCCTAATATGAGGCACGTGCCCAATAAATATTTGTGGAATGAGCAAAAATCAGTATGGGCTGGAGCTCTCAGAGAGTGCAGCACCAGTTAAGCACTGTTACAGAGTTGTCACAGGTGGAAGATGTTAGGGCGGAAAGAGCAGGAGGCGGAGGGGAGCCCTGGGTGCCCTTCCCAGCTCCGCCGTTAACCAGCTCTCTAATCCTGGCAGTTTTGGTCATATATCCTTGTTTTGAAGTGAGGGGAATGAATTGGATCCTCTTCTTTTTAACATTCTGAGGTTTATGAGCAGCATAAGCCTAAAACATTTAGAGCCAGCTGAAAATTCTCTAAAAATTGCATGCATGATTAAGGTTTTGTGCTAAAATACCACAGACATTAGTATCTGCCATTTGTGTAAAACTGTGTTAAAAAATGACATTTATAATATTGAACGTACTAAGAAGATATTTACAAGGCAGTATCTTAAGGGTTATCATTAGTAGAATGTTGGGATTAATTTATCAATTTATTTATGTCCTATCTTCCTTCTTCCAAAGAAGATTTGAAGTGGCTATTGAAGCTAGTATCTTTTCCCCTAAGGCAAAAGGTTCTTAGGTGCTATGAAAATACATATTACTTGTTATTTTTATCCTTCAAACAACCTCAAACTTTTGGTGTTTCAGAGGCTATAATTTTTTTTTCAGAGTCCATAAAATTTTTATTTATTTTTTTTATTTTTATTATTATTTTTTTTTAATTTTTTTTTCAACGTTTATTTATTTTTGGGACAGAG
>NW_024412416.1:144440-177404 GCF_014898765.1 Herpailurus yagouaroundi | reverse complement strand
GAGGGGCAGAGAGAGAGGGAGACACAGAATCGGAAACAGGCTCCAGGCTCTGAGCCATCAGCCCAGAGCCCGACGCGGGGCTCGAACTCACGGACCGCGAGATCGTGACCTGGCTGAAGTCGGACGCTTAACCGACTGCGCCACCCAGGCGCCCCAGAGTCCATAAAATTTTTAAACAGGATTAGGAAAGGAGAAATGTTTCAGTAATTCTATTTTATTTAAAATTTTTAAAAATTTTAAGTAGGCTCCACACCCAACGTGGGGTTTGAACTCAGAACCCCAAGATCAAGAGTCACATGCTGTACCCACTGAGCCAGCCAGGTACCCCAGTGATGCTATTTTAACATGAAGGTCTAAAATTAATGGCTTTTAAACATTAAAAAGAATGACTCTCTAATACAAACATTCTAGTTGAATTGAAATCTCTCCAACACTGTGCATTAAAAAAAAAAATTTTTTTTTAACGTTTATTCATTTTTGAGAGACAGAGAGAGACAGAGTGAGAGCAGAGGAGGGGCAGGGACAAAGGGAGACACAGAATCTGAAGCAGGTTCCAGGCTCTGAGCTGTCAGCACAGAGCCTGACACTGAGGAGGGGCTTGAACCCATGGACCGTGAGATCATGACCGGAGTTAAAGTCGGACGCTTAACCAACCGAGTCACCCAGGCACCCCACCAACGCTGTGCATTTTAACATAAGGAGTCTTTTATGGGAGGCATGGTGCAAAATCTATGGTATTTCGGGATTAAATCAAGTATCCTAAATTGCCCAGCAAGGGAGCAAGACATAAGCTCTGGGAATAAGCTGCATTCCTGCTGGAGAAATAGGCGTTTCCTCTGGCTGGAGGAATGAGATGCTCTTTGATAGCTGCACATAGAAAACATGGTCTGTTAGAATAAGAGAGAAGATTCTGTGAAAGTGCTAATTCTCTGTCAGACCATTTTGTTGAGGTTGGGGAAGGACCGTAATGAGCTATAAATCCCTGCATGTGGACTTTATGATAAATAAGCCAGTGATATTTTGGTTCAAGTAAATGTTTTTTCTTTGTAAAACCATGAGTCTTGAGTCAATGTCATGCTTGAATTTCACACATTTCAGGTATCCTAACAGAGACTCCAACCCATTCAACACTGAAACTCTCATTTCTTCAGAGATGTTTAACTAAGCTCCATAGAAGTCTGAACGTAACTGTGACCCATAAATCTAACCAGTCTTTGGCTATGGCATCTAAAATTTTTAAAATTTTGTTTCTCTCTCTTTTAAGTGTTAGGTCCTAAGGTAATTTTATACAAATGGATAGCAAACAAAGGTATGACAAATCTGAATAATTCATTCAGTATTTGTATGTTTGTATATTAAAATCATATAAATTAAAGCTTATGTATTTTATATTTACAGTTGATAAATGAACTTTACTGGAACATATCTATTTTCTAGGTTTGGAATTTTATGACAAGCAACCCCTCTAGCCCTGGTAACTTATTTAAAAGCTTAAAATCTTTTATTACAGTACTCTGTATTAAGTACTGAATGTTTCCTAAGGAACTCAGTGTACTTCCATGTGAGTAATCTGATTTAACTAAGAAATGTATCTAAACCACAGTGTCCCTTATTGGTCATAAACATTTGTATCAATGTTTTATTTTAAGAGCTCCATTAATAACCTAAATAATAGTTTGTTTCATTGATAAAGCCAAACATTTTTTAAAGTAGAGGTATTTGGTGGGAGAGAAGTTGATACACTAACTTTTCAAAATTTGTTGTACAGGGTTAGCTGAACCATCCTTTGTTGCAAAACATGAAGATAGTTTGTTAAAGGATTTATTTCAAGACTACGAAAGATGGGTTCGTCCTGTGGAACACCTGAATGACAAAATAAAAATAAAGTTTGGCCTGGCAATATCTCAATTAGTGGATGTGGTAGGTGTGCATATCATTACATACTCAATTTCATACAGGCTTCCTGAGAGCATCATGGGTGCCTAGGCACTGTGTTGGGAGGCACAGATTACAAAGGAGAATGAGACATAGTCATTTTCCTAAAGGAACTCAGCAGGGAAGGATAATTATTACTCAATAGACATAGAAATACACTTTTTATATAATATTGTATATTAGAAATCATTTACTTGGTAATAGGTCAATTTAAAAAATTTTTCAAAAAATATTTATGTATTTTTGAGAGAGAGCTCACACAAGCAGGGGAGGGGCAGAGAGAGAGGGAGACAGAGAATCCCAAGTAGGCTCTGCACTGTCATTGCAAAGCCTGATGTGGGGCTCAAACCCACAAACTGTGAGATCGCAACCTGAGCTGGAGTTGGATGCTCAACCAACTGAACCACCCAGGTGCCCCAAGTAATAAGTTTATTTTTATTTTTTTTCAACGTTTATTTATTTTTGGGACAGAGAGAGACAGAGCATGAACGGGGGAGGGGCAGAGAGAGAGGGAGACACAGAATCGGAAACAGGCTCCAGGCTCTGAGCCATCAGCCTAGAGCCCGACGCGGGGCTCGAACTCCCGGACTGCAAGATCATGACCTGAGCTGAAGTCGGACGCTTAACCAACTGCGCCACCCAAGCGCCCCAAGTTTATTTTTAATAAGTTGAAATATATTAAACATTTTATTTAAAAAAATTTTTTTTTAATGTTTGTTTATTTCTGAGAGAGAGAGACAGAGCATGAGTGGGGGAGGGGCAGAGAGAGAGAGGGAGACACAGAGTCAGCACAGAGCCCGACGTGGGGCTCGAACTCACAAACCGTGAGAGATCATGACCTGAGCTGAAGTTGGTCACTCAACCGACTGAGCCACCCAGGTGCCCTGATATTAAACATTTTATATGGAAGTTTCTTATTAAATTTGTTTAAAGATATGATAAAAAGTCAACATTTTAAAGAGAAAAAGTCCAAGAGTAGATTTGTAGATTTTTAGGACCAAAAAGTATCTCAGATCATTGTTTCAATATCACACTTAAACTATACCAGAGATCATATCAGTCAATAGTTATTTCCCTGCTGAGTTCCCAAAACAGTGAGTGTGTGTGTGTGTGTGTGTGTGTGTGTGTGTGTGTGTGTGTGTGAGAGAGAGAGAGAGAGAGAGAGAGATTGTACAATAACACTTATAGGCATGCCTTTATCTTCTACATAATTTTTGTAGAGAATTTGGAAAGTGCAAGTAAATACAAATAAGGAAATAAAAATTGACTGCAATTCTACCACCCAAAGATGCCTAATGATAACATTCTGCTGTTTCTCTTGCCAGTTTTTTCTTTGTGTGTATGTTTTAAAATTGGAATATTAATTTAGACGTAATGAAGAATCTTTTCCCTTCAATTCCTTTTCCAAAATTGAAAAATTTTAATTCCAGTTAGTTAACATACAGTGCTAGTTTCAGGTATACAATATATAGTGATTCAACACTTCTATGTATTAGTGCTCATTTTCTCTCCTGTTGTTAAATGAAGAACATTTCCCTATGTCATTACATAATCTTCAAATATAATTTTAATGGCTATATGACATCCCATTTATAATTTATTGAAATATTCTCTTGTTGGCAGGGGTTAATTCCCAGGATTTCCTATTATAAATGACAATGATGAATATATTTGTACACAAATGTCTGATTTTCTTCTTTCTTTAAGAAAGGTAGTTAATGAATCAAAAGATATACTTTTTTATTTTTTTATTTTTATTTGTTAAAGTAAGCTCCATGCCCAACATGAGGCTTGGAGTCATCTGCTCTGACCAAGGAGCCAGCCAGGCACCCCAAAAGATATACATTTTAAAAAGTTTAGTGTGTTGATGATGTCACCTTAATTGCCTCCAGAAAGATCCGTGAATATGGACTGTGTTGTGTCCTTCACCCTCTGCTAGGAGATTTTCAGTATAAGTACAAATAGGGAAGTAGGAGGATGAGTGGGGCTCCCTCTCAAAGACCTGTCTTTCCAGTTGGGACTATCAGCAAGTAAGCAGAGTGACTATAGGACATTGCAGGACTAAATTGTGATACCACAAAAATCTGGGGATTCAGACTTTATTTAGGTTATATTAGGTTATATTTAGGTTAGATTAGGTTATATTAGGTTAGACTTTATTCAGATTATTTAGGTCACTAAAGAACACAGGCGGAGGCCCTCGAGCTGGCCTTGTCTGGAGTGTAGGATCGGACACACGGAGAGGAGGGTAACAAGGAGCAGTATGATCTAGGCTGAGCAGTGAGAGGGAGCCTTTCTGTTCAGCTGTTCAGATCAGAAGGTCACTGTTGGAGGCCACTCCCCGGGATCATCTGACGGGCCGTGGAGGGGCCTGCACTGTGCTTTCTCTCCTGCCATTTTTCGACTGGAGAGTTTTACCTCTTGGAAGAAGTCACTTATCCTTCAAGGCCCAATTTATTTGTCTGACTCTTTGTGAAATCTTTCCAGAGTTCCTAAGACGGTCTCCTCTGTTCACGCAGCCCTTCGCACTGCTGGCACCTGTGTGCCCTGGCATGGCACCCTCAGAGCAGGCTAAGCTTCATGCCTTGCTTCTGTCCCAGAGCCCAGAGTGGTTCCTGGCACATGGCAGTTGCCGAGTGAGTGGCAGATGTGACAGGCAACAGATGTGGTCACAGCAGTGCTTTAGGAAGGGCTGCAGGTCAGTTAGATACGTGGTTTTGAGGAGTGAGAGAGAGAGGAGCTTCGGAGGCTGGTTAGAAGGCCAGGCAGAAGCAGGAGCAGGTCGTGACCAATGAGCACCGAGGGAGGCGTCAGATTTTGAAGCCTGAGTGGTTAGAAGAGAAGAGTGGCGGATCCGGAAGATGGAATCAGTTGCTGTGGGGTAGGACAGGGAAGATGGTGCTCTCCGCTGTGATGGCAGGTGATTGTGCCACATTCCTGAGGCCCCTGGGAAGTCAGTGCTGGCTCTGTGGGCAGAGAGGAGCTGAGGGTGTCAGTGTGGAGACCCTGGCCCAGCTGAGCATCGAAAACATTGGACTGAGGAGTGTTAAAGTGAGCAGGGAATGCAGGCAAGTTGATCCCTGAGGAACATTCATAGAAGGTGGTGAAGGAAGGAGGAGCCCAGAACAGAAGTCGGGGATGGGTTGCTTCCTGTGAGAAGAGCCCAGGACGTGTTAGGGTCAGTGACGATGAGAGAGAAAGAGGACAAGAGCAGAGGGAGAGGAGGCGAGGGCCCTGGACACGGAGAGTGGAAGCTTTATGTCTGTCCCTTTAACTGCGAAGCTCTTACCCGTCTGGCTTGTGGTCATGTTTGGGGGCTCCTCCTCAAAGTTCGCTCAGATTCCTGCCTTATTTCCTACATGTTCGAACTCTCTCTGTCTCTCAAATCCCCACGCCGGCTTGCTTGTTGGATGCTAGTTTTATGGCCAGGTTAAAAAATCTATTCGGGGTTTAAAAAAACCCCTAAAACTTTTCTGCTCTACTTACGTGTGGGCATATCTCTGTGTTAATGTGCCTCGTCCTCTTGGGTGCAGTCCTGCGTTTGTCCTTCGTCCTAGGTTTTGTTTTGGTTTCGTTTTTTTGCATCCTGCATTGTGCTGAGCACATTATAGGTGCTTGGGAGGTACCTGAGGTCACCTTAAGTTAGGCTGTGTCCCCTAAGGTAGTGGCTAACCCTCACATCTGGGGCCAGTTGTGAACTTAGGTATTGTTCTTGTATCTGTGTTCCTGTTGAGGATACTGAGTATTGACTGGGTCCTACTCCATAGTGCAAAATTTATGTGTGTTCACATTTTTCTGGGGAAAAGGTGTATAATTTTCATTAGCTTCTCAAAGATGACCTATTGACTTACAGCGTCACAGGTAATAAGTATACCAGAACTTTCCTAATTGTTAATGCCTCTGTTTAGAACTTTTGCCTACTAGGAATATTCTGATGCAGAGGTCAGCACTTTCTCTGGATGGCGTGTGCCTTTGGGATAGACAGTAGAGCTGGTGGCACAGAGTTTAAACTCAGGAGCTTTGAAGTCTAACATTAGTTCTACTACCAATTGGTGGAGTGATTTTAGGCAAGTTGCCTCATTGGGCTAGTTTCTTTTTGCAGAATGAATGATTTAACTAGATGAGATCTATAGGTCCTTTTCAGCTCTAGTGTTTTACTCAAGGACAATTGCCCTTTGGAACCACAGTGTAAGAGTGATGGCCATGCTCTATTTCCTAGTAATTGTTCCCATGTAGGGATGTCACAGATGTCTTTATCTCAAGGGATGTGCTTCCTCCGTCTTCCTTCTTTCTCCTGGGCCACTCATGTGTTTTGGAATGAGCCATCTAAACCTCTGTCCTCTGTCCCCGGCTATGGAGATTGCCTCATCCTTCTGTGGGTCTGTCCTGCCCACGGTGGAATTGTGTTTGGTCATCATGATGGTCTTGTACTGGTCCAATTGGCTCCATGATATTTCAGTAAAATGTAATGGAAGAGCTATCTTTTTTTTTTTAATTTTTATTTTTTAATGTTTATTTTTGACAGAGAGAGAGAGAGAGAGAGAGAGAGAGTGTATGAGTTGGGGAGGGGCAGAAGGAGAGGGGAGACACAGAGTCTGAAGCAGGCTCCAGGCTCTGAGCTGTCAGCACAGAGCCCAACGCGGGGCTCGAACCCACGAACCGTGAGATCATGACCTAAGCCGAAGTCAGACGCTTAACCGACTGAGCCCCCCAGGCGTCCTGAGCTGTCTCTTTAATTAGGCCTTGAGAATTCAGTGAAAAACTGGTCTTAGCAAAGATACAATGGCAGAAAGGTGTAAGTAGCAAATATCAAAGACCCCGGTTTTCTAGAAAAGCAGGCTGTGAAAGCTTATGAAGCTGCCACTCCGGACAGTGGCCCCAGTATTTTTTTTCTACATAGCAGCTCCTCAGAGATTCAAATCCCTGCCTCAGCAGAGGAACATAACTGCAAGTTACAGTCCTGCAGGAAGGCACAGAAACAGTGTATCTCTCATTCTGATGTGCACACTCTTCCACATTTCAGCACTTCTGAAATCAAGATGTGTATTATAATTAATGGCAACTTAAAATTCATTGTCAGCCTTTTCCTTTCTTAGTGCCAAGTACATAAACTAATGTGCGCGCTTGTTTCTTAGATTGTATCTTAGATTTCAGGATGTAGAGTGGGAGTGTATGAATGTTAAATCTAATGCCAGTGGTGTACTGCAGGGCAGTTCAGCTGAAATTCAGAGCATCTGGAAAGGGATAATGTGAAATTAGGCTGGAAAAATGATCCTGCGTTTCCAGAGAGCTGCACCAATGAACAGGATATAGGTACTATATGGACAAGGCATGTTTGTGTAAAACTGTGAAAATTCGTATTTGAAGAAGTATTGCTTCTGTCCTTGAAATAATCAGCCTTATTTAAATTTTTGTTTCACAGGATGAGAAAAATCAGTTAATGACAACGAATGTCTGGTTGAAACAGGTGTGTATGAAGCTCAGAAGGCACCTGACTGGTCACGGGTGCTGTTGTGCCTGTAGGGTTTGCAGCGCAAAGAAACACGAGCATGTGGTCTTGGTGGATTGGCAGGGTGCGGAGGGTTGAGGGTGGGTGGGGTTCTCGTATTGGTTCAGGCAATACTGGAGTGGCTGCCATCTGCCAGACGCTGTTCTGGGCACTGGGGAAACAGGCAACAAAACGGACAGAAGTCTCGGCTGGCAAGAACTTCATTCGAGTTGGGGAAGAGGAACAGGTAAGCTGTTACAGTACCTCGGAAGTAGACAGGCTTGGAGAAGAACACATTCGGTGTGGGTAGAGGTGAGCAGGGGTGTGTAGATGAGGTCAGAGAAGCAGTGGCAAGCCAGCGGTGTAGCGAGCATCTAGGCCTCTGTGAGGATTGTGGTGTTTACTTGGAGCTGATGGGAATGGGCGATGAATTAGTTTTACATTCGTAGCCCCTTTTTATTTTTTATTTATTTATTTATTTATTTATTTATTTATTTTTTGATTTTTTTTTCAACGTTTATTTATTTTTGGGACAGAGAGAGACAGAGCATGAACGGGGGAGGGGCAGAGAGAGAGGGAGACACAGAATCCGAAACAGGCTCCAGGCTCCGAGCCATCAGCCCAGAGCCCGACGCGGGGCTTGAACTCACGGACCGCGAGATCGTGACCTGGCTGAAGTCGGACGCTTAACCGACTGCGCCACCCAGGCGCCCCGTAGCCCCTTTTTAGAAGAGACTGCTTTTTCTTCGATGCCATCATAGCTTTGTCCTCAGCTGCTGTTATGTGCTTCCCTTTGCTCTTTCTTTATCATCCCTAATTTTAGTACCTGCTGCCAGTTCCCTGACTCTAACTCCTACAAGGCTTGTATGCTTTCCTTGGTGTGCGAGTCCTAACTTGACGTGATCACAGAATTGTCACTATGTGGAGCGTGGACAAGGTGTTTAAATGTGGACTATGTAATAAATCCAATTCCCCTGGCATGCACCAGTCCAGCCAATGACAATGCACCTGGAAAAGACAATGGAAAAGGTTTCAGGCCTTAAACCTGGACCTTAGATGCCCATGGCTTTGGCTCCTGGGTGTGGCCAGTTGGTGTGAGAGGAGGTGCTGAACAGAGCTGTGAACACACCCACGGCGCACACCTGTGTCTCAGGAGGACCGGAGCTGGAGTCACCACACGGGGGCAGGGCTATGCTTCTGTACTCTTAAGAAGGACTTGGAGGTGAATTTTCTCTGTGGCGAGTAGAGATGATTTTATGTCTAGGATTTCTGGACTTGGCATAAAGAGTATAGTTTTTATGACTTATGACTATCAATTTCATCGAAACTGAGCCTGTTGTCTTTGCTCTGCAGGAGTGGATAGATGTAAAGTTAAGCTGGCGCCCTGGCGACTATGGCGGAATAAAAGTTATACGCGTCCCTTCAGACTCTCTCTGGACCCCAGACATTGTTTTGTTTGATAAGTGAGTTTTTATTTACTAAATATTACTTTATGTTTTCAAAAGAAAATGCTTGTATATTAGCCACTAGTAATTTTTCTTCCTTCTGAAAATTGTTTACGTATAAAATCAAAAGACTTGATCTGTGTTCTGTTGTGAACCTCCAAATAGGTTCTTTGGGTCCTCTCCTGTTTTTGGTGTCTTGTTTCCTGATCATAAAAGTGTTCTTTGCTTTCCAAAACGTGTAAAACATTTGGGAAGTCTAGAAAGGTGTAAAATTGGGGGCGGGGTGTCACCTTTAATCAGTCCCATTATTCATTCCAGCATTAGAGGCAGCCATTTGCACGAGCTCACACATAGAACTTACTCTGTGCCTGGCCGCATGTGCGGTACCTTTCTGCTTTATTCATTTGATTCCCAGCAGTACCTTTAAAATGGCATTTCTGACAGATGAGGAAACAGGTGAGGGCATTATAACCTTGTCCAACGTTGCACAGTTTGCATGTGGCAGGGTGGGGTTCACACTAGGGCGGCCCGACATCCCTATTTATCCTCCTATTTAATAGACTATATATTTCGCAGATTGCCTTCAAGATTTTGGGGGTGTTTAAAAAATAGTTGAAGTCATACTTTATGTTCAAATGTGCGTCCTTCTAATTTTGCTTAAATACTATATTAGATTATCCCATGATGAGGAATGTTGAGTGAACTCATCTTTATAGGCACCCTACCTAGGTGTACTTTGAGGATGGTTTTTAACTTGGGGAAAGGATGATTCTGGGTGTGAGTTTCATTTTTTTCTGGGACAAACCCAGGGTAAATCTTGGGAATTTGTGCTTATCCTAAAGCATTTTGTATTATTTGCAAGCAGGCATTTGGCATGAAGACAGAGCAAATGCTGTGTGAAAAATATTAGTCTCTAAACACCTTTTTCCTCCATGTTTCTCAATAGGTAAAGAGGAAACAAAACTATAAGGTAGCAGGATATAGCTCCCCAGAGCACCATTTTACTCTAGGTCGTAGTAAACATTTTTTTTTTTAAGTTTATTTATTTATTTTGACAGAGCGCACACATGTGAGTGGGGCAGGGGCAGAGAGAGAGAGGGAGAGAGAGAATCCGAAGCAGGCTTTGCACTGTCAGTGCAGAGCCCGATGCAGGGCTTGAACTTGCGCATTGGGAGATCCTGACCTGAGCTGAAATCGAGAGCCCAACACTTAACTGACTTGAGCCATTGAGGCGCCCCAGTCTCTGAAAAACATTTTTACATAAACGTGAGTGTATAAAAGAGTAGTGTGCAAAAGTCACATGAGTTTTAAGATAAAAAACAGTATTTTATAGAAATCTTCTGTTCCTACTAGACTTTTCCAGTATAGGAGCTCACATGGTGGCAGAACTCGAGAGGCACAGCTTAGAGCTAATGTTCCTTCCTGCGCCTGTAGTAACTGTCCAGCATTTGTGATGGAGGAGAAGAGCACTGTGTGGAGAGCCTAGAAATGTGGATTCAGGTTCTGGCCAATATTTTATTGTTTCAATAGCCTAATTATATTTTGTATGTAAAGGGAAATCTTTCAGCCTCTAAAATCTCAGGATTCTGTGAAATAGAGATCGACTGTCAGTCCTGGAGTAGATGCGGAAGGAGTTCAGTTCTAGTAAAGTCGGATATTTACATAAGATGTCCCTAAAACAGAGTCCCCTACACATAGCAGGTATATGTCAAGCATAATAGTTTAAAAAGTATCTCACGCCATGGTGTCGACTTTCTCTCATCTCAGGCTTGTGAAGGCCTGCGTTGTGTAGTCTCTGCATTGTTATGTGCATGTGTTTATTTCAGTGCAGATGGACGTTTTGAAGGGGCCAGCACGAAAGCAGTCATCAGGTATGATGGCACTGTCACCTGGACTCCACCGGCAAACTACAAAAGTTCTTGCACAATAGATGTCACGTTTTTCCCATTCGATCTCCAAAACTGCTCCATGAAATTTGGTTCTTGGACTTACGATGGATCACAGGTTGATATAATTTTAGAGGACCAAGACGTGGACAAGAGAGATTTTTTTGACAATGGAGAATGGGAGATTGTGAGTGCAACGGGAAGCAAAGGAAACAGAACGGATGGCTCCTGCTGGTACCCTTATGTCACCTACTCATTTGTAATTAAGCGTCTGCCTCTCTTTTACACCTTGTTCCTTATTATACCCTGTATCGGGCTCTCGTTTTTAACCGTGCTTGTCTTCTATCTCCCCTCAAACGAAGGTGAGAAGCTCAGTCTCTGCACGTCAGTCCTGGTCTCTCTGACTGTCTTCCTTCTGGTTATTGAAGAGATCATACCCTCGTCTTCCAAAGTAATACCTCTGATTGGAGAGTATCTGGTGTTCACCATGATTTTTGTGACGCTGTCAATCATGGTGACCGTCTTCGCTATCAATATCCATCATCGTTCTTCCTCAACACACGATGCAATGGCACCTTGGGTCCGCAAGGTATTTCTCCACAAGCTTCCCAAACTGCTGTGCATGAGGAGTCACGTAGACAGGTACTTCGCTCATAAAGAGGAAACTGAGGGCGGTGGTAGACCAGAGTCTTCTAGAAACACATTGGAAGCTGCGCTTGATTCCATCCGCTACATTACAAGACACGTCATGAAGGAGAATGACGTCCGTGAGGTTTGTGACATGTTGTGTATACAAGTGCTCATCCGCTTCCATTCTGAGTTTGGGAGTAATCAGCATGGCCCTTGAGACTCAGTGTAGGTTGAGGGCCAGAAACGCTGACACATTGTTCGGTGGAAGATCTTTACCAAAATTTGTTTCAGTTAAAACATCTGCCAGTGGGCATCTATGCAGATCTCACCTCTCCATTCCCCGTAGCAACTTTGCCTTGTGCCGACTGTTGTTACTCTATTCTAAAGAGTAGTAACACTGCCATTTGTTTTTTTGACTCTGACATTATTATTTTAATTCTATCTTCTGTAACTTTGTTTCTGAATTCTGTTGTAATCTGTAGGCACAATGGGCATTATAATTTATCAAAAGCTATTTTTTATTTTTTAAAAAATGAGCCTAATGTAGGCTCTATAAATTTCAGCCAAGGTATTTTTTCTAGAATATGTCTTTTTCTTGTTCATTTATAAGAGAATGTCAGTGAAATTGAAAGCAGTAGATATTCTTGGATGTTATATATCATATGTCAAAGTGTTCATGTGAAAGTTAGAAATAGTGCTTAGTAATATTCTTAATTTGCTTAAAACCAAAAATTTGCTTAAAACTTTATTATAGAAAAATAACTCTCATTGGCTTAAGATCAATATTTACAATGTAAGAATTGAACATGAATACATTTTACTAATGTGATGTTAAATTTTCTTTCAAAACATGTCAGATTTTAATCTTGTCACTGTATTTCTCTTGCGTTATATTTTTATTAAAAATTTTTTAAAATGTTTATTTTTGAGAGTGTGAAAGAGAGAGCAGGGAGGGACAGAGAGAGAATGGGACAGAGGATCTGAAGCAGGCTCTGAGCTGTCAGCACAGAGCCCAACACAGGGCTTGAACCCATGAACTGTGAGGTCATGACTTGAGCTGAAGTTTGAGGCTTAACCCACTGAGCCACCCACATGCCCCCTACTGTGTGATATTTTTAAAGCTAGGACTATAGTAGTATTTTCATAATTGAATTTGCTTTGAATAGTCCCCATTACAATTGTATGAATTTTCATTTCCAAACCGTTTTTAAATGGAAAAATTTCTAGCAGGTTTGGGAAGCAAAGTGAATCTGGTAAAATTACAGTCCTCCTCACAGAAAGAACATATAACAGATTTCTGGAAGACTTCAAATGTTTGTGGATTTGTAAAATTTCTATTTCATGGTAGTATGATTAGTATATAAGGTCTGAAGCTATCGATGGAGTCTTTAAAATGTAGATATTGGGACGCCTGGGTGGCGCAGTCGGTTAAGCGTCCGACTTCAGCCAGGTCACGATCTTGCGGTCCGTGAGTTCGAGCCCCGCGTCGGGCTCTGGGCTGATGGCTCAGAGCCTGAAGCCTGTTTCCGATTCTGTGTCTCCCTCTCTCTCTGCCCCTCCCCCGTTCATGCTCTGTCTCTCTCTGTCCCCAAAATAAATAAACGTTGAAAAAAAAATTAAAAAAAAAATAAATAAAATGTAGATATTAGTTAAATAATGATCTGGATTATATAATATCTGGATTAATAAATGTCTGCAAAGTATTGTGCAGAAGGGCCAGGGCTCATCCCCCTAGGGCCAGTAAATGGTATTTGTCTTCAGGGGGGTACTTAGAAAAGCAGTAGAGTGTTGACAGCTACCTAAAGTCCACATTCTCTCATAGCTGAGGGGGCAGAGTTCTTGTGGGGGACCTCGTGCACCATAAAGGCAGGGGCCAGGGAAGGCCCTGTGAGGGGAGCCTCTGGTGTTCAGGGGCCTGTCTCAGCCTGCCCTTTCTTTGAGGTCACTTGGAACTGCTGAGCTAGCTCCCTGCTTAGGCTGCAAAACGGGGGTTGAAATGAGGTCCAACCAGCAGATCTGAATTCATGAGCTTAGATTAAAATAGCCCCTGGGGAATCCAAAACTAAATAATGCACATTGTGGGGTGAGAAGATTAATAGCTAATGCATATTATCCTTTTTTTTTTTTAAAAGTTTAGTTATTTTGGGGGGGAGAGAGAGAGAGAATCCCAAGCAGGCTTTCCACTGTCAGATTTCATGAACTGTGAGATCATGAGCCGAAATCAAGAGTCGGACACTTAACCGACTGAGCCACCCAGGCACCCTGTAATCATTCTGAACCAGTTGTTAATTTGGCTTGAGGTTAATCCCAGGCTGGATTCTCTTTAGAAATTAAAATAAGTAAGCACTGCTGGACAAGAAAAAATGACAGAAATAACTGTATGTAATATGAATAAAAGTGATTTTTTTAGTTTATTATAAAATATCCAAGTAGTATAAATATTCTAATTTTATTAAAAGTCTATAAAGAATGTCACTTGTAATATATTACAAGTCAAGAAGTACATTAATAGATTGTGTAGCGTCTCTGAAAGCTTGTGGAGGCTCTATGTTCTAGATTGTCAGGGGAGTGTCTGTCCCTGAGCTCTGAGTACAAGGTCACTTACGTTGTGAGGCAGTAGCGGGAGGCAGAAAGTGATCTGGCCTCTGACTCAGTGTGTAATATCTTAAAGTAATTACACAATTTTAAATTATGTATTTAAAATGTTTTTTTTTTTTATTGCAACAGGTGGTTGAAGATTGGAAATTCATAGCACAGGTGCTTGATCGGATGTTTCTGTGGACTTTTCTTCTGGTTTCAATTGTTGGATCTCTTGGGCTTTTCGTTCCTGTTATTTATAAGTGGGCAAATATAATAGTACCGGTTCATATTGGAGATGCAAATAAGTGATCCTTCCGTAGTGGTGTCATCGTAGGAATTTAGTTACCAAAGGCACCTATGCCTCTGGCACCCTTAAAATTAGAAAATGTAAATTGTGTTTAAAATTTGAAGCAAGCTTTGTCAGATTAACAGTTGCTAACTTTGGTTTATCTTAATAGACTGCCCTGAGAACATTTTACCTGCATGACTGAAGTGATAGCTGACTCAGCATTTGAGCTAAAAATAGCAGCAAAATGTTATCTGAACTGTACTAGTGAAAACCTAATGTTGGTGTCCTGGCAAACAGTACCAATTCGTAATCAACGTGAAGCTCATCTTTTGATTGTATTGGAAAGTTCCTGTTGTATTTGAAGACTGATTTCAGGACTTTTTCTGCATTTGGTAAAGGTACACATTTTAAATTTCTTTCTTTCTGTCCTGTATCCACGGAGTAACAGCTAATCTCTAGCATAATATTATACTGCTATGTTAAATAAGCTAACTCCTTGGTATGATAACAATTTAATGTGATGCTGCTTTTCTATAACCAACATTGTAAAAAATGAAAAATGGGAATTCCTTTAAAGCTTACTTTATTTCTTAGATGCTTAAACTGAACAATTATTGTATTAACTGTTTTTGTAGCTTACCTTCAATTGTAAAATCACACAATAGGTAACTTGTGGACATGCACTAGTATCTTCTTAACATTAATTTCAACCCCCTTATCCACATTTTCCACAATTAACCATCTTCTATATAAACCGTAGCATTTCTGTACCCTTCATCTTAGAAGGCGTCCTCTACAATTAAGTGAATCCCATTTTAAAAACACGTCCATGGATGCCACCAAATCATACTGTGAAAAACCATCTTCCAAGATTAAAGATGGTTTCTAATTAGGTGGAAGCTCATTGTCACATGGCTGTCACGTATAGTTTCATCTCCTTCTTTCCAGCAGTCACAGTACTGGAGCCATAGAGTTGCAGGGCCTCTAGGTGTGGTGCAGTCTCACCGATTACTGCTCATTCAGGACCGTAGTGGCACGCGTCACAGGTAAACAAGTGAGATTCCATCTCTGAATGCCCTGATTCAGCTACGATCAGGAATAAAACACTGTTGAAGCTCTGCATTTTATCTGGAACTCTTAGCCCTTGAGAGAACAAATGCCTTATTTATAGTAAGTAACCCATCTAAGGTCAGGTCGACACTCTTTGGAAGGCAGAGGGGATCCTGTCTCATTTGTATTTTATTGTAGGTACATGTTTAATGTCATTTAATGAGTGAAAGTCTGGTCTGATGAGTTTAAATGCCTGTTAGATCTCTTAGCACGTATATATCCCTGATTCTTCTTCTACCTCTGTTACTGTTACGTA
Source organism: Herpailurus yagouaroundi (assembly GCF_014898765.1). Lineage (NCBI taxonomy): Eukaryota > Metazoa > Chordata > Mammalia > Carnivora > Felidae > Herpailurus > Herpailurus yagouaroundi. The sequence continues at coordinate 161,785 of NW_024412416.1, read as the reverse complement.
AAATTTCTATAGGTGAGTAAATTTTGTAGAAATCTTCCTTTGACTTACCAAAACATGAGTCACAGTTGGCTGTGATTTTGTCAGTTTTATTTTCGTAAAGCCAAAACATCAAAATGACTAGTGAGAAGATTAAAATGGTCTCTGCAAACCCTCATCTCCTACCTATTCAGATTCAGGACTGCAGTACTCCATACTGGAATACTGTCTTCTTAATAATCTGTCTACAGCAGTGGTTCTCAATCGGGCACAGTTTTGTGCTTGAGGGACCACTTAATTTTTGGAGACATTTTTGGTTGTTATAACTGGCAAGGGACCCGGGGGTATGTTCTTGGCATCTAGTGGGTAGAGGCCAGATGGAGGCTAAAAATCCTACAATGTCTCTCCAGCACAGAGTTATCTGGCCACAAATGCCAATAGTGCCAAGGTTGAGAAATGCTGCTCCAACGGTTTACTAGCAATGGATATGTGACTGGGCATACCTTTTCATAGCATAGTTCCTTAGGATGATGTGAGATAAAGGCTGAGGCGTTCTGTGAAGGAGGCACGGCCCTCAGACTCTTGGAAATCAACGATGAACAAGGAGTGGGACAAGGAGTGAACATGGGAGGAAATGGTAGTAGGTAGGGCATTGCTGAAATGGTACAAAACTTCAAGGAGATCACAGGCCAAGTAAGAAAACCCTTGGGAAATCTGTTGTGATACTGAACCAGATGGATTTCCACATTTGTGAGCAGCAAGTTTTCCTGTCCAATTATGCCTCAACCAGCACAAAGGGGAAACCGTTTTCATATTTAGCCCATATTTACATATTCTTTAGTAGAGTATATTACTTCACACTGCAGAACTATATTTTGATGTTTCTCTACCTTACCAAAAAGGCTGGTTAAATGTTCAGTTATCTATAATAAATACCCTTGACTTTTTTCTTGCACGAATCTCTTTTGATAAAAACCAAGACAACTGGGTAAATAAGTAAACCTTGAAATGCTAAAAACAGTGCCAGTAGCTTGATGATAGAAAGTGTGAGAAAGAGCCTAAATGTAAGAGTTAAGCAGGAAAACTCCTGGAAGAAAACAGGACAGATTCTTTACAAGACTGGATTTGGTAGTGATTTCTCGGATATGACACAGAGGAACACAGCTAACAAAAAGTTGATAAACTGGACTTAATGAAAAGTTAAAAATTTTGTGCATCAGAAGACACTATCAACAGAGTGAAAAGGCACCCCAGAGACTGGGAGAAAATATTTGCAAATCTTGTTTCTGATAGGAGATTAATATCTGGAACATATAGAGAACTCCTAAAACTTAACTAAAAACCACAATCAACCCAATTGAGAAGTGGAAAAGAAAGGGCGCCTGGGTGGTTCAGTCAGTTGAGCGTCTGACTTCAGCTCAGGTCGTGATCTCAATAGCTTGGCTTGTGAGTTTGAGCCCCGCATTGAGCTCTCTGCTGTCAGCGCAGAGCTGGCTTCAAATCCTGTCTCCTCCCTCTCTGCCCCTCACCTGCTTGTGCTCTTTAAAATAAACTTTAAAAAAAAAAAAAAAAAAGTGGAAAAGGACCTGAACAGACACCTCTCCAAAGAGACACACAAACGGCCAATAAGCACAGGAGAAGATGCTTCGCATCACTAATCGTTACATAAATGCACATCAAAACCACAATGAGATACCACCTCACACCCGTTAGGATGACTATTATAAAAAAAAAAAACAATACAAATGTTGATGAGGATGCCAAGAATTGGAGCCCCTGTGGGAATGCAAACTGGTGCAGCCATCCTGGAAAACAGTACGGTTGTTCCTCAGAAAGTTGAAAATAGAATTACTACAGGACCCAACAATTCCGCCTCTGGGCATAGATCCTAATGAATCGAGAGCAGGGTCTCAAACAGATAATGTTGCTGTGAACATGGGCGCACACGTATCTGTAACAGCCAAAACGTGGGGGCCGCCCCAGTGTCCCCTGCCAGATGAGCGGATAAGCAACATGAATAGACGTGCAATGGAACACGGCTGAGCCCTAAAAAGAAAGGAGATTCTGACGCCTGCTCCAACATGGGTGAGCCCCGAGGACATGATGCTGAATGAAACTGGCCGATCACAGAAAGACAAATAGTGTGCACTTCTGCTTATATGAGGTACTTAAAGTAGTCAAAACAGTATAATGTGGGTTTCAGGGGGAGAGGGGACAGGGAGTTAGTGTTCAGTGGGTGCGGAGATGCGGTCTTACAAGACGAAGAGTCCTGGAGATGGCGGTGGCAGCTGCACAACGATGACTATTTACCACCACCGAGCTGTGGGCCTGAACATGGTGAAGATGGTACATTTTATGGCCAAGTGTATTTTACACAATAAAAACAAACGAGTCCCCCTCTGCATGCCAGGAAGCCTCTGGCAAACACAGTTTGGTGCTTAAGCGTCATCCCTTGCCATCAAAGGTTGCAGAAACAATCCTGCTGTCCCTAGAATGCACACCAGGATGAAAACCCACAGAAAAATTCGATCAATAACCATGGCGACATACTTCCAATCATCTTGAATCTGGAAAACAAAAACAAAAACAAAAATTGTGAAAGAGGAAAACGTAAAGCAGGAAGGGAAGGGCAGAGTGGACACATTTTCAGAACTGAATACCGAATAAATATGTCGCGGCAGCAGAAGCCATTCTGCAAGAAGCCCTGTTTCCTAATGGAGTCTGAGGAAACACTGTTCTCAAGTCCCCCTTTATGCATTACAAGAGGCAGGTATAAAATATTCACATTCGGTCTGTTTTGAATCAGAAATTTCTTGGGGCGCCTGGCTGGCTCAGGCGGTAGGGTGTAACAGCTCTTGATCTCAGGGCTGTGAGTTCAAGCCCTGAGTTGGGCATACAGCTTACTTTTAAAAATAAACAAAAAATGAAACAACCAGAAATGTCTTCATGTATACATAACCTATTTTTTTCTAAACTGAATTCTAATTTATAAAGTTAGGAAAACCAGTTACTTGACTTGTGGACTCCTGGACTTTGTTAGAGTAACTAATACAATCCAACCATCGTTTACTATTGCTTCAAAGTGCTGGTTCTTATCCAGTGTTAGATACTAATTTCCATTTAACATCTGTTCCAAAAGGAAATAAGTAAAGCAGGGCAAGGCCATCATCTCTCTCCCTCGGCCCCCTGGCCCTGCCCAGCTAACCAAATATCTTCTTCAACACTAAGGCCAAAGTATTGTGGAACTCTGAACAGTGAGAGGACAGGCTGAAAATCAGAAATAATTGCTGACAATAAAGTAAAAGACGGTAGAAAGAGCAAGACTAATTGTCTATAACACAGCCCTAATTCAGGCTTGAAATAGGAAGGAGAATTGTATGTTAATTACACTCCTAGACAACTGGGAAGACAAGGAAACTGTAATTGAATTGAGGAAGAGAGAACCAATGAATCAACTGATTTTGAAGAAATAATCACATAAAAAAGAGGCAGCATGTGATTTAGTGATTTAATTAAGTACACTGAAATGGGACTGGGAGACAAGGATTTTCTTTTACTGCCATGAACTGGAGATGTGTCCTCCTGAAGATACTAAGGAATTTGGCTAAAATTAGAATTATAACGCTAGTACTTTGTGTGGATTCCTAGGACTGGTTTCTAAGTGCCTCAAACACACAATGAACCTGTGGTTCCCACCCACCCCTACCAGCTAACCCTCCTAAGGCTGTAGCAGGTAGACTTTGATTTTCATCGCAGCGTCTGAGAACCTGGGTAAGTTATGTGACCTCTCTTTGCCTCAATTTCCCCATCTGTGAAATGCAGATAAGAACAGTACTCCCCTCAGAGGGTTATGATGAGGATTAAGTGAAATAATGTTCTGGCACAGAGTCCTTAATGAATAGTACCTATCGATAGTCACACTGATTAAAAAAAAAAAAAAGATGACCCTCATCCAACCACAGATCTTCCTCTGACAGCAATTTGCACGGCTTTGCCTGGTGAACACAGACGGGACTCGAGTTTTCCACGTGAGCACAAATGTACTGCACAAACACAGCTGGGGGACAATTTGTGTCTAACTCTGAAAGTCCTGAAGGCATCATATGGGTCCGGAAACTTTGGACTAATGATAACAGAGAAGCGTCAGGCAATACGGTGAACTAGTGCAAGCTCTTGGCTCCTTCTCCTCGCCTGGCCCTAGAGATGTCCCAGAAGCAAGGGGAGCCCATATGTTAGAGGCTGTGGCACCGGCCAGGTTCCACTAGGGGGGCCAGAGGAGGGCCTCAGGGACAGGGCGGGGGTGGGGGAGATTTGGGCTGTGCTGTTCTCACCCCTATGGCTCTGCCTCTTTGCTCCCTGCCTGGTCCCAGCCCAGAGACGCAGGTAACGTGTGAGTGAGGACAGCCTGGCTGAGGTGAAAATCTGGGAGGTTGAGAGACATCCCTTGAGGGACAAGGTCACCTGGAGGGAAGGAAGCACCTTTGAAGGGAGGCCTAGTCTAGTCTGGCTACATGGGCCTCCTGCCTTGTGGAGCCTCCCCAAATACCATCCAGCAAGGCTGATGCCCCTGAAAAAGTGAGTTTACAGGCCTCAGAACACAAACATAACTATCTGGAAGGAAATTCACAGAACAGAGAGGTTAAGGCTTTAAAGTACAGAGGATATCCCCAGAGATCAGAGAGAGCATAGGGAACATGAAGCAATGTCACAGAAGAACCAAGTAAAAATGTGACAGAAAAGCGGAGGAAAAGACTCAGGATGGGGACAGCTGGCAGAAAGGAACCCGTGAGGAGGGGTGAGGGTGGCAGGAAGGAAGAGGTGGGGGGGTGGAAGCAGACGTGTGCAGTTCAGGGAGAGACATGGGGATGGGAAATCTTCACGGAGGAAACCTCGATTCCCTCTGAACCAAAGATGAAAAACCTCAGGATAAAATGGCTCCTAAGGATGCCGAACAGTTTAGGAGAGATCCACACCAACACACTGTGTTTGAGGTCACTGGATTTCTCTACAAATTCCAGTAGCTTCTAGATAGAATCGATTCATCGCAAAGAAACAGCATTCAGATTAACTTAAAACTTCATTAGTGATACTGAAGCAAAAAGGCAATGGAGGAGGGTTTTTTTAAGTATTTAAGAAAAAGAACTTCTAGAATTTTGTATCCAGCTAAACTGCCTTAAAAATGAGTTTTTACACTTTTTAGCCTACAGGCCTCAGAAGGTTTAACCATGAACACTTGGGATCAAGGTGGGTCAGTGTGGAGAGAAAGCCAGGAGGGCAGGGGGGTAAGTCAGTTGTTTACTGAAGATGACGTAAAAAAAAAAAAAAAATGATATAGACTAGAGAAAGGGTTGGCAAAACCTAAAGCTGTATTCCCCCAAATCCACAACTGAAGCTCTGGTCATATCCAGTGTGGCCGGGCAGTAAGGAAGACCAGTGGGGAGGACAGTGGGGTCAGGGGCAAGATGCAAAGGAGTGAGGAGATGGATCTGGAAGAGCTCGCATGTGGGTCTAAGTCACTGAGGCACAGCTTCCAGAACAGAAACGGAACACATGGCTTTCCAGCCAGCAGAAACAATTCAGACTTCCCAGTGCTCAGCACGAAGTGAGGCAAAGAAGAAAAATAAGTCGGGAAACATGCAATAAGATGACAGAAATTTAGCCTTGATCAAACAGTAGTTACAACAAATGGAAACTCCCAAATCGCTGATCAAAAGTCAGACTCTGGAAGGAATGAAAATATGCGCGTAGAGATACACGTGCACACCTATATACAGATCTATACACGCAGAGACGTATCTGTGTGTGTCTATGCATGTGTGTCTCAGCCCAACAGGAAGCCAGCTATCTCAGAATGTCAGCTCAGAAGACCGTGGCTCTGGCCTGGGCACACCTCCAAGACTGAGAGAACTGCTCGCATGGTGGAGCCGACCCCAGGGTGAAAGACATACCGCCAACAAAGAGCGCTTCCGTGCGACCCCAAGTTTGCGTATTAACAGTAATTAAACTTCTTACTAAAACGGCCAAACGTGAGCAAGCAGTGACCCACACGAACAGCTGGAGAAGGGAACAGCCAAGGCAGGCAGCCACCATGGTGTTCCCCTGCCGGGAGGGCCATGGTAGTCACACACAGGCTCCCCACACCCTCAGGAGGTGGCCTGGGAAAGCAGCCCTTAAGTGAGGTCCCTGGGGGCCACACACAGTGTGAACCAGCCATGCTGAGCTGTAGACCTAGGAAGGTAAAGCCTCTCTGGAAAACCGTGTTGGTGGCGTGGCAGTCACACAACACAGGCAAAGAAGACCTTCTTCCGACAGCTCGAGTCTTCTCAGCATGGACAGGTTGTGCTCTGCTGGCCTGTGGGCCAATTTCTATTTCTGGAAAAATGGGAGAGCTATGACTGGGCCCAAGTCCCCTGTGGTGACAGATGACCAGAGATGAGCAGTGGTTGCCACTTGAGATGAACCACTTGCCACAGTTTGCCACTAATGTATCTTCCTGTCACTTTGGTTGTGACTTCCCTTTTAGTAACAATCTTTAAAATGTCCTTTTGTACAATAGGTCTTAGACCCTCGTGAAACTAACACTTTGTCAGGTGCCTAGTAAGTAATTTTTGAAATAGAGTTAATTTCTAATAACTTGATGGAGTCTTCAGTATTTAGATCTCAATCTTTATTAAATTTTTGCTACCTGAAATGATTCTTTTCAAGATGGATAAAGAAAGGGGTAGAGAGCACCTGCAAACGTTGTCAGTGTTACACAAACGAGAGATGTTCACGGATCATTTACTTATGCTCCAACGGTTGCTTCAGCTGAAGTTAAAGGTGTGCCTGACTTGTTGGCTAAATTACAGGCTCAGCAGGAGGCTCTGCCTTTGTAGAGTCACATGGTGGGCTCACAACTGTGCCGGTGGGTTGGGTGCATGGACAGACAGCTGTTGCTCTCTCCCTCCTGTTTCCTTCACTTTCATGTGCCATTCAGGGTATAATAAAAGAGGCCCCAGTCATTCCCTGTCAACCGTAATCACCTACAGTGTGTGAGGAGCTGAAATGATCAGTTAATTAGCTCTTTGCTAATAAGCAGCTTAAGGCAGAGCCAATTAATTTTAAAGCAAAACTTCTCATTAAATTATCAGATCTGATTCTGATAAACTTGGGGGTAAACAGGGTCAGGGAGCAGCCAGACATTTGATATTATTAAGTGTAAAACTTCCCTATTCCTAATACTTGACATTAATTCTAGCATGAGATCTTTGGAGGAAATCTAAGTTCACCCAATTAAAATAAATGAGCAAAAGAGTTTGACTAGATAATTCACAAAAGAAGATGTACAAATGGCCAGTAAGCATAGGAAGAAGATTCCTAATCGTTACTCAACAGGGAAAAGCTAATTAAACACATGTGGGTGAGGATGTGCGGCAAGTGGACTCTCAAACGTTGCCCAGGGTGGGGTATCAACGCATCAGACACTTCGGAAACCTTACAAGTTAAAAATACATCTCTCCAGTGATCCAGCAATCCCACCCCTAGGTGTACATTCAGGGGAAATGAGTATACGTGTTCACCAAAAGAGGTGTAAGAATATTTATGGAAGCTTTCCTCACAATAGCCCCAAACTAGAAACAGCCCATGTCCAACAACTGTAGAATAAACAAACAGAAGGTGGTGCAGCCCTAGCGTAGAATACTATCCACCCTAAAAAACCACGAAGATGATAAGCCTCAAGGCATTTTGTTGAATGAAAGAGGTCAGATGTGAAAGGGTCTGTACTATGGAGTTCCATCTACATGAGGTTCAAGAAGAGGTAAAACTAACCAATCGAGGAAGTCAGATCGGTGGTTAGCAAGGGGGAGGGGCTGCTGCCTGGGAAGGAGCACGGGACACATCCCATGTGCTTACTGCACTCAGGGTTACATGGGAGAACACCTAATGTGAAGACGTGTACACTTAACAGGCATACACTTTATACCTCAGTAAGGGAAAAAACACAATCGGAAAGTAAAAGCTGTCAAACCGGCTGGTCTCGTGCCCTTTTCCAGCTCATCTCCTGACCAAGTGTGTTGGCACTGTCCTGATGGCCCAGACGGCTGGCAGCTCAGGGGCCAACGCCAGGGCACACTGACGGACTCTGTCGTTCCACTGTGCGCACGAGGGGACTGGCTCCGGTAAGCGAGGCACACGTCCAGGGACCCCTACCTGGTAAATGGAGGGGCCGGTCCAAGCACGGGCTGCTGACTCCTGACCCACCTCAGATGTTTGTCGAATGAACAAACGACTGATGTAATAACACATCCTTACCTCTTTGGCTTCATTTTGTGCTTTCATGTTTTCGGCAATATACTTGACACTCTGGATGGCGTCTTTGATTTCCGGTGACAGAGCAGATAGGGACAGCACAGCGTTGACAGACTCAGAACTGGAGCTTCTCGGGAGGTTGGCACTGAAGTTTGAGATTTTTATTCTGCGGTGGTGGCAGTGGCCACACATCCCGTCCTGGCAGGGACAGCCTTCCTTGCAGCTTCTGGACTCCGTGCGGCTGAAGCAGTTCAGATTTGAGAGCTCAGCACTGTAGGAGGGCCTTGGCTTCTGGGTGTGGCCTTCGCTGCTCGCGGGCCTGGTCATGAACATGACCCTGGGAAGCACGTGCAGAAAAACGGTCTTCACCCATGCGGGCATGGTGTGCGTGGTCGGGGTTCTGTAGTGCACGTTGAGCACGAAGACGGTGATGACGATGGACAGGGTCACGAAAATCATGGTGAACAGGAGGTACTCGCCAATGAGGGGAATCACCAGCGAGGTGGAAGGGATTGTCTCGGTGATGACCAGGAGAAACACGGTCAGCGAGAGGAGGACCGAGATGCAGAGGGTCACCTTCTCGCCGCAGTCGGAAGGCAGGTAGAAGACCAGCACGGTCAGGAAGGAGATGAGCAGGCAGGGGATGATGAGGTTGATGGTGTAGAAGAGGGGCAGGCGTCGGATGTAGAGCGAGTACGTGATGTCGGGGTAGATCTCCTCACAGCAGTTGTACTTGATGTCGTGCTTGTAGCCCGGGGCTTTGATGACTGCCCACTCGCCGCTCTCCCAGTACTCCTTGAGGTTCATGGAAGAGCCGATCAAGACCAGGTCGATTTTTGCCTTGTCGTAGGACCAGGAGCCGAACTTCATGGTGCAGTTCTGGTAATCAAATGGAAAGTAGGTCACGTCGATTTTGCACGAGCTCTTAAAGATGGCGGGGGGCATCCAAGTCACCTCCCCTGTGTACTTGAGTAAAGCTTTGGTCTTGTCGTCCACCTGGAAGTCCCCAACAGCACTGCAGAGACAGGTGGCAAATGACACACAGTTGTTACCACGCAGTCGCCCGGGCCAGCTTCTCACACCACCCGCAGTAGGCAGCAAGTGGTGGCTTATAAAACCACAGAACGGGAGAGCCCCATGTGCCATGCACGGTCACCTGGTTCACCTCCCCACTGACCGACGGGGACACTGAGGCCCGAGGCTCCATTCCTACAACAATCTGACATGCTTCCCCCACCCCTGGCATGTCACTGGTTTGTTTTCAATATAACTTGGCCTTGATATTGACAGACCGTCTCAAATGCCAGAAAGGGATTTTTCCCCCTTCAAAGAAATGAGATGAATGTTGTCCTCGAGGCAGGAAACCTTTGGGGATATCTGGCCCTCCTGCTGCTGCGGTTTGGATCCCGTTAAAGCCTCGTTCAGTCTCCGCGTGGGCACCTCCTGTGTACGTGCACACACGTGTGTGAGGCCCAGCTGTGGGGAGCCCACTCCCACCATACTGAGCCCTGGCAGATGGGCTCCCACCAGACCTGAACTGTGACCCTGTGTTCCCCCCCCCCGCCTTGGGTTGAACAATCATGTTTTCTGATGCCTTGTCTTTCAAATCCAGCACAACGGGCTCCCGTGCCTTCAGTTTCCTGATCTTTCCCTGGTTTCTCCCCATGTCTCGTCTCCCTGCAATACCCGCACTCTCCTTTTATGCAGAGACCGATGTACCAAGTCCTGCATCTGAGAGAGCAGCCGGCCCTCAAGTGGTGGCCTTGCCCGGGGCAGGCTCCACACACGTCCCTGGGTCAGCTCTGCTGGCGGCATAGAGTTCAGACCCTTTAGAAGGAGCCACCACCCATCTGCCTGAAGAGCTGATGCACGTGACAGACCCAAACATGCAGGGATCTCTGTGTGTTCCTGCCGTGATTTAGTAACACGTGGAGACAGGAGGGGACGTGTCCTGCCCATGTCCTCCATCTGCTGTCTGGCCCTCCCCTTCCTGTGCCTCCGTGGAGCAGGGCAGTTGCTACCAGTTAAGACCCCAGGCTGCCGCCTCCCTCGTCTGGTCGGCCGGTTTGTCCAGAGGGGCCCTGCTGGCTTTGTTCGTGTTCGGTCCTCACAACAGTCCTGCTGTGCCCTCCGTCCTCACAGGTAAGGGGAGGGGTGCGGGGAGGGCCCACACAGCCCTCACTGCCTTGGAAGACAGTGTCCTGGGTCAACAAAACGTCAGGACAGAGGAGACCTCTTAGTGCGGCCCGCAGGCCTGCCCCTTCTGTGACGACATTTACAGGGAGGCTGCTTTCAGAGGCAGAGGCCGGCCCACAGATGTAAAACCCTGACCCAGTCCTTCACAGGAGCCCCACGCTGGCACCTGCCTTAGTCCAGCCCCTCGCTTTACTGACCAGGGATCAAAAGGTCAGAGCGCAGGGCCTCTGCTCTCTGCCACTGGTAGACGGGCAAGGCCAAGACCCCGCTGGGCCCTGGGGTGCGGCACAGCCTCAGCCACAGACAGGGCACCTGGTGGGTCTCGTGGACTAAAAAGAATGACCAGAAAACCCATGGTCTTGCCCTTGGGGTGTCCAGGGGATGGTCGGCAGTAAGAGCCAGCGGGGGTGGGAGGGGTCCAGGAGCCCATGTGCGAGGCTGTCAAAAAAGAGATGCCCAGGAGGGTGCACACAACCGGCTGAGGGCTCGTTCTAAGGGAGACTGAGCTTCGGGGGAGGCAAGGGTGGTGACTGGTGTGAACATTCTCCAAGTTCCCAGCAAAGAAAAGCCTGTGACCATGTCATCACAGTCAGGTTACATGCAGCCTCCCACGAGCAGGTGGGGTCCAGTGAGCAACCCCAGGGCAGCCTGCCTGGACCATGCAGGATCAGCTGGAGGTGGTGGCCGCCAGGGAAAGAGCCCCAGGCACAGAAGCCACCAAGAAGCATCTGTCCCTCAGAAAAGAGGACCTCAGTCTGCGTTGACTCCTCAGCAAGGGGAACAGTGAAACACAGGCCTTACAGCTTCCAGTTTCGGGGAGGGAACCAAAAAGGTGGTGGGGCCCACTGGCGGTCTGCAGGGAAGGCCTTCGGGGGCTGGTGTGGGCTCGAGGGTTCCCCCCCGCCCCGCCCAGACTCCCTTCTGGAAGGACTGAGACCCGCCCAGAAAAACGCTGCTTAGGGTAGGACCCAAGTGAAACCAGGTCAGAAACAGGCTGAGAAGAGAAATATGGGTTACAAGCTGGAGAAGCAGGCATCCAGCAGCGGCTGGGCTCAGGCCCAGAAGCCTGCCTTCCCAGGGGCCCTCAAGCTGATGAAAAGAGACCCCCCACCCACCCTGTTCCCTCTGGGAGCCTGTCCTAAACGTTTAGCAAAGGCCACCTATTTCAACAAGAGCAGTGGAAAAGGATTAGATTGTATTGTAAGAAATGGGTGAAGATGAGTATCTGAATCACAAGCAGAGAAGCCATACCCCAACAGGACAGGCCCAGAACAGGTGACAGTGACAACCTACCTGGGCTTACAGATTAAGAAGTGCTAAGTGATCTCTGGAAGCCATGAAGGAGCAGCATAATCAGAAAATGTTAAATAACCTGGCCAGACAACAGCAGGTGTATCAAGAGCCGACACCTTAGGAAAGAGTCAAAAACCATCTTAGAAGCAACGGCTAAAAGAAACAAGGTGCCAGAGAAAGCACAGTCACAGGAATGAAACCAGAGAGAGAGAGAGGGCAAGTTTCACATCAAACAGAAACAAGAACTTGAGCAAGAAGAACAGAGAATGTAGGTGAAGTTCTGACGTACACGAAGATGGAGTTCCTGGAGAGAGAAGCCAAAGCAAAAGAACAAATCCTAAGACCCAGAACTTGAAACCAGCTTTCCTGGAGTAAAGACGCGTCACATCTGTGGCACAGAGTCAAACAGCTGACTCTCCAGATGAAGGAAGAAGCCTTTGGGTGCCTGAGCTGAAAGAACACCCCCTGCCAGGACTGTGCCTCCCGGTTCGCCCAGGACAGAGCTGGTTCACTTTGTGGTCCCCACAGGCTGATCGGCAGAGTCCCCCTTGTCTTCCAATGCCACCCAATTTGACTGGCATCAGATTTTGACAGCGACACTTCATGCTGGAGCAGTCGGCATTTTTAGAAGATTTTCACGAAGGAAGATTTCAGCCAAGGAGTTTCTCTATCCAGCTAAGTAACCTGAACATATTCTCTAAAAAGGCTGCAGTGAATTATAAACATGTAAGAACATAAGGCATCTTGTGCCCATGAGCACTTGCTGAGGATCCTGGTAGAGAATGAACTTGAGAAAACAAACCATAGGGGAAGCTTTGGCACGAGGACGTAAAAGGTGTTTCTCCTGTCAACATGAAGAGACTCTCAACGGAGGATCAGTCCCGAGAAACGACTTCTAACTTGGAGGGGTTGGGTGACTTTCTTTACAACCTATCTTCAGTTTCAGACTCAAAGGAAATTCCTTATGATATTTGCTCCTCACCACACTCAATTTGAATCATTTCACTGTGACGCAGCACCGTTAAACTCACAGCCTAAAGTCCTCCAGCTGTTCACTCAAGATTGCCGGCTAGAAAATTCAAATCATGACACGGGGCGCCTGGGTGGCTCAGTCGGTTAGGCATCCGACTTCAGCTCAGGTCACGATCTCGCGGTCCGTGAGTTCGAGCCCCGCGTCGGGCTCTGGGCTGATGGCTCAGAGCCTGGAGCCTGCTTCCGATTCTGTGTCTCCCTCTCTCTCTGCCCCTCCCCTGTTCATGTTCTGTCTCTCTCTGTCTCAAAAATAAATAAACGTTGAAAAAAAAAATTCAAATCATGACATTAAAATTTTTGCACATTTTCTTAATTCTAGCTTAGCTAAAATTCTCAACACTCTGCCCAGTTCCCTAAGAGCCTGTGGATCAGAAGACTGGTAAGACTGCTCATGTTTTGCAAACCACTTGAGTTTACCTTGTCCCAGTTCTGTGAGGACTAAATTTACAAATACAAGTTGTCTGAAAGAAACATTTATGAATGATGTATTTCCTTGGAAAGCCAATAAATAAAACACGGCCCATCTGTGGAGTGGCTAAAGACCCTTCTTTTAGTCAGTGACCAGAAAGTGGGACTCAGCCAAAAACATAGCTTCTGCAGTCCTAATAGTTAAAGCATATGAGTTTGTACTAATATGGCATAAAAACCTAAACACGGAAATGCTTTCAGTCGTTAAAATCAGATTAGTTCTATAGGAAGTGCTCTGCTGATAAATGCTTAATGGTTAAAACATAACCTTAGAGATAAAGCACAGGTATAAAAATGATGTTTTTCAATACCCAGAGAACAAACTAGTACATAGTGTAAAACATCCATTAAATTTTATGTTTGTTGAATAACAACGCTTAAATGTGGAAAGAGGCCAGTTTAGGAGGTGCCATGATGGGCAGCTGAGCCTGGCAGAGGAAGACGCTGTGAGATACAGCGGAGAGGCTTCCTGAAACTGCGGGCTCAGTCACCGAGGGCAGAGGAACCAAGTGGTCCGTGGTCCTGACCTACAGGGAAGGGCAAGTGCCAGTGAGGGCCCTGGCAGCAGACCGCCCTTCCTCCCCCCACCCCCCTATCCGGTCTGTTACTGCACATTTGGATATCACAGTTCATGCCTGTCCCCTGGTGTGTGGTAAAGTCCTGGAGTCAGGGTGGCTCTCTCGGGCATCTGGCCCATAGCAGGTGCTCAGTAAACACCTGTGGGATTAACATCTCAATGAAGCCCTCTTGGGAAAGGTCCCAGGAAGGCCAGGCAGTCCCTTACTTGTTATACAGCACAATGTCCGGCTTCCAGATCTTCTGTGCAGGGACACGCATGAACTCCGCCCCATCATACTCAGAGGGGTCCCACTTCAGTTTGTAGTCATTCCAAATCTGTGGGGAGCAGGCAGGGAGAGAGGAGGCGGCAGCGGAAGGACAGCACGGTCCCCTTCCTGGAAACCAGCTGTTCTGGGGAAGCCCCCACCTCCACGCTGCAGACCCCAGGAGCCCCACTTCTCACGTGGGCGCCTGTGGGGGAGATGGCACTGGGCTGGGTGTGCAAGCTGCTTCCCGGCTACCCGGAGACACTGCCTCCGTGGCTGGGCAAGCCCAGCCCCTCACCAACCAGTGAGGGTCACTAGTGCTTCCTCCAGTCAGTGCTGGTGCTGGCCAGGTGCATGCTGTAAGCACCTGCCATTTACGTCCCTGGAACAGCTCTCTGGGAGCTTTTTCAGACGTGTTTCCCACTGGCAGGAGCAGGGAGCTAATGACACAGCCCTCTTCCACCTCCAGGTTAAGCGGGGCTGGTGTCTGAAGGGTTCTGGGGAAGGAGCCATGGTCCCACCGGGGCCTGAGAAGTGTGTGGGAATAGAGGCTGGGAGATGGGAGGAGAGACAGGTGAGCCTGTGGACAGAGTGCTGAATGGGCACTGTGCCCTCCTGGCTTTCCAGCCTTCTGGGTGTGGAAAGGCTGTGTGGGCTAGCGAAGGGTCACACTGGTCCAGGGAGGTATCTGCCTAGATCTGGGCAAAGTCTCCCTGGGTGGGGGGGTGGGGGGGGCATGTGGAAGCCTGTTTCTTTGGCCTCAATCTGAACAGGAAAATCCAGAGCCTCTGCTCCCACTCTACCAAAGAAAGCAACAGCATCTGATTTGAACTGAAGGGCAAATTTTTGGCAAGAAGGGAAGGAGGTGGCCTCAGGCACCAGCCCAAAGTCAGGGGCTGTGCTCCAGGCCCAGGTCTGTCCTAGTTTGCTGTGTTGCTGAGGAGGTCTCTCCCTCCAAGCTGCGATCTGTCATCTGTGACTTGAGGGGCTGACTTCCAGGGGGAGCGTGGAGTAGTGCATGTGACTCCAAGCCCAGGAAGAGACACACTAGCCAGTCACCCCAATCTGGGTTCACCAGAGTGAAGCTGGCTGTTTGGGCTCTTTGTGGGTCCCGCACAGCAAATACAAAAGACACCACCAGGGGGCAGCAGCGCCCAGGGTCCGCTCACTTACTTGTTTGAGCCACAGGTTGGTCTCCATGATCTGGTTTACTTCGTCCTAGAAGGAGAGAGAAAAAGTGCACAGTGAATTCAAACAGAAGGCTGGTTCTGGGGAAGCCTCTTCCAGAAGCCCCGCACCCCATGGCCATGGCCTGCGGTGCCAGCACTCACCACCTTCACCAGCTGAGACATGGACACCTCAAACTGGATGATGACGGGGTCAGACACATTGGCTACAGGTCGGATGATCTCGTTGTAATCTTCGAACAGCCTCTCAAACAGACGGTGCTCAGCCTCGGAGGCGATGGCCACTGCAGGAAGTAATGGTCACTTTTCCCCTCACCGGGGACACCACCCACCTATAGCCTGCTTACCACGTGCTGGGGGTACTCTGTGGAGCTCCGGACTCCCAGATGAGCCCCACTCCCTCAAGTTACGGGCTGGGAAACTGAGGCCAAAAGACACATGAGGTCACACTCCTCCAGGGAGAAACTGTGGTCACAAGCCTGGGCTGGAATTTGGAAAGATCTGGTGCAAATCCTGCCAAACTACTTGAAAGCTGTGTGAGCTCAGGCAAGGGGTTTAACCTCTCTGAGCCTCACTGTCTTTGCCTAGAAAAACGCATCCACCTCACAGGGTTGTTCTAAGTGAAGTTCTCAGTGCTAGCACCCCGTAAGAGCTCCAGCACCACCCTTACCTTCAACGTCACTACGGGCATGGTGGGATGCAAACGCAGCCAGCTTAGGCCCGGCCACTTGCTACCTCCATGATGGAGAGATGGCCAGTCCACTCTGCGCGCCAGGGCCGCCCAGGGTCACCCAGGGCCAGATGCTCTGCAGCCCAGGTCTGGGGCTCTCCTTCATCTGCCTGGGACCCCATGGACGTTTGGCCACCAACGCTCTGAGAAACTGGGTGTCTACATGGCTCCCATGATCTTGAACTGAGACCCGTGGTTCCTGCTGAGTGTGTCTTTACAGCCTGATCAAAGACCTTACCTCTCTGAAACCTTGGGGACCCCCTTTGTTCATTAGCCACACCCCAGGCCACGTGAGTCAGCTGTGTGCCTTCCCAGTTACAGAACTGAGGATAAACTGGGGCGGGGCGGGGGGGGGGGGGGGGTGGGGGGAATCCTCAGGGAAGTCGGGTTAATCTTGAAATGGGGTCTTGGGGCGCCTGGTGGTGCAGTCGGTTAAGCGTCCGACTTCAGCCAGGTCACGATCTCGCGGTCCGTGAGTTCGAGCCCCGCGTCGGGCTCTGGGCTGATGGCTCAGAGCCTGGAGCCTGTTTCCGATTCTGTGTCTCCCTCTCTCTCTGCCCCTCCCCCGCTCATGCTCTGTCTCTCTCTGTCCCAAAAATAAACAAACGTTGGAAAAAAAAAAAAAAAAAGAAATGGGGTCTTGCCCGCTCCCCCCTCCCACACCCGGGAGAGGCCACAGGCAGAAGCTGCGTGAGCGGTGGTGGGGTCCTCAGCGTCCAGGGGTCAGAAACCGCGCTCTCCCGACAGGCTCCCCTTGCAGCCAAATCCCGGGCCCCTCGGTGTCTGCCGCCCTCCCAGACCGCCAGCAGGCCTTCTGGCAGGGTCAGGGCAGGCTCGTCCGGGACGCGCCCCTCTCCGAGACCCGACACCCGGAGGGAGGCGCCGCCGGGAGCGCGGAGAGGCGGGCGCGCCGGCCCCCCAGCCGCGAAGCGACGCCCCTCTCCCGGCGGTGACACCCGCCCAGTCTTCAGCCCTCTCCGGCCTCAGTTTCGCCATCTATTCATAGGACGAGGGGGTGGGCGGGATGCAGACAGCGGAACCGACGGCCCTCCCGGCTCGCACCCAGAAGACCCGGGGAGGGGTGGCCGGAGGGGAGACGGGCCTCCCCGACCCCGCACCGCCCGGCCTGCGCCCCTTCTCTGCCCTCCCTCCCGTCCCCCCCTCCGGCCCCGCGCCCGTACCTGGCGGCGATAGCAGCAGGAGCAGGAGCAGAGGCAGCGGCAGCGCTCGGGGCGGCGGGAGCCCCGCGACCACGGCAGCGCGCGGGTGGGCGCCCATGCTCGCGGGGGGCGGGCGCGGCCAGGGGGGGGGGGACGGGCCAGCGGCTCCCGGCGCAGCCCGCCCGCTCGG
>NW_024412416.1:74645-139440 GCF_014898765.1 Herpailurus yagouaroundi | reverse complement strand
GGGGGGCGGGGGGCGGGGCGCGCGCGCGCGCGGGGGGCGGGCTCGGTCCGCCTCCCGCGGGGTCGCGCCCCCACCCCCTCCCGCAGCTGCGCGCGGACACGCCCTCCGAACGAGGCCTCCGCGCTCCGACGCCGCGCTCAGTAAGTGCCAGGTGTATTGGGTGCGATCCTGGGGTTCGTGTTTCGTCGGTAGTTTAGGAGGGGGAGGGGGCGTCGGAAGCAGTGTCGGCCCTGAGTTGGTAATAGCGGAGGGTCGACGCGGAGCACCTGCGGGTTCTTAGGCCACGCTGCTTTCGAATACGTTTGCAATGTTCCTTGATGAACGGTAAAGAGAAAGGAGAGAGACACACACACAAAAATGAGGCTTCGAAATGGAGCCGTCAGAGCGGCACCTGCGCTCCCGCCCCGCTCCCTGCAGAGCCTCCTTCTCCGCGTCTACACTGCGCGGGGGCTTGCAGAGCCTCCTCCGTGTCGACACTGCGCTGCCCCAGGGCTTGCGGTGAGCAGGCCTCCGGACCCCCCAGGCCTCCGGACCACCCCCCAGGGCCGGACCACCTCCGGCACCTGCAGGTGAGTCCAGAATGGGTTGCTTACCCACATTAAAACCAAACAAAAGGAGACATCCTACGGGACTCAATATAAGAATTGGGGCCAATGTCTGAGGCCCCCATTTGGAGCGTTCTCATTCTCTGGGCAAAGTCCCCTTCGTTTGGAAAAGATTGCAAATCAGATATACAACCAGGGATTTGTACCCAGTAGATATAAAGAGCCCTCAAAACTCAGAAGTAAGAATAGATAGGTATGAGGGTCTTGGTGGGGGTGCAGATGTTCTAAAACTGGATTAGGTGATCAACTTACTGAAACTCATTGAATTGCACACTTAAAATGTGCAAATTTTGTAATATGTACGTTATACCTTAATAAAGTTGTTTTTAAAATCTCAACACTAAAATAACTAAAGCCCATAAGCAAAAAAAGAATTGGACACTTCACCAAAGAGGATATACATAGGCTAAATAAATAAAATAGATCACGTGAAAAGCTGTTCAGTATCAGCCATCAGGGAAAAGCAAACGGAAACCTGGCTGATGCACCAGTGTGCAGCCACTGCGATGGCGAATAAATCAAAACGGAGGGCAGACCAGGGTCCAGAGAAGCCGTCTCTCTCACACCTTGCTGGTGGGGATGCCAACTGGCGCGGCTGCTCCAGAAGGTAGTGTGACAGAGCGACAGTTAGACGTACGTCCCCATATAACCCAGCGATCACACTCCTGGGTGTTTATCTTGAGGAATGAGAACGCCGCTTCACACAAACTCCCACACGTGTGAATGTTTATAGCGGCTCTTTTCGCAGTTGCCAAAAGCTGGTGCTTCGGCCCTCACGGGACGGAGTGAGTGCTGCTCCGCAAGACGAAGGGACAAACCCTTGCTACCCTCAGCAGCATGGTTGAGTCTCAAAGAGGCCATGATGCCGAGGGACAGAAGCCGCTTACTCTCTAGAGGTTACACACGTATGACTCATCGGAATGGCATTCTCGGAAGGACCAAGCCCCAGGGATGGAGAGGCGTCAGTGGTCGCTAGGGGCTTGGCAGGGAGGGAGGCGTCTGGGTGATGGGGCCCTCCTGCGTCCTGATTACACGAATCTACACACGTGTTAGCATTCAGAGAACGATACATAGAAAGTCACTTTTATTATGTAATTTAAGAAATGGAATCTTTAAAAGTCCTCCTCTATTCCACGGATACTTTAAGAGCCTGTCACGTGCCAGGCACTGGGCAAAAGCAGTATGTGGAAGGACCAGTCAGAGCATCTGGGAGCGAGACCCCTGAACCTGGCCTTGATAGAAAGCGGAACGTGACCAGAGCTGTGGGGAGGGCCATTGTTTCAGGAGGGGAGCCAGGGGTGGCTGCTCAGGGGAGGGGCATCGGAGCTTGAAGGAGGAATAGGAGTCATCCATTCACTCAACAGACATTTATTAAGCACCTGCTGCGTGCGGAGCCGCGTCCGAGGCCCCGGGGATGGTGCACGCAAACGAAGGTCTAGGTTCCTGCTCTGACAGAGCTCATGTTCTAGCGGGTGACGTGTGGACAATGAGCTGAGGACGGCTCGAGGCACCTGGGGTGACTGGGGCACAAAGGGTGGAACGGAGCAGAGCCCTGGACGGTGCAGCCACCGCCGGAGCTTGGGAGGCACCGGGGGAGGAAGGTCTGGGTAGAAGGTCCAGCAAATGCAAGGGCTTTGAGCCGGGAGGGTCTGAGAGAAGACCAGCGAGCCTCGCGGGCTGGGGGAGTGGAGGGTGATGGGGGGGGGTGGAGAAGTGGGCGGGATATGGCAAGATTCCTGGTACACAGCGGGTCCTCATGCCCCGCGCGCGGGGATGGAGCCTGGCCGAGCTCCTTCTGCCGCACTTTGCTGGGGCTCCTCCAAGGCCTTCGGAGAGGACAGTCCAGGGCTCCCATCTGTCCTCCCCCGGCCGTGGCTGTTTGAAGGGGCTGATGGCTGATGGACTCAGGTACTTGGCGCCTCCTCAGCCGTCACTCAGGAGGAAGCAGGAAACTGCCCACGTGGCCGCTCGTGTCATCTCACCCCACGACCCCGGGGCCCCGGGGCACGCAGGGCAGCTTAGGGCCCCTCAGAAGGTGTGTGGGTCTGGAAGAGGGGAGGTAGGAAGAGCCCCACTGTGCCGAGCACACACACAACCACAAAGACCCACAGGAACAGCCGGTCCACCACCATGGCCACGTACTTCCAGTCCTCAACGACCTGTGGGCAGACAGAGGGGCTGGTTACAGGTGCCCAGACCTCCCTGCTTCCACTCCTTCGTTCAAGTTGGGCCCTCACTATCGGGCAAGGCCGGGCGGCGGCCCGGCAGCGGGAGTCACCTCTGTGCCTCTCAGGTCCTCAATCCCCTCCCCCCAGCATGGCAGGGCCCCCGACTGTCCAGGAAGCCTGGGCTAGAAAGGTTATTAATACCACACGTTGTGACTCGAGAGCCCAAGTCTGTTGTAAATAAGAGGGACGCGGCCCGGGAACGCAAGGCCCCCTCTCTTGTGTTCACCCTGAGCTGTGTGGGGGGCAGGACCCCTGGATGCCCTGCTGCTTAATCTGCTCACTAGTTCCTGTGACTGGGGCCCAGCCTCCGCCTCCACTGAATCTCCTCAGGCCGCTGTGGGGTGTGGGGCCTGCTGTGAACCCTGCCGGCCTCCAGAGGCACCGCCACCTTTGCCTAGGGGACCCGGGGCCTGCTCTGTCCCCCCGGAACGCCCCCCTCCCCCCGGCCCCAGGCTCACAGCTTGCCCGTGTGGCCGCTCGGCCTGTCTTCCCTGCTGGAAAGCGGCCTGATCAGAACCCAGCAGAGGCTCTGGGATTGGAAATGTGGGCAGCAGCGGACAAGCTGACGCCAGTGACCCAGTTTGTCCGGGTGCCTCAGGGGTGTGCGTCTACCCTGCAGAACAGTCCTGTGTCAGGCAGCCCCCACACCCCAGCCACGCTCACGCCGCCTGTCCCCAACAGCAGCGGCTCTCCAGGCGCGCTCTCTCTGGCTTTCTTGGGTTTCGTTTTGACAGCCCTAATTTCGGATGACTTCTTTTTCAGTGTGTGCGTGTTTTCCCCTCTTTTTATATTTGTGTGCTATTTATAGTGACCAGTTGGTCACCAGGCGGGTAGGAGTGCTGAGCACGAGGTGTGCAGCCTGGGCCGGCTTTGGGGTGGCCGTGCTCGGGGCGGGGGGGGGGAGAAAGCCCAGCATGAGAACGTGGACCACCCAGGAAGTGCACGTGTGCTCAGTGCAGGGAAGGGAAGTTGAAGGACGTCAGAAAGATCTGCATGCGGAGCCTGGCTCCGCCTGTGCCGGCTGTGTGACCCTGGGCAAGTCAGTGAGCCTCTCTGAACCCGGCTTTCCCCCTTGTGAAATGAGGTTGGAGTACGTGCCACTTCCAAGGGATCCTGTCAGGTCCTGGCAGGGCCCCTCGTGTGTGCTTGCAGCTCAGTGACCCGCGATGATGATGGGGGGGGGTCCTGCCTGGCTGCTCCCCACAAGAGGCTTTTAATTAATTGAATTAGAAATGGCCAGAGGGCCCTGAGTGTCACAGGGGTGGCGAGACCTTCAGAAGAGAGCACTCAGGGCGGGTGCACGGGAGACCAGTGCTGCTTGACTTGCACGTACACCGGGATCTCTGGGGGTCTGCTTTAAAATGCCGGCTCCGGGTGCCTCCCGCACAGGCCCTGGCTCACTCAGAGCGTGGCTCCGGGTGGGGGGTGGCCCCGAATTGTGAAAAGTCACCCAGAGGTTCTCACTTAGCCAGCAGGGACCCATGCTGTGTATTAACATCTGGGACCCAATAAATCAGGTGATGCTGAGCCACCCAGTGGTCTTAAAGGAAGCACGATCAAATTAATTTTTGAGGAGGTGAAATCTGATGCTCCTCTGGAGCTTTAGGCACCGGGCTGTGTGCCTCGTGGCCTCGTGGGATCCGGTGAACACGCAGCTCCGTGTCAGCGGGGCCGGGGCTGCGTTTCTCACGCCCAGGACCCCAGGCCGAGCCGCTCGCGCTCACGTCCCGCTTTCTGTTGCTTACGATTCTCTCCTTTCTGTTTCACAGTGTGATTTTGGAGTTTTCCCGGCCTGCTCCTGTCTCCTCGTGCTACTGGAGACCAGCGTGTCCCTTGAGCGTGCGGCCAGTGGGAGGTGAGACTAGGATGTGCCCTCTGTGTTTGTGCAGCCGTGTGCCTGTTGTACAGACCTGTTTAGAGCCTGGTCTGAGAAGGTGTTGAAGTGAGAATGTTCCCAGCACCGTGGGATGTGTGGGGATGTGTGACAACCTCCAGCCGTCGCCATCGCGTTCTGCGTTCGGTTGTCACAGGGTCATCCTGTGAAGTGTCGTCTGTTCAGAGCAATCACTTGAGACGCCTACGCTTTAGCGCCTGTTGCTTTGTCCTGTGAAAGTCAACTTCACCTCCTTTTAAAATCTGTAACCGTCATCGCCCTACCTGACATCGTTACATTATTGACGTAGCGATGATAACGTTCTAATCGATGTTTCTGTACTCCTGAAAGCCCTCGTGTTTGTAGGGGTTCTGGGCAAGCCGGACGAGGATGGGAGCCGGTGCCCTTGGTGTCCGTCCCGCCCTCGTCCCTAAGGGGCTGACTTGGGGCTCCTGCCTCTCCTCTGTCCTGGGGCTTTCTCCGGCACGGGGCTGCTGGCTGCACAGCCTGGAAGCGATGGGGAGTTGATGCCCCGGGGCCACCCTCAGCCCTAGGGGTGGGTGCCGATGCCCCCTCAGAGGGCCTCCCGTGGACTGAGCCCCCAGAGCCCGGGGCAGTAACCAGTGACCGGCCCGCCCTCCGCAGTCTCTCTCCTCCTCACTGTGCTTCCTGAGCTCACTTCTCAGGTAATGTGTGTCCAGGCCCTCACCTCAGTGTCTGCTTTTGGGGACCCCGAAACAAAAAGGGAGCCCTGGTACTTCCTTCCTCTTTCCCAACGCACGGAGCTGTGATAAAACTCAGGCCAGTTTGGGACTCCGTACTCCAGCCCAGAGATGGGGTTCTCGTCCCCTGTGAGTGCGCTGCGGGGAGTGGGGAACCGGCGGGGACAGGGACCGGGCTAGGGACTTACACTCTGGTCTCGGTCATCGCTCTTCATATGCTGGGCAATAAAGCTGACGCCCTCCAAGGCCTCCTGCACATCCTGCTGGAACCTCCCGGAAGACCTTGGCCGGAAATCCTGGAGGCCTGCGGTGCGGGAGCCCGAGCCGCCCGGGGACTGGGGAGCCGCAGAGCACGTGGAGCTCCCGCAGAGGCTGGAGGTGCTGGCGGCCTCGAGCCTGGTCAGGCGAAGCTGGCCGGGCCGGGGGGCCCTCGCAGGGCTGCTGTCCGGGCGCTTCATGAACAGGACGGTGGGCAGCTGGTGTAGGAAGCAGCGGCGGACCCAGGGCGCCATGGTGTGGGTGCCGGGCGAGCGGTGGTGCACGTTGAGCACGCACACGCTGGTGACGATGGAGAAGGTGACCAGCACCATGGTGAACATGAGGTACTTGCCGATGAGCGGCACGTCCAGCGAGGTGGGCGGCACGATCTTGGAGATGAGCAGCAGGAAGACGGTGAGCGCCAGCAGCACGGAGATGCACAGCGTCATCTTCTCGCCGCAGTCGGACGGCAGGTAGAAGACGAGGATGGCCAGCGAGGTGATGAGCACGCAGGGGACGATGAGGTTGATGGTGTAGAAGAGGGGCTTGCGCTTGATGATGAAGTCGTAGGTGACGTCCACGTAGCTGGGGTCCCGCGGGTTCACCGTCCTTCGCCCCGGCAGCGCCACGATGTCCCACTCGCCGCTGGGGGTGAAGTCGTCCATGCTGGCCGTGGGCGACTTGAGAACCATGTCGATCTCCGTGTGGTCGTAGGTCCAGGAACGGAACTTGAGGGTGCAGTTCTGCTGGTCGAAGGGGAAGTGCTTCACCTCGATCTTGCAGGCGCTCTTGTAGATGGCGGGCGGCAGCCAGAAGACGCTGCCGTTGGAGCGGACCACCACGTTGGTGTAGAGGGACACCTCGTAGGTCCCGTCGGCGCTAGAGGCGTGGACAGGAGAACGGCGTGAAGTCCGCAGGCCTGGCCTTCTCTCAGAACTCGCCCACAGGCCCTGAGGATCGTTTCTCACCGGTCATCCTTCCTGCCAGCCTCTGGTGCCCTCACCGAAGAGGCCGCCTTCCAGAAGGTCCTCCCCACCCCACCCCCACCCCCGTCACTCCCCACCCCGGCTGGGGTCTTCACGTGCATGAGCTGAGTGAGCCTCACAGCAAGGAGCTGGGGTTTGTGGTTACCCCATTTTACAGATGGGAAAACCGAGGCTCAGGGAAGCGAAGTGAGACTACCAGCTAGGATCCCAACTCAGGTCTGTTGTCCCCAGACCACAAACATGTTTCGTGCTTCCACTGGTAACACTGACCTCACAAGAGTCTCTTGCTCCCTGTACGCTATTTACTCATCGTCAGCCAATGCTACCAATGCCCAACGTTGACAAAGCAACTGAGGGTCAACGAGACAGTATGGAGGGCAGGAAGAGCCCCGGGGTGGGGTGCAGATGCCAGCCCTGGCCCCCCAGCTGTGCTGGATGAGCGAGCGAGGCCCTCCCCTGCTCTGGGCCTCCAATTCCCCGCTGGGGACAGAGGGTGCCGGCTCTGCTCATTCTAATTCCTCTTCCAGCCTCACAGCCTAGAGGAGCGAGGAAAGCACAGCTGAGGCCCGGGGCTGACTCACGACCTGCCGACCCCCAGAGGCTGGGGCTGCTGCCCCGGCCTGGCCCTCGCCGCCTCGGCAACCCTGCCACTCACTTGTTGTAAAGCACAATGTCAGGCAGCCAGATGCGCTTTGCAGGGATCCTCAGGATGTTCACGCCTTCGTAGTGGGAGCTGTTCCAGGCCAGGCGGTAGTCGGTCCACTCCTGGGCAGGCAGGCAAGGCCCTGTCACTTGGAGGTCCGGAGCCACCGAGGGGCGGCCCTGGAGGAAACGCCCCCCGCGCTGCGGGGCCTGGAGGACACTTACCTGTTTCAGCCAGACGTTGGTGGTCATGATCTGTTCCCGCTCATTCTGGGGAGGGAAACGGGGCTATGAGTTCGCCGGTAGGGGCCTCACGCTCGCTCCAGGGCTGTGTGAGCTCCCCCCCCCCCCCACCAGCCTTACCACCTCTCGGGTGGCTCAGAAGGGTTTCACACCCAGCGCGTCTGAGACAAAGCTTGTGACGGTCACCCAGATCCGGTCGTCCACTGGCATTGCCTTCCCCGTGAATGGCACCCCCAGCCATGACCCCCACAAGCCAGACTGGTCTGCTTCTTCCTGTCTTGGCTGCCACCACCATCTGTCACCTGGACTACTCTAGTGGCCTCCCTCTGGTCCTCCTGCTCTGCCCCAGCCTGCCTTTAGCCTCTACTCAGCAGCCGGGGCTATCCTTTTTATTCTTATTGTTATTCTTCTTTAAGTAGGCCTCACGCCCAGCATGGAGCCCAACGCGGGGCTTGAACTCATGGCCCCGAGACTACAACCTGAGCAGAGATCAAGAGTCGGACACTTAACTGAGTGAGCCACCCAGGTGCCCCCAGGGTGATGCTTTTAAAAGGTTCTTCTCAACGTCTCAGACTGTTGCTCCACTGAAACCCCACACTCCCTCCCATCCCACGCAAAGTAAAAGCCAACGTCCTGCTCAGGGCCCCATGGCCCTGCTCCGTCTGCCTCCCCGCCCTCCTCCCTCAGCTCTAGAACCTCATGCCTTCCCATCTGCTCATTCTGCTTAGCTTCTTTCTTTGCTCCTGCTGTTCCCTCCTTCTGGAAACCCAGGCAGCTAATGTCCTCACTTTCTTCAGGTCCTCCCTGACCTTCCTGCACAACACAGAACCTTGTCTCTCTCCCTCTTACCCTGCTTTATTTTTCTTCATGGCTCTGGACACCATGGCTGCTGGATGCCATCTATGTGTGTGCTCTCTGCCATAGAATTTAAGTTCCTTGAGGACAGAGGGCACCTGGAGGGCTGCCTGGGATGTGTCAGATACTTGGTGAATATTTTCTGAAGGGCATAAGAGTCCTACCACAATAATTCAGACCACCATAATCCATCTCTCACCTAGACCACCGTAAGACCCTCCCAAGTAGTCTGTGTCTATTCTGCACCCCGCACTCCCAACATCCATCCTCCCTGTGTAGCCAGGTAAACTTTCCCTCTCAATCCTGTCCCTGCTCGAGTCACTTCTGTGGCTTCTTTCACATACATACATAATAAGAATCTAACTCCTCCAGAGGGTCTGCAAGGCCTTGCCAACTGTCTCAGCCCCGTTTCACCTCCCCATGCCCCTTTATTCTGTGCCCTGCCCACCC
The DNA here is from genome assembly GCF_014898765.1 of Herpailurus yagouaroundi. Taxonomy (NCBI): domain Eukaryota; kingdom Metazoa; phylum Chordata; class Mammalia; order Carnivora; family Felidae; genus Herpailurus; species Herpailurus yagouaroundi. Next base: position 130,578 of record NW_024412416.1, on the reverse strand, counting down.
CCTGGCCTTCCTTCCCCCTGTGAATGTGTTTACAGTCTATACCATTTTCCCTGCCTTCTCTTCACCAAGATAACTTCTAGCACCTTGATCTCAGCTTGGGAGTCACTTCCGCAAAGAGCCTTTCCTGAACCCCCACCTGGGTAAAGATATATCAGTAGGATGAGTTTCAACTGTGACTAACAGAGACCCAGGGTAACACTGGCTTAGAGAGAGTTTACAGTTTGGACATATATAGTGGTTTTGCTCTACAGAATCCTTAGATACCCATGTTCCTTCCAACTCTCTTCTCTACCACACCTAGAGTGCATGGTCCAGGCATGGTCCAGTGCATGGCTGCTAGAGCTCCAACCATTGTGTCCACATTGCAGAAGTGGGAAGAAGCAAGAGAAGGATGCGTGCCAGTTGTCTTGTTTTACTTAGAGTATTTAGACCATTTACGTTTAATGTAGTGCTGATTATATTTGGGTTTAAACCTACCATCTATTTCCTGTACATTCCCTTTTCTTTTTCTTGCTGTATTTTTTTTTCTTGCTGTATTTTAATTATTTTATTATGCCATTTTCTCTGTATATTAACATGACTCTTATTTTTTTTTTAATTTTGTATATGTTTTTATTTATTTTTGAGAGAAAGAGAGACAGAGTGCGAGCAGGGGAGGGGCAGAGAGAGAGGGAGACACAGAATCCTAGGCAGGCTCCAGGCTCTGAGCTGTTGGCACACAGCCTGACGTGGGGCTCGAACTCATGAACCACAAGATCCTGACCTGAGCCGAAGTCGGACGCTCAACCAACTGAGCCACCCAGGCACTCCATGACTCTTAGTAGTTACCCTGGTGACTACAATACACATATACCTGATGTGTTAGAATCTAATATAGATTAGTGATTACCACTTCCAGAACAGGGGCAAGAACTTTAGAACATTTCAGCTCCATCTGTCCCCTTCTGACTTGTGGGTTAATGTTGTCATTATTTAATTTCTGTATTTAATTACAACCTTGTGAGTTATTGTTTTATACTGTCAATATTAATTTAAATTCTCCCATACATTTACACTTTCTGCTGTGCTCATCCTTTCCTACATTTCTGTGTTTCCTTCTGGGGTCATTTTCCTTTATGGTTAATGCCTCCTTTATATTGGGTCTTCTTATGTTAAATTCTCTATTTTTTGCTCAGAAAACATCTTTACTTAACCCTCATTTTTGAAGTTCTTACTGGGTATCCACTTCTAGGCATGCTGGTTTGTTTCTTGCAACACTTGTAAGATGTCATTCAGTTTCCTGGCTTCCGATTTTATCTGTGGGTGCTATTACTGCCCCCACCCTGCCCCCATCCTCCCTGCGGGGACCACTTTTATGTTTCTCTCTTTGTCTTTGGTTGTTGGGAGTTGGAGTAAGATGAACCTGGGCATGGTTTTCTTTACATTTATCCCTCATGGGGTTCACAGAGACTCTTGAATCTGTAGCCTCATGTCCTTGGCCAGTTTTGGAAAATTCTGCCAGCGTCACTCACACACTGTTTCTGTCTTATTCTTTATTTTCACTTCTCCTGTAACTCCAAATACATGTGACAGAACTGACCCTTTTTTCGTGTACTACATTATATTCTTTTCTGTGTTTTCCATCCTTTTTTTCTGTCATTTGTTGATTTATTTGCTATTTGCCTCTCCTCCAGTTCATTAACCTTCTCCTGTGCTACATTACCAATCTGCTATTAAACTCATCCAATGGGGGTGCCTGGCTCTCAGTCGGTGGAGTGTGCGACTCCTGATCTTGGAGTTGTAAGTTTCAGATTAAGTAATTCTACACGTTGGGTGTAGAGATTACTGAAAGATAACAAAATCTTTAAGAAAAAAAAAAAACCACGTAATGAATTTTAAATTCTCCATATTATAATTTTCTTGAAGGTATAAGTATTATTTTCCTTTTAAGAATATTTATTTACTTAGAAAAATGAACCTATTATTAAATTTCTTTATTATTTATTTTTAATAGTGGTAAAATACACATAACATAAAATTTGCTGTGCTAATGGGAGTTGTTTTAAAGTCTGTGCCTGATCAGCCCAATATCTGGATCGTCTGTGGGTCTGTTTCCATTCTTTTTTCTGTCTTTTCTTATTTCATCTTGTCTTTTTGTGTACCTGGTCCATTTTTATCTGACTTTATATGCCTCCAGGGAGTACTGACTTTGGCTTATTGGCAGGCAGTTACAGGAGGAGTAGATCATCTTAATCTAGTTTGTGACTGAGCTGGTTCAAAGCAGGGTTAGTTTTCGCGAGGTCTGGTCTATTTTTGATTCATTTGTACTCTTATGGGTGGTCTTTGCAGGGTCTCCACCAAGGCCTCATCTCCCCATCTCATGGGGCTCAAACTCTGGCATGTGTCCCCCAGCCCTGTGAGAGCACCAGACATTCAGCTTGGCTTCCAACCTCTTAGCCCCTCAGCCCTGGGCTGTTTACCGCTCTTCGTATGTGGGGAAAAGTACCAGAGACCGAAGGGTCACCTCCCAGAACCTGGTTCCTCAAGTCCTGGCTGAGCTCTCAAGAACTTCAGACGGTTTTTTGCAGGGGGAGGCATTTTTGTACAGCTTTTCTAGTTGTTCTCATGGACAAGGTGTCTTTTAAAACATTTTTGTTTGAAGTTGAGGCATAATTTACACACCGTGAAACGCACAGGTCTTAAGTGTACAGTGTGATGACTTTTAACAAACCTATTACCCACACAGCCCGTCTCCTTTCAAGACGTATCACTCAGAAAGTTGTCGTGGACCTCTTCCTGTCCCTCACTCCCGTTCACTCCCCAGTGGCTGCTGAACACACCTGAGGATACCAGCTCAAGACCCCGGCCACCCCAGGGAGCTGCTGCTGAGGACCTGCCCGCCTCACCCAACACATACTCCTTGCTTTCCCTCTAGAAACTGCCGTCTTTAAACTGGTCGTGCCCATAATCCTCCCTCCTCGAAAGCCAGACCCTGGAATACAGAAGGTAAAACCCCTGGAACTGAATATTCGTTCTATGCACAGCTTTCGGGGTGATAACAGCACACAGGGGGACACTCCCAGGCGTAGGGCTGGAGGCTGTGTCCCCTCCTTCTGGTAACTTCTGTTATGTCACAGGGCCCACGGAGTAGATCTGGCAGGGGGCAGCCTTAGCCTGGAGGCATGACCAGAGCCACCTGCCTGCTTCCCCTAACCAGGGCAACAGCTGCAAGGTGGCAGCTGGGCTCACCCCATTAAGCAAAAAGCCCTTGGCTGGACAGTAACAGACACCAGCCTGGGCCTGGCCTGAAGCCCTTATTCTCTTCAGTCGGCCTGCGGAGGGAGGAAGGACAGAGAGGCTTTCTGTCCTTCCCCCGTTCTCGGGCTGTGCTTCCTCCCAGGGCTCTGCTTGGAGGGGCCGGGTGTGTGGGGGCCGGTTGTGCTCGGGAGAGAGAAGGCAGCCACCTGTCCCCAGGAGGTTCAGCCCCTCGATTGATTATCTCCTTCCCATGACCGGACACAGCGCCTTACAATGCTCCCCTCAGAGCTACTGCTCGGGACAGGGTCCAAGCCCGTGGGTGGGGACGCGGGAAGGGCCACACAGGGAAGGTTCACTGTGGACCATGGTTCCTTTGGACACCCCCAGCTCAGAGGCCAGGGAGGGGAAGGGGAGCTCCCTGATACCTCAGCCTCCTCAGCACCCCTACGCCTGCCCCACACCCACACATCAAGAGCTGACAACCTACTTGTGAACTCTGCAACCCGTTCCTCCTTTCCAGGGCTGCACAGCTGCCTTCCTCTGTCCGGACTCTCGCCCACTTGGCTGGGCCCATACAGCAGCTGGTCCTGTCCAACCTGGGCCTCTGCAGGCAGTTCCCACAGCCCAGCTCCCACCTCCCCCAACAAGTGGGGGAATGTGAGGTCATCTATTGAACAGGCCAGGGGGGGCGATAATGGGGTAGAGCTTCAAGGACGAGGAGGAGTTTCTGGCCGTGCTGGAGGCCCGTCTGCTAATGGCAAGCCCGTTGGCTGTCTACCCAACGGTCGTTCCCCCTCCACATGTCCTTTGTTAACAAAACCATGACTTTGTTAGATGTTGGACACTCATGAGCTTCACGGACCCTTCTGCAGCCTCCTTGCCATGTATCCACAAGTCTTAGCCAACTCTGGGTGAGGCCCAGGCATGAGCTGTAGCCCCGGGTGCCTCCAGGGCAGGTCTCTGGGACTGTTTTCCTCAGACTGAAAACGACACCCAAGAAAGGATCCACCACAGATGTTATCATGTGAGGATCTTCTGTTTGGAGCGGTGGCCACAATCTTACAATCACAGGGGAGAAACAGAATCACAGAATCCTGCCGTCACGGACAGCAGCCTCGGGTTCTGACACTGACATTGACACCATCGGCCTGCTCTTTTCTTGGGTTGTCCTTACTGTTTTAGCCACTTGTACTCGGATGTCCTGTGACTGGGGAGTTAAGGCACTGTCATCAATATAGAGATCATGGGCTAGCAGGTGGCTCCAAGCTGTGGACTAGTGTGCACAGACCGGCAGGGCACGCCCAGCAGAAAGAACACACACAAAGGCACAGACCGGAACAAAAAAGTCATGACTTAGAGGCAGTCGGGACCTTCTGAGTTTAGGCAGATTCCTTAATTTATGCATGTGGAATAGGAGCGGATGAATAATCTGAGCTTGTCTACGAGTCTGGGAAAGCTGGAGGTGAAACCCTGCGCCCTCTGGCTCGGCTCTGCCCCCCGCCCCCCTCCTGTGCCTGGAGCCGGGGCTGCGGAGCCATCGCTGTGGGCACCTACCACGCTGATGAGCTGGGCCAGGGAGAGCTGGAGCTGGATGGAGATGAGCTGGGCAGAGCTGGTGGCCGGGCGGATCAGGTTATTGTAGCGGGTCTTGTTCAGAAGGTCGTCCACGAGCTTCTCCTCTGCATTGGCCACCCGGCAGTCCCCTGGGAACACACACACACACACACACACACACACACACACACACAGTCAGCCCTGCTGGGCCTGAGCGTGCTGATGCCTGTCCTGGCGGTGAAGGGGCCAGCTCTGGGCCAGGGCGGGCAGGTGCCCTCCGGGCTGGCCAAAGCAGCAAGGTGCTAGCAGGCCCGCCCCTCCACGGGACCCCGTGCATCCAAGGTGGAGCTCAGCTCTGTCCCCCGTGAGCTGCCTCTTCTTCTCCCACCTCCCTCTGGGATGAATGGCAGCCCGCACGCAGATGGGTAGTCCAGAAACTGGGTGCCTCCAAGCGTCCATCCTCCCCGCCCGCCCCTCCTGTCTTGTGCCAGGTACCGTGTTACGTGCCTCGGTAACAGCAAGCAGAAAACCAGAAATGACTCCCGCCTCAGCTTCCCGCGCAGTGGAGGGGAGATGTTACTATGGGCTCTATGTGCAGAGTGTGGTGGACGGTGGTGCCTTCACAAGGAGAGAGCAGGGCTGACTACGGGATATTTCCTGAGTCCAGACCTTCAGGGTGCAAAGTGCCTTTAAAACAGCGAATGTCGGGGTCCCTTTGGCTCCTGGTCTGGAGCTTAAAGGAGAGGCCTGGGTTCAGAGCCGTAATTAAGACGCGGGGAATGCACCCTCCTGCAGGAAGCCTGGCCTATCCATGGGCCCCCCTGAGCCCCCGCGGCCCTAGATCTCTTGCCAAGCGGTATGTGGGTCTTTGTGCCAACTCCTTCACACGTCTGGGAGTGAAGGTGAGGTTCCAGGACTTGGTCTCGTTTACTGTGGCATCTGGGAGAATGTGTCAGCAATGGGCCGAGGTGGGGGTGGTGCCCTGGAAAGAGACTCTGAGGAAGGTCGAGGACACTGGAGCAGGAGACCAGCAGGGAAAGAGGAGGAGTTGTGCAGAGGAAGCAGAGTAGGGGCTGGAGGGCAGGTGGGAGGAGGACTGGGGAACAGGGAGGCGAAGGAGGTGGGAGTGAGGCTGCCAGGAGGGGCTGGGTCTCCTCAGGGTGGGATTCAGATTACATCCTTCCCTGCAGGGCGTGCTGGCTTTTTGCCAAATCCCTCCCTCTGGGTGGGGCCAGTGGGCCCGTGGTGTGAATTGCCCGCTAAGCAAGTCTGGGGTGGACTCCTGGGTGGGGGTTGGGCTGGACACGTGGCCTGGGGAGCAGCCACCACTCCAGTCTGCTCTGTGCACTTTCCAAGTCGCTGCCTATCTGGAGCACATGCAATATTTAGTGCCTCGTGAAAGATGCTCCCGGGTGCACCTGCTACCCGCCATCCCTCCCCCAGACTGCCTGGGGCTGTCCAGAGGGGGTCCTCTGGATGCTTGGCCTAGATTCTGAGCTCTGCCTCTCAAACCCTTGACCCCTCCCAGAGGCCAGCTGTTTGAATACCCTGGAAGCCAGTCTGTAGCCCCAGGCTAAAGCTCGGTCCCTCCCAGAGCCCCTCTTTAGTATGTATCTTTGGGCTGACCTGTCATTGCAGAAAGCTGGGGGGGGGGGGGGGCGGGCGGGTATCACTTGCTTAAGCCCATCTGGCATTTCTGAGGCAGTTCTGGGGTCAGAATCTGCAGCTCCAGGTCCTACAGCATGGGGACGCTGGAACCCACATCTCTGCAGCCCCAGGAGGCTGGTCCACCGGGTTCCTGACAGGCCAGCGCTGCTCTGTGGGCTGTGGGGGCTTGTACTCCAGCTCTGAGCCCAGTTGGGACATTCCGGCTGCTCCCCTTTGGGGCTGTGTTGCCTCCTGGACATTCAGCTGGCCTGAAAGACCCTCCCCAGTCTTGAGGATGGGCTAAAGGTTTTGAACACCTTAGAGCATTTAGTCCAATTCCCTGGTTCTCAACTGGGGAAACTAAGACCACGGAGGGGAAGCCCCAGCAAGTCAGAGGCAGAGCCAGGTCTCAGAGCCTCTTTCAGAGAAGGGGGCCTCCCTGCCCCCAGTGCCTTCTTTCCTGCCCTCGCTAACTCCCCCCAAAGGAGACTGCCCCTGCAGAGGCCCTATTAGTAACCAGAGCCGAGTGTGTGTTCATGCCCATGCCTGTGTTTGCGCTTGTATGTGTGAGTGTGTAGGAGGGGGTGGGAATGACCAGCAGGGCTGCTGTGGGCTGGACTGTACTCCCCAAAAGTCTGTGGGAGCCCAGAACAACACATATTTAGGTTTTCCACTCTGTTCTTTTCTGCCTCTGAGTTCAAAGGACAAGGGACTGACCTCTCAGCCCTACATGACAATGGTGGTCCAGAATGAGTGGAAGCCTCCAGGGCACCACTGGGGGGGGGGGTCACCTCCCAGCCCTGGGGCATACCCTGTTAACCAGAGAAGCCGCCACTAGAAGTCAGTCATGACCCAGTGATTCTGATGAGTCGAGGCCTGACCTGTCTCTGTCCAGGGCCTGGCCTTCCGAGGCCTTTCCTGGAAACACTGATCCAGAGCAGAAAGGGACTTAAAGTCTGAGAGGAAGCCGTAGCTAGAATTCCAGACTCTGTTGAATGTGTATACAGGTCGAAAAAGCATGATTTAAAAATCTAATATAGGAAAACTGAAAAGATAACACCTACCGTTTGGATACAAACTAGGGAAGGAAGAAAAGACCAACAGCATACCCTTGGCAAGTTGGCATCCAAAAGGCAGAGTGATTTTCAGTTTGGGGCGTGTGGTCTTAAGTGACGAAAGGAACAAGAGATTTGTATTTTTAAAACGTGGCCATAGATTTTTTAAAAAAAGATCGAAGTTTTTACCTTTTACAAAAAGCTCACCGTATATTATCAGTAGCTTCTCCAGTCATGTGTAAGAATCACCTGGATGCTTGTATAAAGGCAGGTTCCCTGCCTCCATTTCCAGAGATTCTGATGCTGTGAGGCTAGGGTGGGGCCCAAGAATCTGCACGGGGTAATTCTGATGCAGGTGGCCCCAGGACCATGCTTAAGAAGCAGCTGACACACCCGAGTCCTCAAGTATGTAGGCAAGGTGTATTATCCCTATAGAACAGATGGGGAAACTGAGGCCCAGAGAAGGGAATGGCATGGGATCACCCACCAAGTGGTGACGGAGCCCAGACAGACACATTGAGGGGCGACACCACCTTTGGCGAGAACTTCGTTTCCTTATAGGAGCTTGTGTGTCCTCTCCCCACCCCACCCCAGTGGGGTGTCTCTGTCCGAGAAAGGTGTAGTCCTGGTTTTCTAGGCTAACTAGGGCTCAGAGGACAAGCTTGGGTGGGGCGATAGGAGCTGAAAGAGTCGTTGGAACTCAGGTGGGGGAACTGAGGCCCAGAGAAGGCAGTCCAAATCATATCTGGACTCTGCCTGGGAAGGGCTGTTTGGGTCTCCCCTTCAGGCGTCAGAGACTGGAGAGGGCCCACTTTGCCAGCCTGACCCAGCCTGACCCTGTCCAATCCAAGCCAGCCCAGCCCCAAGGGTCGGTAACCAGGAACAGTGGTGTCTTAAAAGTGTGTTTCTTGGGAGACCCTCCCCGCAACTGCAAAACTGGAGATTTGGGGCAAGTCTGGAGATTTGGGCAAGTCCCTTCCCGCCTGGGCTGAGTTTCCCCGATCTCTACCCTAACGGCAGGGAGCCCCTCTCAAGGCCGAGCAGCGGGGTGTGCTCCCCGGCGTCTACACCTGGCAGGCGACGAGCCTGCTGGGACCTGAAATCGGTGGCCCGCAGCCTCCCCTCGCGCTGGTGCAGGGCCCGTGCCACTCGGTCCCGGCTCAGCCCAAAGGTACTCGCCGCGGAGGCTGCCCGGGCAGGTGCACAACCCCCCCCCTCCCCCCACCCCGCCCCGCCCCAAACCTCACAGACCCACCGCCCTGGCCCGCCCCCGAGGCCTCGGCCAGTGGGCTCACCCCGCCCGGGCTCCCGTCCGGCCGGGACGACCTCCGGCCGCTCCCCCGGGCGCCGGCACCCTCCCCTTCCTCCCACCTGTGGCCGGAGGACCCGGGCGCCCCTCCCTCCTTTCCCGAAAAAGACTCACCGCGCCGGCAAAGGGCAACCAGGGAGAAAAGGACCAGGGGCTGCGCACTCCTCATGGCGGGCGGGGGCCGAGAGGCAGCCTCGGCGAGCCCAGCTGTCGGACCACCCGGGCGCGGGAGAGCCGCGAGCAGCCAGGGAGCGCGGGTGCCGGCCTCGGAGTCTGACGGCGCCGCCGGCGGGCACTAGGACCCAGCGGAGAGCCCGGCCGAGCCCCGCCCACCCGGGAGGGGCGGGGCCGGCTCGCGCTCCGGGACCTGCGGCCGCGGGTGGTCGCCCCCAGCCGGTTCCCCCCCAGCCGGCTCCCCGCAGCGCCAGCGGCGTAGCCTTCCCCGCGCGAGGCGGGTCGGACTCCGCCCGCCCCGCTCGTGCGGTGGGGAGACCAGGGGACGTTTGCGCGGGGTCCCTGCGTTGTTGGGGAATGTGGTTGTGGTCCAGGAGGGTCCTACCCCTGGGGTTCGCCGGAAGGAAGGAGCGTTGCAGGGAGTAGAGAGTGAGCTGGCGGGAGTGGGGCTCAGCTCTCTGCAGACGGGGGCGGGGGGAGGAAAGGGGCGCTCAGGAAAAGTGTGTGCCGTTGGGGAGGGTGAAATAGCTCAGGGCCCCCTGACCTAGCTTGGGGAGCTGGGAAAGCCCCGGGTGGGCTGCCTGTGTCCCCTCCCCTTCCCGCCGAGGCAGCTCAGGTGACTCAAGGGGGCAAACACTCTCTCCTCCTGCCTGGTGGTCCTCATCAGGTGTTGGGATCCTTCCTGGGGGTTCGGGACTTCACGGGGACAGGCATGACCACCAGGGCAGCCAACCCTACCTGTGGACTTGGCCAGAATTGGTGCCTGAGTCCGGGATCTAAAAGGGCCTCGGGTGATTCCTGTAGCCCGTGGCCCACCCTGGCCCCCAGCCCTCCACTGTCTCACTACCCCCACCTTCTTGTGTGTCCATCTAGATCACTTTCTACAGAAAATCCTCGCAGCCAAATCCTTGTCTCAGGGCCGGCATCTAGGGGAACCCAAATGAATCCATTTTTAAGCAATAAAGGTGACATGGGGGCCATGAGTAATGGAGCTTATTAAGACGCAGTTAGTAGTTAGATACAACGCCACAGAAGTGAAGACAGTGAAGTGTTGTCAAGGGCATGAACAAATAGACCACGGAAAGAGAGTGAGAACACAGCAATGGACCCAGGACACGTGGACACTTGAAATGGACAGGGGTTGCCTTGTAGATCAGTGGGGAAGGATGGAATCATCGTGAACAGTATTGGGACAGGGGATTATCCACGTGAAAAGTAAATACAGTTAGATCCCTAGCTCACATCATATCAAAGATAAATGGCCAGGTTGTTTAAAGATCTAGCTGTGAAATGAAAAACTAAAAACTTTTAGAAGGGAACATGGTCCTGTGTGTGATGGTGAAAAGTTGGGAGCCTCTGGAATGTTCATCTGTAGGAACATGGAGGCATGAACTGTGGGATATTCATACATTAGAATAGGACCTAGAGCCCAGGCTGGCCCATGGCCTGGTTTTGCACAGGCCCAAGCTGAGAAGAATGGGTTTTACATTATTAAAGGGCTGTAAAAATCAAAATAACAATACAAGCAAAACAAAGAATATGCAGCAAGAGACCAAATGTAGCAAAGCCTAAGATACTTACTATCTACCTTTCTACAAAAATGTGTGCTGACTCCTGATCTAGAGTTATGTTAATAACATAATTCCTTTTTAAAGATTTATTTGAGAGAGAGAGGGAGCAAGAGCGAGAATGAGCGAACTGGGGAGAGGGGCAGAGGGAGAGAGAGGGAATTCTTGACATGGGGCTTCATGTCACAATCCTGAGATCATGATCTGAGCCTAAATCAAGAGTCAGATGCTTGTCCGACTGACCCCGATGTACAGAATTCTTAAATCACTATCTTGTACACCTGAAAGTAATAGAATACTGTATGTTAACTATATTGGAATTATTTTTAAAATTTTATTTATTTTTATTATTTATTTTTGAGAGAGAGAGAGAGAGAAAAAGCATGAGTGGGGGAGGGGCAGAGAGAGAGAGAGAGAGAGAGAGAGAGAGAGGGAGACACAGAATCTGAAACAGGCTCCAGGCTCTGAGCCGTCAGCATAGAGCCCAAGGGCAGGGCTTGAACCCATGAACCACGAGATCATGACCTGAGCCGAAGTCGGACGCTTAACCAACTGAGCCACCCAGGTACCCCGGAATTAAAAAAAATTTTAATATGGAAAGAAAAAAAAATGCTTTATCTCTTTAAGAAAAGAAGGTCTATGGCAATTATGGCTAAATGTTAGTAAGTTCTGATAAAGCCAGACAGTGGTACCCAGGTGTTCATTATAGGATTTCCTACAGATTTATGTATATTTGAAGTCTTTTGTCAAAGGAGTGGCTTTTGGTGAGTGGGGCCCAGGAGAACGATGACTCGTGGACATGGCAGGGCCCTCCTGCTGAATGCCTGGTCCCTCAGACGGCCTGGCCCCAGCTGCAGGCTGAGCAGTCGTCCGTGGTCCAGACAGGCTGACGTCCTGGCCCGGGACTCTGCCCACGACCGCCACATGCTCCCTCTGCAGTCGCCTTGGCAGTGGGTGAGGTTGGGTGGCTCACAGCTGAGGCCCGGCTGCGGAGGCTGTGGCCAGAGCGACAGCGTAGCAGTGTGGGATCTGCCACGAACCTGTAGCAAGACCCAGGGCTGGTTCCTGCATCTGCAGTGACGTGGCGGGTTTCATGGTCTGCATGGATTCTTCCAGCCGAGTCTCCCTGGGTCTGGGGTCGGTCCCGAGGCCTGTGGCTGCTGGCGTGGGCCCCAGCCCCAGCTCATAGTGGTGAGCTGGTTGGGCTCCAAATTCCCGCCTTTTCACCCCCGTCCTGCACTGCCTTTGCCATCGGTGCTGGTCCCCACGTGGAGCAGCCTTTCCTTCTTATGGAGAAAGAAACACTGCGCCCAAGCATGCACACACAGAACACCTGCACACGCCCGCCCGCACACGTGCACATCAGCACACACGCGTGCACATACACTCGCGCACGCGTGTTCTTGGGTACCGTCCAGCCACGAGAGGCCTGCTCGCCCATCCCCACTCCAAGGAGAGCTCATCTGTGGAGCCTTGTAAGTCTCCCTGCCCCCGAGGCTCCAGGTGGGACACAGAGACGTGCTGGACAGACAGACAGATGGGTTGAGAGGCGAGGAAGCAAGAGCCGTGAGAGGTTAATCGTGACTCTAGTGATGGGTAGTTTGCGGTTCACCGTGAAATGGTTTAACTTTTCTTTTATATTTGCCTCAAGCACAGTCGAAACACGGTTGAAACATTTTGTGAGGCTGTTTGATAGTCGCGATGAGAGAACGGTAGCATCCGTGTCAGCTCGGTGCCCTGGCACCTTTGGTCTCTGTCATTCACAGTGTATTCTTCCTGGTGCTTGTACAACAGGGGTGGGCGGGGGGGGGGGGGGGTGTTAGGTTTGTTCTGGACATTCGCATGCGTTGTTTTGAAACTCTGGAGTTTATTTCAGTGTGCGTCTTTGTGCTAGGTGGGTGGACGCCCAGGTGCCCGCCCGCAGGGTTGACCTCAGTCTGGCTGGGAAGGTGGGAGGGGGAGAGGAGACTCTTCCTCAGTGACCCCAGCCGTCACCCTCCCCAGCGGGGGTGCAAGGATGGAGGTGTTTGCTAATGGCAGGTGTGTGAGGCTGGAACACAGGCACTGTTTATCTTTCTGTCTTGCAGGGCTATGCCTTTCCCCATCGTGTGCTTACAGAGAACAGCCTATGGTTAGACTTTTCTGTCTGTGCCCAGTGGTGTTTCCGAGTTGCTGGCCTCTCTAGCTCCAAGCTGGGCGTGTAGCAGACAGAAGGAAAACCCAGGGTCCTGGCCAGTCTGCCTTCTCTCTGTCTTTGGTCAAGGGGTTTTGGCTGCATTCGTGATAGGATATGGATGGGTACTGTCTTCTTTTGAAACTGCAAGTTGTGTCAACTTTTCTTTTGTTTGAAATTGTGTATACTAAAATTTTGGGGAAAAAAGGTGATAAGCAACCAGCACAAATTAAGGAAAGGAAAACCAAACAAAACCACCTCCAAACCAGACCTGATCAACCACTGCTGGGGATGCATGAAAGGAAGCAGGGAAAGATCAGGACAAAACTCTGGGAAGGCCATGCAGAATCTTAAAGCATTCTCCAGCATTTGTGACTTCTCTGCAGTCCCCAGGCCAGGGGTGGGGTGGGGGACAGGGGGATGGGTCTAGTGCTGGTCCAGTCTCAGGACAGGAGGAGGGTGCTGCTCTGGGGCATAGAAGCAGCATCCAAAGGCTGTCTCCCCACAAGCACCAAAACTTAGAAACGCTGTGTTTCCTGGCATCTCGAGTGATTCTCCACACAACCCATGTGAGGTTGTCAAATCTAGCAAAATATGCCCCAGATATAAGCATGGAGACATATTTATTCGTTGTTCATTTGAAACTCAGATTTGACCGGTGTTCTGGATTTGATTTAACAACTTATCTCAAGGAAGGTCACACTTGGTTCCCTCCTCCTCCTTCTTCCTCTTCCTCCTCCTCCTCTTCTTCTTCTTCTTCATGTTTATTTCTGAGAGAGAGAAACAGAGTGCGAGCAGGGGAGGGGCAGAAAGAGAGGGAGACACAGAATCCGAAGTAGGTTCCAGGCTCTGAGCTGTCAGCACAGAGCTTGATGTGGGGCTCGAACCTGCAAACTGCTAGATCATGACCTGAACTGAAGTCAGATGCTCAACTGACTGAGCCACCCAGGTGCCCCAATTCTCTTCTTGTTTTATAAGAAGTCAGATGAATAATCACCTCCCTCCCTGTCCTACTCTTCTTAAATTCAAGGGGGAAAGGCTTGGAGCTGAAATGTTAAATAAATCATTTTAAGAGTGCCATTTTGGGGGTGCCTGGGTGGATCAGTCGGTTAAACCTTCAACTTTTGATATTGGCTCAGGTCATGATGCCGGGGTCATGAGGTCGAGCGCTATGTCAGGGCTGCACTGACAATGAGGAGCCTGCTTGGGATTCTCTCTCTCTCTCTCTCTCTCTCTCTCTCTCTCTCTCTCTCTTTCTGCCTGCCCCTCCCCTTCTCACTCTTTATCTCTGTCTCTCAAAATAAATAAATAAACTTAAAAAAAAGAATGTTGTTTTGAATTTCCTTCTTTGGAATATAAAGGAATAGGTGTTCAGGGTAATGGCCCATTAAAAAAATAAAAATATAAAACACGTTTAACACCACCTTTATATTTTTTTAAAGTTATATTTATTTATTTTGAGAGTGGGGGGAGGGTCAGAAAGAGAGGAAGAGAGAAAGAATCCCAAGCACAGAGCCCCATGCGGGGCTCGAAATCTTGAACCATGAGATCATGACCCGAGCTGAAACCAAGAGTTGGATGCTCAGCTGACTGAGCCGCCCAGCCCCTCCCCCCCAACCTGTATTTTATCTCTACTTAAAATTGTCTTACTGGGGACTCCTTACTGGGGGGGAGGGGGTTCTGCTGCAGTGATGACAGTGATGACAGTGGTGACACTGATGACAGTAGTGACCGTGGTGACCATGGTGATGATGACAGTGGTGACAGCAATGACACTGATGATAACAATGACAGCAGTGACAGTGATGACAGTGGTGACCATGACAACAGTGGTGACAGTGATGACCATGATGACCATGACAGTGGTGACAGTGGTGACCATGATGTCAGTGATGACAGTGGTGACAGTGGTGACCATGATGACCATGATGACAGTGGTCACTGTGGTGACTGTGATGTCAGTGATGACCATGACGACAGTGGTGACAGTGGTGATCATGATGTCAGTGATGACAGTGGTGACAGTGATGACCATGACGACAGTGGTGACAGTGATGACCGCGATGACCATGACAACAGTGGTGACAGTGGTGACAGTGATGACCGTGATGACCATGACGACAGTGGTGACAGTGGTGACAGTGGGACAGTGGGTAGGGTAGGTGGGGGCGATGGTTGCACGAACTGTGAATGCACCAAATGCCATGAATTGCACGCACTAAAGTGACTTGTTAGGTGCACTCGTCCTCTGTGTGGTTTATCCTGTGTCAGCGTGGCTGAGCTGGAACTGAATTTTCCAGAATCCCCTTCCCTGTTTGGCTCTGGGCGGAGCCGGCCAAGAGAGGGATCTGCATGAGGTTTGGAAGGGAGAGGAGGCAGTCGTTACTACTGCAGGCGGCCGTGCTGATGTCCAGTGGTAGGCGGAGTGGTGCCCTGGGCGTCCAGCTCTTCTTCCTGACTGCTGGCCCCACTGGCGGGCGCTGGCCCCAGGCCACCAGCAGATGCTTCGGGGCAGACCCGCAGGTGTGGGAGCTCCCCAGCTCACAGTGGGGAGTCACAGCTGCCCACAGACCCCTTTGGGGCTTCCCTTTGGGCTTCCCACCAGGGTGGCTGGACTTGGCTTCTCCAACTGACCTCTTGGTGACCTCGTCTCCGGCACCTCTGTGTCCCCGCGCTACCACGGCTGTGTGCGGTCTACTTCCTACTCTAAATCCCTTGGCCCATCCCTCCTGGTGGCCTGTTTCTTCCCTGGTGGCACCCTGAGACTCCCTCCAGGCAGGTGGAAGTGGCCAGCACTCTGCTAGAATATTCCGTCCTCCCCTCTGTCCCTCAGCAGCTCCATGGGGAGACTGGCTCCAGAGGCCCCCTTGGTGGGATTGTTGGTTTCAAGGGCCCCTTGGTGGGATTGTTTGTTCCCCCTACCAGTGTGAAAGGGCTCCGGGACAGACAGATGGGGTTCTTTGATCCTCGTTTCTTGGGGTAGGTGGGGGAGGAAGCCACAATGTGCCAGACTTCTGTGAGGTGCTGTGTTTGTTTTTTTTGTTTGTTTGTTTGTTTTTAATCTTTATTAAAAAAAATTTTTTTTGAGAGAGAGAGAAAGAGAACAAGCAGGGGAGGAACAGAGGGGGGGGCGGGCGACACAGAATCTGAAGCAGGCTCCAGGCTCCAAGCTGTCAGCACAGAGCCCGACACGGGACTTGAACTCATGAACTGTGAGATCATGACCCGAGCGGAAGTCGGACGCTCAACCGACTGAGCCCCCCAGGCACCCTAGTGCTAGGTACTTTGTGATCAATTCTCTCGTTTTGTCCTCACAAGAATTGGCTGTCCCGTTTTACAGCAAACTAAGGGGAGGGGGGTTTGTGGAGCTGGTGTGTGGCCTCAGGACTACCAGGCACGAGCCCATGGCCCCTCCACGTGTCCACAGCCGGCGTGAGAGGTGGAGTCCTGATCCGTCCGTGCCTGGCCTCTGGCCCCACGGCCCGCTCCCTGACCCAGCTGCTCTCCACTTCCCTCTTCCCTCCACCCGCTCCCTCTCTCCTGCAGCCCCGTTCAGTGTGGGGGCAGAGCCAGCAATGCTTCTGGCTCTGCAGCTGGGGCTCGGGGACACAGTCGGGCCCGGGGGCACAGACTCAGACCGAGACCTCACATGAGCAGCCACAAGGACCGGCTGCTGGTCCTCCCCCTCCAGCCGCCCCGACCCAGGCATCTCTGAGGGCTCGCCTCGGGCTCCGTGCCACCTCGGTGCCCGCTGCTAGCTTGACACCTCGCCGGGTCTCCGTTGTCCTTCCGGGCCCAGACTCTGGGGCTTTCAGACCGTAGGGTGGTGGTTAAGGCTGTGGGGTCGGCAGACAGGGGTTCCCATCCTGCTCTGCTACTCGGGAGCTGCCTGCCCCCTGGTTACTTTCTCCTGTCCTCGTAGGACTGTCCCGATAGCTGTGTGAGGGACAAGGGTGAGCACAGCGACTGGGCACTTAGTGCTTGGGAGTGATGCCCCGGGGAGGGGGGGCATCTATGGCTTGGGAAAGGCGCTAGAATGTTTGGTCGGCCTGACGTGGGCTCAGATCCCAGTGTGGCTACTTAGCAGCTGTGGTGGGCAACTTACCCAGGTAAGCTCACCAGCTGTGGGTGAGCTATCTTTCTGGGTCCTGGCTTTTCTATGGGCAGAGAGAGGATGATTAATCACAGCTGCTCCCTGCAGGGCTGGTCGGGGTCATGATGGCTGTGAAGGGCTCAGAAGGCAGCGCACAGCCTCTTCCCTCTTCTTTCCTCTGTCTCTTCCATAGTCTGCAGGCACCCAGTAGGTGCTTAGTAGTTGGATTATCCTTCTAAGAAGTAATCCTGACTTTCGCTTCTTCAACCCTCAGGGTCATAACTAATGATGTGGGTTTGTGTCTCGGAGTTCTGAGGGAGGCAGGAAATCAAACTCTTTTAACCCTTGGTTTAAGTCTAAAGTGTCTGCCCTGTTTTGTCCTCAATGGTCTCCTCTGCACTTCCCGTTTATCAGACGTGTCTGGGCATTCAGGGCTCCCCTCCAGCGTCCCCTCCAGGAAGCCTGCCCTGATTACTCCCAGTCTTTATGGTCTCAGCTCCTGACTGTCCTCCTCAGTCAGTATTTGATTCTTTATAGCTGATCCCACGTGCCACCCTCTCCCCCAGGTGTTCCTGGGCACCCAGGCAAAGATGGTCATTTCTTCTTCAGACACTAGGCTTCTGGGGCGTAGATGCTAGTCAGATCCTGTGTCTCCAACGGTGCTGCGAGCAGGGCAGGCAGGTGCTGGGTGTGTTTCTTCCCGTGTGGCGCGGCTCCCACGGTGCTCAGATCTCTAAGCGACAAGGGTGCAGTTAGCTGCCCGCCTCCCGTGGCCGGCGTCTGCCAGCCGTACCTCAGCCTGTGAATGCGGCCACGCTGGGTAGCTCCCTGCCGGTGAGTGAACACAGCAAGGAGCCCGAGACCCCGGAACCCCCAGAGACTTCCCCTGGCTCCTGGCACGTGCCCCCCACAGCACCCCTCAATGTGGCACCCTCAGAGCCGAACTTCTACTTCCCCTCAAGGCTGTTTCGTATCCTGTGCTCCCTTTACAGCTCCCAAGAGGGGTAACAGGGGGTTCCCAACAAGCACTTGCTGTAAGGATGAGTGAGTGAAGGCCTAGTGAGTGGTCTAGAAAGTGGTCTTTCTTGGCCTGTAGCTTCCAGGGAAGCTGCCTCAGTGAGCTGGCTTGGGAAGTCCCAGGCCTGTTCCCACAGTGCTGGAGGCATCACGGCTCAAATAAAGCTCCATGGAGCTCTGCGTGCCTGAGCTGCGTCACTCTGGGGCCTCAGCAAGACCGCAGCGACCAGCAGGGACAGGCTGGGGGCATTTCTGTTGCCGGGGACACATCTGTCATTATTCCCTGTGGTGGCCGCTGCCTTTTCATTTCCGTGTCACCTGTGCTCAGTCCTGGAATGCAGACGGTACCAACATTCATTTGAAGGAACGCGTCCATGATTGAGCAAAAGAGAACAACCCTGTGGTCTAAGTACTATGACTCTCTGATTATAGATGAGAAAGCAGCAATGTTGGGGTGCAAACCTAGTCATCCAGGTTCCCAGACTGTGTCCAGCCCCCACCAGGAAAGATGTGACTGCCAAGTACAAATTTCATCTCATTTTCCTTCCAACTAATGGTTCTTAAGTGCACCCTGCATGCCAGGCATTGATAACCGGATGAACGAAGATTGCATACGGCTGTTAATGTCCTTCTGAGAGCACATACAGTCAGCCACAGGACTGGGGGGACGTGCCTCTCTCCTGGGACCCTGACCTGAACCAGCCCTTGGTCATCCAAGACGGTGGTCTGCACATAAAGATTCTCCAGGCCTCCCCTGGAAATTCATGTGTTCGTCTGGAGGTGACATAACTCCTGCTTTGGGGTGGTTGGTGTGGTGAACAGCCAGTCTCCGGAACAGTCCAACAGGAAGGTTCCACACAGAAGCCTCACGAGGGCAGAGAGGAAGCCTGTCTTTCCTCTTTTTGTTTGCAAGTGTCGACTGCACACTTACTGTGTCCCGGCTGGTGTTAAGTCTCAGGGATATAGTAAGGGAGAAAGTGAAGTTTTACTCTTGTTCAGGTTTGGGGGGGCGGGGGACAATGAACAAGTGAAGACACAGATGAAGAGGAGAGTGTCTGATTGTGGCGAAAGTACAACAGATTCACGTGGCATGATGGGGGGTGGGGGGTGCTGGCTCTGTGAGGGAGACGGGGGGGCGGGGGGACTCCGGGAAAAGGCTGATCCAGGCAGAGGGGTAGAAGATGGCCCCTCTGCACAGACGAGCAGACATGGCACGTGCGGCTGGCATGGTGTGAGCAAGGGGGAGAACCGTCCAGAATCGGGAGAGCGGACAGGAAGCACCTCAGTTAAGGCCTTGCAGTCGAGCCGGGGGTTTAGATTTTCTCCCAGAGGGTTTTAAGCAGGGGAGTGTCGTGACGTGGTTGCTGTAGTTGGCTTGTCCTGGCCGCTGGATAAAGACGACAGTCTGGGCTTCCATGTGGTAGCAGGGGACCAGCTGGAGGTGATGGTGGCTCGGGCCTGGGTGGGAGAGGTGGAGACGGAGAGCAATGTCCACGCTGGAAACACAGCTGCTGGAGGTTGGAGGACAGATGTGTGGGGGAGGTGAGGAGGCAGGGAGGGTCAAGGACGACCCCTCGGTGTGAACTGGGTGAACGACTCACTCAGTGACATGGGAGAGCTGCGGGGTGTGCTGGGTTGGACGACACCCCCCCCCCAAATTCATGTTCACCCAGACTCCTCCCAGGCCTCTCTCAACTAGGCCAGAAACACTGAAGCTTCAGCCTGAACGATTTTGCCCACCCCTACCCCCCTACCCCGACACCGACAGACTGGAACACAGGCTAGCAGCTGGAGCAGCTTCTAGGAGTTTCTAACAGCACAAGGCCACGTGCCTAACATGAACCCAGCTCCGCTTCAAGTGCCTGCCCGAGAGAGCACCAGGCTGCCAGGAGGTCCGCTGTGTGTTCCAGCCGGAACCTGGTAATGGGCAGGCCTCCGGAGCCTCCCCCGTCCCCCGGGGACGGAGCCTGGTAATGGGCAGGCCTCCGGAGCCTCCCCCGTCCCCCAGGGACGTTCCGTCAGAAAGCTTGCAGTTGTAAACCTTCTCTCTAACCCTCTGAAGCCCGGATCTTCCACTTCCCAGAACCCCTTCTCCAGGGCCTGAGAG
This sequence comes from Herpailurus yagouaroundi, assembly GCF_014898765.1. NCBI lineage: Eukaryota > Metazoa > Chordata > Mammalia > Carnivora > Felidae > Herpailurus > Herpailurus yagouaroundi. Next base: position 110,644 of record NW_024412416.1, on the reverse strand, counting down.
CTGTGTCTTCGAAATGGAGACCCTTTTCGCTTTTCCCTCCCAGCCCAGTGTGCACCTTGTTTTACTATGTCCTGTCCTGGAGGTTCTCTTCTCCTCCGTAAGCACCAGTTAACAAACCCAGTCTCTGCTGGAACCCTGGCTCATGCCATAAAATGCCTGTCACCTCTGCAGATTGGCACTGAGTTGGGGATCCTTGTCCCATTGCGATGGTTATAACCCAAGAGTCTGTTCTTACCACTTTAAGTAGCATTCGGCCTCACGGCCTCACGTTTGACACCACCCAGGACCTGGGAATGTGACCTTTTTTGGAAACGGGATCTTTGTAGAGGTGTCACTGAGATGCCTCAGGGGAGTCTCATCGTAGCACCTCCCCTCCATGCTATTGCAGACCACTTGTGAATCACCTGGGGATTCTGTTAAAATGCAGGTTCTGACTCAGCACAACCCAAGTGGGGTCCAGGTTTCTGATTTCTAACAAGTTCCCAGGTGATGTGGATGCTGCTGATCCACCTGCCACACTTTTGAGGGAGCCGTGGCCGTGGGAGCAGGTGGGGCGGGGGGAAGAGAGGGAGCCGTGGCCGTGGGAGTGAGTGGGGGGAGCGAGGGCTGAGGCCTGGGTGGCTGTGCTGCGGCGTCTTTGGGCTCATTCTCACCATCTCTTTCCGGTTCTACTTGTGTTTCTCTTCTACTCTTGTAAATTGTCTTTAGAAACCTTTCTTAATCTCTCTCTGTGTCCTGCCAATGATATAAAGAGAGTTTCCTGAGCATCAGGACATCCGTGTTCCTGTCCTGTCCAGAGAAGCCCAGCCCCGCAGTTAGGACTCCAGAGTGCCAGCCAGCTGGCTCCTTCCCTCTCTCTGCAACCTTGCGCCAGGGCGGAGGCACCTGTTGCTGCGGGACTGCGGTGGAGTGGGGAGAGCCGAGGAGAGGCCCTTCCTATTTTTGCTTTCTAGGACTCTGGCCTGGCCCACAAGGCACAGGGGATAATGAAGACAGATGAATGGCTTCCTCCTATCGGGCCTTTCAGCTCCTGGGGCCGGGGAACAGAGAAGCTGGACTCCCAGCAAGGCCAGGAGCCCACTGGATCTTTCTAACGTGGCCTTGGATCTTTCTAATGTGGTCTAATTGGGGCATCGGAGTCTGAGAGAGAACGTATCTGTGAATGGGAAGTTATCTTCAAGTTAGTTTGTAAGTTCTGATCTGTACCTAAAGGAATTGTTTGTGGGGAGGAGGGTGGTAGTGAACTTGATAAATCCATTGTAAACATCACTCATAGCTGGGAGAAAATAGTCAAACATTGGAAGAAAGAAAAAGGATATATTGTAGGAGGCTATGATACTTATAAAAGACATGCCAATGTAATATAATAAAAAGGCCAGAAGTCGCAAATATACTTTATTTAGAACATAACCTGGTGGCATTTCAAAGGAGGTAAGAAATGAATAAATACGGCTGAGAAGATTAAGGATTTTGTTTCCCCCCAAACGACATACTAACACAAATTCCAAACGGGATAGAGAGTTAAAAGTAATAAATGATACCAAAAAGATAGCAAAGTAGAGGAAAATATTTATATAATGTCAATGTTGGGGAGGCCATTCTAAGTTTGATACTGAAAGCAGAAACCAGCAAGATGTGATAGCAAAAAGGTTTTGTGCATCAAAAAATATCATGAAGTTATAAGCAAATGATAAATTGGTAGAACACAGTGTTCTACCCTGTGAGGTTCCCTAGCCCTTCTGAGGAAGGGTTAATACTGTTGCAGTCAATAGGAAGAAGACATCCCAGAAGGGCGTGGGCATGGTGCGGACAGGAATTTAAAAGCAAATACAAATGAGCCTGTGTAAGCATTCGTAATGATGATGGTAATAAGAGAAATTCAGCTAGGGGCGCCTGGGTGGCTCAGTAGGTCGAGCATCTGAGCCTGGAGGCTGCTTCAGATTCTGGGTCTCTGTCTCTCTCTGCCCCTCCCCTGCTCACACTCTATCTCTCTAAAAAATAAATAAACATGAGAAAAGATTTAAAAAAGAAAGAAAGAAAGAAAGAAAGAAAGAAAGAAAGAAAGAAAGAAAGAGAAAGAAAGAAAGAGAGAGAGAGAGACAAAGAAAGAAAGAAAGAGAAAGAAAGAAAGGAAGAAAGAAAGAAAGAGAGAGAAAGAAAGAAAGAAAGAGAGAGAGACAAAGAAAGAAAGAAAGAGAAAGAAAGAAAGAAAGAAAGAGAGAGAAAGAAAGAGAAAGAAAGAAAGGAAGAAAGAAAGAAAGAAAGAGAGAGAGAAAGAAAGAAAGAAAGAGAAAGAAAGAGAGAGAAAGAAAGAAAGAGAAAGAAAGAAAGGAAGAAACAAAGAAAGAAAGAGAGAGAGAAAGAAAGAAAGAAGGAAAGAAAAAGAAAGAAAGAAAGAGAAAGAAAGAAAGAAAGAAAGAAAGAAAGAAAGAAAGAAAGAAAGAGAAAGAAAGAAAGAGAGGAAGAAAGAAATGCAGCAAAAACCACCAGGGACCTCTTTTTGCCAGCTGAACTGGCACCGATTAGAAAGACATTTTTCTAAGTCACAGCTGGGCAGGGAGAGTGTGGGTTTACAGACACCGACACTGCTGCCCGGGGCTGTGACTTTGTACAGCCGTCTGTCAGGCAAGAGTCCTGAAAACCTTCCATCTGTTTGCACCAGAAATTCCATTTCTCGAAACTGACCCTGAAGAAATGATTGGGTGTGCGGATGGAACACAAGGCTGCGTACGCATGGCAGTGGCACTCACGCGTGGGGAATGACAGCTGGCCAGACGTGGGTCCATGAGCGCACATGCGCCTCCACGTCCCCAGTCAGTTCCTGAGGCTTTTAGGCTTAGGGCTGTGATTCCCTGTAGGGGGGCGGCCGCCAGAGCTGTGGACCGCAGGGCCTTCCCTTAGAGCTGGGCATGCCTACCAGGACCAGAGGGAGCAGGCAGCTGCTGAGGGTTCCCTCGTGCTTTCTCTCATGGTCCTGGTGTCCAGAAGGAATAGGAAGCATTTCCTGTCTCCCCAGGGGCTTGCTTTGTTTCGAAGACCTGGCCTCTAGCTGCTCTTGGGCCCTCAGAGCCCCCCATGTGGGCTGCTCACCCCTTATCCCCCACACCACTGGGAAGCTTCTTAGTAGCTCCAACTACCCCAGCCTTCATCCATCTATCTATCTATCTATCTATCTATCTATCTATCTATCTATCTATCATCCATCTCCTTCCTTCATTCCCAAGTTCTTATTTAAATTCCGTTTAAATAACATACTGTGTATGTTATATTACAGTGTAATGTATTAATTACATACAGTGTAATATTGGGTTCAGGTGTGTGTAGAATTTAGTGATTTATCACTCGTGCCCTCCTTGACCCCCATCACCCATCTAGTCCATGACCATCAGTGTATTCTCCAGTTAAGAGGCTGTTTCTTGTTTTTCCCCTCTTCTCTGTTCCCCCATGTTCATTTGTTTTTGCTTGTTAAATTCCACATATGAGTGAAATCATATGATATTTGTCTTTCTCTGACTGACTTATTTCACTTAACATTATACTCTCTAGCTCCATCGGTGTCATCGCAAATGGCAAGGTTTCATTCTTTTTGATGGATGAGTAATATTCCATTGCACGGAATAGTCTTCATTCATTCATCATTTGGTGGACATTTAGGGTCTTTCCATAATTAGGCTATTGTTGCTACTGCTGCTATAAACATTGGGGTGCAAGTATCCCTTCGAGTTAGTATTTTTGTATCCTTTGGGTAAATACCTAGTAGTATTTACTACGTACTGCAGGTGCTGAATCATAGGGTAGTTCTATTTTTAACTTTTTGAGGCACCTCCATACTCTTTTCCGCAGTGGCTGACCAGTCTGCATTCCCACCAACAATGCAAGAGGGTTCCCCTTTCTCCGCATGCTTGCCAACATCTTTTGGTTCCTGTGTTGTTTATTTTAGCCATTCTGACAGGTGTGAGGTAATATCTCATTGTGGTTTTGATTTGCATGTCCCTGATGATGAGTGATGTTGAGCATGTCTTCATGTGTCTGTTGGCATCTGTCTATCTTCTTTGGAAAAAATGTCTATTCGTGTCTTCTGTCCATTTTTTAACTGGATTGTTTTTTGGGGTGTTGAGTTTTATAAGTTCTTTATATACTTTGGATACTAACCCTTTATCCTATATGTCATTTGCAAATATCTTCTCCTATTCCATAGGTTGTCTTTTAGTTTTGTTGGTTGTTTTTTTTTCACTGTGCAAAGCTTTTTATTTTGATGAAGTCTCAGTAGTTTATCTTTGCTTTTATTTCCCTTGCCTCTGCAGAAGTTCCCTGTGGCTGAGGTCAAAGAGGTTGCTGCCTGTGTTCTCCTCTAGGATTTTAATGGTTTCTTATTTCACATTTAGGTCTTTAATCCATCTTAAATTTATTTTTGTGTATGGTGTAAGACAGTGGTCTGATTTCATTCTTTTGCATGTTGCTGTCCAGTTTTCCCAACACTGGCATTTGCTGAAGAGACTGTCTGTTTTCTACTGGATATTCCTTCCTGCTTTGTCAAAGATAGGTTGACCGTACAGTTGTGAGTTCATTTCTGGGTTTTCTATTCTGTTCTATTGATCTATGTGTCTCTTTTTGTGCCAATACTATATTGTCTTGATCACTACAACTTTGTGATATAAATTGAAGCCTGGAATTGGATGCCTCCAGCTTTGCTTTTCTTTTTCAAGATTGCTTTGGCTATTTGCGGTCTTTTGTGGCTCCATACAAGTTTTAGGATTGTTTGTTCTAGCTCTGTAAAAAATGCTGTTGGAACAGAGAGGGAAGCAAACCATAAGAGACACTTATAATACAGAGAAGAAACTGGGGGTTGATGGGGGTTGGGGGTTGGGGGGGCAAGGAAAATGGGAGATGGGCATTGAGGAGGGCACTCGTTGGGATGAGCACTGGGTGGGTATGTAGGTGATGAATCATGGGAATCTACTCCCAAAACCAAGACTACACTGTATACACTGTATGCTAGCTAATGTGACAATAAACTATTTAAAAAAATGCTGTTGGTATTTTGATAGGAGTTGCATTCAATGTGTAGATTTCATTGGGTAATATAGACATTTTAATAATATTTGTTCTTCCAACCCATGAGCATGGAATGTTTTTCCATTTCTTTGTGTCTCCTTCAATCTCTTTCATCAGTATTTTACAGGTTTCGGAGTACAGATCTTTCACCTCTTTGGTTAGGTTGATTCCTAGGTATCTTGTGGGTTTTGGTGCAATTGTAAAAGATTGATTCCTTGATTAATCTTTCTGCTGCTTCATTCAAATCTGCTACAGATTTCTGTACATTGAGTTTGTATCCTGAGACTTGACTGAATTTGTCTATCAATCCCGGCAATTTTGAGGTGGAGTCTTCTGGGTTTTCTATATAGAGTATTGTGTCATCTGCAAATAGGGGAAGTTTGACTTCTTCCTTGCTGATTTGGATGCCTTTTATTTCTTTGTGTTGTCTGCTGAGGCTAGGACTTGCGGTACCGTGTTAAATAACAGTGGTGAGAGTGGACATCCGTCTTGTTCATGAGCATAGAGGAAAAGCTCCTATCCCCATTGAGGATGATATTAGCTGTGGCTTTTGTATATGGCCTTTATTATGTGGAAGTATGTTCCCTCTAACCCTACTTTGTTGAGGGTTTTTATCATGAATGGATTTTAAACTTTTGTCAAATGCTTTTTTTGAACCTGTTGAAAGGATCATATGGTTCTTTTCTTTTCCTCATGTGGTGTATTATGTTTGCTGATTTGTGAGTCTTGCATGACCCTTGCAACCCAGGAATAAATCCCATTTGATCATGGTGAATGATTCTTTTAATGTATTGTTGGGTTCGGTTTGCTAGTATTTTATTGAGAATTTTTGCATCCGTGTTCATTAGGGATATTAGCCTGTAGTTCTTTTTTTTTAGTGGAATCTTTGGTTTTGGCATCAGATCAGATCAAAATCTACTGGTTTTGAAAATTGATCTGTTCTACTGATTGTTTTTGCTGCTGCTGTCACTATATCATTTATTTCTGCCCTAATCTTTGTTATTTCCCTCATTCTGCTGGCTTTAGGCTTCATTTGTTGTTGTTCTTCTAGCTCCTTTAGGTGTAAGGTTAGGTTGTTTATTTGAGATTTTTCTTGCTTCTTTATGTAGGCCTATATTGCTATATACTTGCCTCTTAGAACTGCTTTTGCTGCATCCTGAAGTTTTTGGACGGTTGTGTTTTCCTTTTCATTTGTTTCCATGTATTTTTTAAAGTGTGTTCTTTGATCTTCTGGTTATCCCATTCATTCTTTTTTAAATGTTCGTTTATTTATTTTGAGAGAGAAAGAGAGAGAGTGAGCAGGGGAGAGGCAGAGAGGGAGGGAGACAGAGAATCTCACGCAGGGTCTCCACTGCCAGTGCAGAACCTGACATGGAGCTTGAACTCACCAACCATGAGATCATGACCTGAGCTAAAATCAAGAGTCAGATGCTTAACAGACTGAGCCACCCAGGTGCTCCTCCCATTCATTCTTTCATAAGATGTTCTTTAACCTCCATGTATTTGGGGGATTCCCAAATTTGTTCTTGTGGTTGTCTTCAAATTTCATAGTGTTGTGGTCTGAAAATATGCATGCTATGGTCTCGATCTTTTTGTACCTGTTGAGAGCTGATTTGTGACCCATTACGTGATCTGTTCTGGGGGATGTTCCATGTGGACATAAAAAGGATGTATATTCTTCTGCTTTACAATGAAATGTTCTGAATATATCTGTTAAGTCCATCTGGTCCGAAGTGTCATTCAAAGCCATTGTTTCCTTGTTGATTTTCTGCTTAGACAATCTGTCTATTGTTGTAAGTGGGGTGTTAAAGCCCCCTACTATTACTGTATTATTATCAATGAGTTTCTTTATGTTTGTTATAAATTGATTTATATATTCAGGTGTTCCATGTTGGGTGCATACATATTTACAGTTGTTAGATCTTGTTGGATAGAACCCTTTATTATGATATAATGCCCTTCTTCATCTCTTGTTAGTCTTGGGTATAAAACCTTATTTGTCTGATGTAAATATTGCTACTCCACCTCCTTTTTTGACATCTGTTTGCATGATAAATGCATCCCCATCCCCCCACTTTCAATCTGCAGGTATCTATATATCTAAAATGAGTCTCTTATAGGCAGCATATAGATGGGTCTTTTTTTTTTTTTTAATCCATTCTGACACCCTCTGTCTTTTGATTGGAGCATTTAGTCCATTTACATTCAGAGTGATTATTGCTAGATATGTATTTAGTGCCATTTTATTACTTGTTTTGTCATTGTTTCTGGAGATTTTCCCCATTCCTTTCTTTTTCTTCTTTTTTAAAGTTTATTTATTTATTTTGAGAGAAAGAGAGGGAGAGTATGTGAGGGAGGGGAAGGGAGAGAGAGAATCCCAATTAGGCTTCACACTGTCAGTGAAGAGCCAGGCACAGGGCTCAAACCCACGAACTGTGAGATCATGACCTGAGCTGAAATCAAGAGTCAGATGCTTAACCAACTGAGCCACACAGGCCCCTCTCATTCCTTTCTTGTTCTCTGCTACTTTTGGTCTTTTCTTTCCACTCAAAGAGCCACCTTTAAGATTTCTTGCAGGGCTGGTTTAGTGGTCACAAAGTCCTTAAATTTTTGTTTGTCTGCGAAACTCTTTATCTCTCCTACTATTCTGAAAGATAGCCTTGCTGGGTAGAATATTCTTGACTGCATATTTTTCCCATTCAGCACACTGAATATATCATGCCACTCCTTCTGGCCTGCTGAGTTTCTGTTGAGGAATCTCCAGCCAGCCTTATGAGTCTCCTCTTGTAAGTTGGGGACTTCTTTTGTCTTGCTGCTTGTAGGATTTTTTTCTTTATGGATATATTTTGCAAATTTAATGGCAATATGTCTTGGTGTTGGCCTGCTTTTGTTGATTTTGATGGGAATTTTCTGTGCCTCCTGGATATGGATGTCTGCTTCCTTCTCCAAAATAGGGAAGTTTTCAGCTATTATTTTCTCAAATAAACCTGCCCTCTTTACTCTCTCTTCTTCTGGGACTCCTAGGATATGAATGTTATTACGTTTGATGGAGTCACTGGGTTTCCTAAGTCTATTCTCATGACCCATAGTTCTTTCTCTCTTTTGTTCATTATTTTTCAACAGTTTATCTTCTGTATCAAGTATTTGTTCCTCTTATTCTTCCATCCTTGTGTTCGTTGCATCCAGTTGGTTTCAAATCTCACTTATTACATTTTTCATTTCTTCCCGATTGTCTTTTTTTTTTAATTTTAGAGAGAGAGAGACAGAGAGCATGCACACAAGTGGGGAAGAGGGGCAGAGAGACAGAGAGAGAGAGAGAGAGAGAGAGAGAGAGAGAGAGAGAGAGAGAGTTTAAGCAGGCTCCACACTCAGCATGGAGCCTGACATGCAGTTCTATCCTACAATCCTGGGATCATGACCCGATGAGCCGAAATCAAGAGTCGGACACTCAGCTGACTGAGCCACCCACGTGCCCCACCTGATTGTCTTTTACTCTGTTACCTCTGTGTTAAAGACCTCCTTGAAATCTTCCATTCTTTTCTCAAGCCCAGCAGTATCCTGAGAATTATTGCTTTAAGTTCTGTGTCAGGCATATTACTTATATCTGTTTCACTTAGATCTCTGGCCCTGACCTTATCGTGTTCTTTCCTTTGGGACGAATTCGTCTGTCTTCACGTTTTGTCTAAGTCTGTGCCTTCTTCTCTGTGGTAGAAAAACCCATTATGTTTCCTGCTCCTGAGATCAGTAATGGTGTTAGGAAGAAGAGGTCATATAGTATTCAGGGCCTGAATTCAGGGCCTTCTTTTAGATCCTCATTGCGTTCCCCTTGGCTTTACTCCCTTTGCCAACCCTCCTGCCTGCTCACTTCTAGGCTGAGACGTCCCTGTCTCAGAAGCCCTGCCCTATCTCAGCTTCCACGGCCTCCTTCATGGCATAGCCCAGAGGTTGCAATTGTACATCAATTTATGCAGCTGCTCGGTTTCTCCCTCCCTCTCTCTTCTCCAGGGTCCTCAAGGCCATGAGCTAGGACTGTGTCACTTTTAGCCCTAGGGTCTGCATGATTCGTAGCGTACATCGGGCCTCCACGTGGCCAACCATGGCTCTAGGAAGTTTGCTTTGTCACTCCTTCAATAACCCATCCCCTTCATTTTCCTTTGCTCTGTTTCCAGATGTCCAACTGACTGGATGTTGAGCTTCTTGAATTATTCCTCTAAGTATTATCTTTCCTCTCATGTATTTTGCTTTTGGATATTTTGTTCCACATTCTGGAGATTTCACCAACTTTATTTTCCAAACCATCTCTTAAAAGTTACAGTGACAAGCTTATTTTTTAATTTCAAAAATTATTTGTTTTCTATTTGTACATCCATGTTCAGCACAGCATTATGCACAGTAGCCAAAAGGTAGAAATAACCCAAGTGTCCATCAGCAATGTGGCACATAGAGTCAATGGGATGTGTTTCAGTCTTAAAACCGTAGCGCATTCTGACACTTGCTACAACATGGATGAAGCTGGAAGACATTAGGGTCGAGGAACAAGCCAGTCACAAAAGGACCAATGCTGTGACACTCTCCACTTGCCTGAGTCGTCAAGTTCCTGCAGACCAAAAGCGGATGGTGGTGCCAGGGCTGAGGGGATGGAGAGCAAGTGTTTGTTGGATACAGAGTTGCATTTTGCAAGATGGAAAGAGTTCTGGTGGTGGGTGGGGGTGATGGTTTTACAGCAGTAGGAAAGTATGTAATGCCACGGAACTGTGTGCTTAAAAATGGCTAAGATGGTAAATTTGGTAGTATGAATATTTTACCACAGTTTTTAAAAAGTTATTTCTCTAATTGTTCCCTTTTTTCTTAACCTCCTGTTTTTTCTCGGATGCAGTATTTTCTTGAGCTCTCCTGGGGGCACTGATTTCCTTTCTTTCTTTTTAAAGTTATCTTTTATTCCCTGAGGTTTTTCTGAGGACTCCTCTTCCTTTCTCCTTCATGTTGGAAGCTTTTGTCAAATGTGTGGGGCTATCAGGTGTCCCTTCTTATTTGAACAGGGAGGCCTGGGGTTTAGTACGCGTGGGCAGGGGTAGTGTGAGCAGATGGGAGGCAGTTGTTACACCCGGGAGCCCCTAAACACTAGCACACAGAGGACGTTTTCCAGAGCACTATACCCACTCTCACCAGGCAGCCTATTCAATTATTTAGAGAGGAAGCTGGGAATTTCTTCCTCGGGGGCAAGTACCTGGCTGTGTCACGAGTAGGGGTGGGGGCAGCGTTAGCTCCGCACTCGGAGCTTCATGGGCTCTGTCTGGTCCAGCCTGCTTCCCTCCTGGCCCTCTGTGATGCTGGTCTCGGAGGCTCTGCTTCTGGACTTCTGCTCCCCGTCCCCTGTCCCAAGGCCCCCACCTACTCTCCATCTTCCAGAACCATGCTGAGATCACTTGTGTGCTTCCGGCCCCCTCCTGTCCTTTTGGTTGCTGTGGGTTTAAACCTTTTGGTCACAGATCCATCATTTGAATGAGGTGACTTCTCAGTGCCTGGAACTGGACCCTGACTGTCCTGAGACCTTACCCACCTCTCGTCCAGTTGTCACAGGGGTGGGATCCACGCTAGCCTCGGCTTTGAACCCCTGAGCAGCCAATCACCAGGCCGCTCCATGAGGCCACTCCCTGTGTACCTCCTGGGACTCCACCTGTTGGGCCCTCTAGCCTCCCCGCCCCCCACCCCCGTTCCCACAGCCACTGCCCTCACTCAGCCTCACTGCTCTGTCCCCCAGCCCCTCCTCCCCCACCACAAGCCGCCACAGCCAGAGTGACCTTCCCAAAGAGATCTGAACGTGGTGCTTCCCTGCGTGAACTCCTCAGTTGACCTTTAGGGCCAGCAGGATCAAATCTGCGATGCTTAGGGGACACTCAAGGCCCTTGTGAGCTGGACTCTGCTGTGTCTCCAGCCTCACATCTTTGCAGCTTCTCAGTGAGCCGTGCGGTCTCGCCCCTTCTATTCCCAGAGGGTTCAAATTCGTCTGCTGGGGGAAGGACACTCCTGTCCCCTCTTGGTGCTTCCTTCAATGTGGAAGGACTCTCATCTCCTCATGACCCACTTCCCCGGGGGAGCTCTTCTGGGAGCTCTTCCCCGTGGGGTCACCTCTTCTGGAAAGCGTTTAGTGCCGGCCAGGCTGGGTTTGGCCCCTCCTCTGTCCTCCATGATCACCTGTACCCTTAGCACAGTCTTTTCTTGTTTCATGAGCTATGATTCGGGAAGTCCCCTAGTACCTGGCATAGAATGTCCGTGGATGGTGTCACAGTTTCCTGGGACACCCCCGCCCCCAACCCCACTCCGATAACACACAGAGCCTGTAGAGAGACAGGTCAGAACAAGTCCAGGCTGTACGTGCTCCTTTCTGCACAGCCCACGTTCAGCCCTTCCAGCAGGCCAGGTGTCCGAGCTCCCTCCTGGCTAGACCCTCACTCACCGTGGAGGCAGCAGTGCTGGTCCCCAGGCAGCTGGCAAGTCCTTCATCCTCTTGGCTCCCCCCGCCCTCCCCCACCTGCTCTGGGCCAAGGAAGGCTGGTTAGCAGGCGGTCCTCCTACCTCCCTCCCCTCTCAGGTGGGCCTTTGTTCCCAAGACTCCAGATGCCTATAGTCCTATCACCAGAGGAGGGGTCTCCCTGGTCCCCTATAACTGATCCTGTCCTAGAAGCCAGATGAATTGTCTCCCACCAGGACATCTTGGTGACCTGCTCTGTGTGCCCAGAATTGCACACATACCTCGTAGAAAGGCGCAGAGAACCCATTTGTGTGGATGTGCTAAAAACACCCGAAAAACAGGGTGCAAATGGGACAGCATCTCCCTGTGTTGGGTCTGTGTCTGAAATACATCTGCCACAGGCTGGGCCGGGGCAACACTGGGTGTCTCCATGTGCCGTGTGCTTCAGGACTGCCCGCGCTTAAGTTGGGTGGCCTCCACTGTTTTCCAGGAAACTGGCAGTCCTTATTCTGGAAAAGATGCTTGCATAAAAATATGTTTTATATTCACATATAGTGGTTGGTTATTTTTTTTTAATGTTTTAATGTTTATTTACTTTTGAGAGAGAGTGAGTGAGCAGGAGTTGGGCAGAGAGGGGAGACACAGAATCCCAAACGGGCTCCAGGCTCTGAGCTGTCAGCACAGAGCCCAACTTGGCGCTCGAACTCACGAACCGCGAGATCGTGACCTGAGCCGAAATTGAAGAGTTAACTGACTGGGCCACCCAGGTGCCCCAATTTTTTTTTTTTTTTTTTTTTTTTAATTTTAGAGAGAGTGAAGGTGGGGGAGAGGGGTAGAAGGAGAGAGAGAAAATCCCAAGTAGTCTCCATGCCGGACTCAATCTCACGGCTATGAGATCACGAGCTGAGCTGAAACCAAGAGTCCAATGCTCAACTGACTGAGCTGCCCCAAATACTTACCAGTTTTAATATTGAAAATGGTAAATATCAACAGAAATATCTCTTAGAAACAAAACCTCTTTGTAATCGATTGTTTTTTCCCCAGATTTTTTGATATATAATTGACATATAATGTTGTATAAGTTTAAGGTATACAACGTATTGATTTGATACATTTGTATATTACAAAGTGATTATCACTGTAGCATTGGCCAATGTCTCCATCCTGTCACATCATTACCATTCTTTTTCGTGGGGAGAACATTTAGCATCTACTCTCTTAGCAACATTCAAGTAGATGATACCGTATTATTACCTTGCTGTACATTAGATACACAAAACTCCTTAGTCTTGTACCTGGAGGTTGGTACCCTTTGACCCACGTCTCCCACCCTCCGCCCCTGGTGGCCACCACTCTACTGACTGTTCCTCTGAGTTTGGCTTTTTTAGATTCCACACGTGAAATCCTCGGTAATTTTTTAGCGCACCACCGCCGCCTGGGGCTGGCCTGTCTTCCTGTGGGAGAGACAGCTGCCTCGGGGTCTCTCAGAGGTGGTGGTCAGGGGACCCGCTGTGGGTGGGCGAGGACGCTCCAGCCAGGCCCACCCGTTGTTGAAGATCCAGGCCCCCTGGCCCCCTGTCAGACCAGAGGCAGCCCGATGCAGCTGGGGTCTGGGCCAGTTCTGGCAGGTTCAGAAACAGGGCAGATTTCATTACCTTCCTCAGCCTCCCGCCAGCGCTCTCAGTGGGTAGGAGTCAGGTGGCACCTGTGGCCAAAGTGTCCCCTGTCTCCTCCTCTTGTCCTGATGTTGTTCTCAGGCCCTACTTCCTTTCCCGGGCCCTGGACCAGACGCTGACAGAGCCCCTCTCCCCAGGCCCAGGATGGACAGTCATCCCAATCCGCCCCCAGCAGGGAAGTTCTGGGCTAGAAGGGGCGGGAGCCCCGGGGACCCGGAAGCTTGTGACTTGGGCCTCTGGTCCGCGTGCTGCCGCCCTGCGGGCAGCTCCCTCTCTCCGTTGGTTTGGCCTCAAAATCTCGTGGGCTGCACTTCTGGAACCCTCCCGGACTCCCGATTGAGGCTCCTGGTGTTTGTCGTTGTGCTCAGAGCCCGGTGGCCACCCTGGCAGATGGCGAGTGTCTGTGTGGACGCTGAGGCCCCACAGCTGCATGTGGAGGTTCCTCTTAGCTCCTGAGTTCAGGAAGCAGCCACCTGCTAGGATATGTGGACCTGGCCTGACACGGAGGTTGCCCCTCATTGGAGCCCACTCCTCCCAGAGACTGGCAAGTGAGCACACGCAGAGGGCGGGACCCACCCGGGAGCAGCTAGCTCCCCAGTCAGACGCGGAGTAACACTGGAATCACGCCGACTTGCTGTGTGACCTCGGACAACTGGCCTCCAGTCTCTGGGCCTCAGTGTTGGACTGACAGAGTGTAGCTCTGGACACAGTTTGGGACCCAGTGTGGACCTAGGCATCTCCAGGCATAGGAGAGGCGGCTCTCTCCTGCCAAGCTCGTTCTTTTCTAAGAGACCAGCTTGGGAGAGGTGGCTGTTCTGGCCGAGCTCCCAGGAGGGTGGGGGTGGGGTGGGGGGAGAGGGGGTGATTCGCAGCAGAGTCGGAAAATCTTACCGGAGCCCAGTCTTTGGTTCCACCAGAAGCAGACACAGGCCTGTGACTGTGGCAAACCCGGGTCTAGAGCAGCTTGGGCGTCGATGGCATCTCTGAGCTCGCTTCTCTGGGCTCTGTAGAATGGGACCAAATACTGAGGGTCAACAGGTGGGACACAGTCAGCTCTCTGAACAGAGTTAGCAGGTAAATGCGAGGTGTCTGGGGCACCCTGAGTGCTCAAAATACTTAACACTTACCAGCATCCACTGCAGCGGACAAAAACACGCACTTAGCCAGGGGTCTGTGCTGCTCCAGGGGAAAATATGAGGGTAATTGAAATTAGATTGGCTCCTGCTGGTTTTTTTTTTTTCCTCCTTCTAATCACCGGGAAATCTGCTGCTGGCTGGGCAGGAGGGCCCGAGGACCAGTGCCTCCGGGAGTCCAGGGCTCAATTAAGCTGTGGCAAATTGGATTTCTGGCCGTGAGGCCACGGGCTGGGTTTGGCATTGAGGTATGATCTGCCAAATGGTATTAGGCCAAGGGCTGGCCAGATGGGTCTAGCAGCTAATTCAATCTGGCTTCCCAGAAACAAGACTTGGAAGGGCGGAGCCGAGGGCCTGGAGGCTGTGACCCTGGCTGGAAGGGCAGGGCACCGTGTGGCGCTGGGCCTCTGCCGGCCAGAGGGGGCACCGACGATCCTGACCTCCAGCAGTGGGTGGCAGTGACACAGTGACACGGAGTCAGAGAGTGAGGCCGAGAGACACAGAGAAAACAGAAACCCAGAGGAACAGCAGAGAGAGAGACAGTGAGACAGAGCAGGGCGGTGAGCCAAATAGACAAACTTAGGGAAACAGGAAGAAAGACGGAGAGACTGAGAGAGAGACACTGAAGCCACAGATTCACTGCAAAGTGGTATCTGAAGAGGGGAGAGGAGATTCAGACGGGAGACGGGGAAGGAGAACAGAAAAGGAGCCCGTGAGAGGTGGGCACACAGAGATGGAGGGCAGGGGGAGGCAGACAGGTCCCCCAGAGAGGTGGAGGCAGTCACAGGGACCAGGGGAGGGCAGATGTGCAGCCAGTGGCTGGGGAGGGTGAGGTCGAGCATGTCCTTGAGAGGACAGCTTGGGTAGAGGCTCTCAGGTGGAGGACGAGGGGCACCTTTCTTTCCTTCTGTGTTGAATTTTATTATCTTTTAGTGACTGTCGGCATCAGAACCTTCATTCTGTTTTCATCACAGAGAGTCCCTAACCTGGGCTCAAACCCAGCTCCCAGCCAGTCAGAGGGGGCCCGCACTTCCTCTGGAGAAGAGTGGAACCCAGGTGATGACGGAGCATAAGGCAAGCTGACGGGCCACAAACACCCACCCCCACCCCCAGGTGGGTTATGTGTGATATTCCTCAGGCGCTCCTGGCCGCCCAAAAACAATGAAAGGGGGCAAAAAACCCAAATGGTTAACTGCTAGAGATCATAGTCCCGCAGCACCTAAGTCTCTAGGACATGAGTCTCCATCACCCTCCGTAGTGATGTGAGGAACAAGGCAGAAGGAAATGGCAGATAGAATTAAGTTTCCTTATACCCTGCAGCCCATTAACAGATACTTGAGGCTGGCAGAGTCAACTTCCTCCAGGAACTCCCTGCTGATGTTGATGCTAATGCTAATGCTTTGCTGGAGGGGAAACAACCTTCCCTTGACAACGGCCAGGCCTCCAGTATCCTGGGAATCTTCTGTAGCACATGAAAATCTCACCGGAAACTTCCCCTGGACTTTGCCTCCCCCAGGCTCTCCTCATGGTCCTGGGGCAGCATTTCCTGCCCACGGGTCCTATCCCCATGCTTTAATAAAATCACCTTTTTGTACCAAAGACCTCTTCAAGAATTCTTGGCCATCCGTTCCAGACCCCACAAAGCCCACTGTCACCCCCAAAACCTCATCACTGGGCACAGAAGTCCAGTTCTGGATGGAGCTGGGGAGTCAGTTGTGTCCGGTGATGCTGCACCCCCACCCCCGCCCCCCCACCCCCCACCGAGTCCCAACACAGATTCTCAGGGCCAGCGTTTTCTGGGAGTCGGCCTGCAGACCTGTCAGAGCTTCTGTGGACAGGCTGGTGTCCCTGTGGCCCTGAGTGATCAGGTCAGTCAGGGCTGGTCTCGATCAGCATGAATCCTCCCAGGGTTTCCTGTCTGCCCCTCACCACAGAGGTCACATGGTGGGAGTCCTGTGTCCTGCCTGCCCTCTGAGACCTCACACTTGTCATGTGCGAGGCCTTCAGGCTTCCCTTCCTGGGACTAGCCCAAAAGGCCCATAGAAACTGAGCTCACGCCAGGGGTCTGACAGGCATCCATCGCCACCCCAAGGGACCCATTTCACATTCTCCCTCCCCACCCCATCCGTTCTACTGCTTCCAAGTGTCCCTCGCCTGCACCCGGAACTTCTAGGTCACGGGGAGCTTTGTCCCTGGTGGACGTGGTGAACCAGAGACAGAACGGACTGGAGGAGTGGTTCTGAACCCGGCTGCCTGGTGGAATCACCTTGGCTGTGAAGGCCACCCATGCCTGGATCCCACCTCCAGGAGACGCTGCAGTACTTGGCCGGGGGTGGTCTGGACCTCAGGAGTTTTAAAAGGTCCCAAGGGATCCTAATGTGCATCTAGGGTTAAGACCAGTGTCCTTGAGCCATGGCTGGCTGAGCGAGGAAGAGCCACTCTCAAGGTCACAGAGTCAGCCAGGACCCCGCCTGGGATAGCACAGCTGGAGGGACCGAACATTGTCTGCCAGAGTCCCTCCACACCCTGCTCTGCTCCCCACCCTGTCTGGCGCAGGGGGGCAGCCACTCTGTTACCCTTCTCTGTGTCCGCTCTGGCCTCAGGGAGCCCTGGGGTTGCGTGCTGGATCAGCCTGTCATCTACACCGTGCTCCTAGAAGACCCTCAGTCTTCCCATCTGTAATTCAAGATGACAGCACGTGCCTCAAAAGGTTGCGGTGACAATTAAGAGTTAGTGTCATGGTGCCTGGAACTTAGTCAGCCCTCAGTAAATGTTATCTGTTAGTATTGCTGCTACTACTGACAGTGAGCAGACCGCAGGGGCCGGCTGGCAGTTTGGGGACCGGGTAACCCAGTGGCACATGTAGTGGGTTCCATGGTGGCTCCCAGAGACACGTCCCCTCCCCAGCCCCAGAGCCTGTGAATGTGACCTTATTTGGAAAGGGGGGCTTTGCACAGGTAGTTAAGGATCTCCCCATGGAATCATCCTTGGTTATCCAGGCGGCCCTAAATCCAGTGTCTCCTGAGAGACACAGGGAAAGCGAGATGACCGACATGACCATGAGTAATGTAGCCACAAGCCAAGGGCGGCCCGAAGCCAGACGTCCTTCAGGGCGTATTGGGGGAGACTGTCCTTTCCCTCCTGTACTTGTATGCAGAGCATTCCATTTCTGGCCACCAGATGTGGGGATTTTTCGCCCGCCAGGTGGCCTGCAAGTAACCCCTGACACCGCCTGCCTGGAGAGAGCACCACCCCCGCAGGCTGAGGCTCATTCCTGCCACAGTCCCCACTTCAGACACCAGTCCAAGCAGCGGTCCCCAGCTTCCCCACAACTGCTGTTGTCTCGCTGCAGATCGGACGTTCCCATAGCCTCCTGCTCCTCAATTCGCTTATTTGCTAGGCAGCTCCCACACTTACTTTCACCAGTTTATTAAGGGGTGTGCCGAAGGGAGCAGGTGAACTGCCAGATGCAGAGAGGCGGAGGGCAGAGGGCGAGGTCTGGGAGGGTCCCGGGCACAGGAGCTTCCATCCCCGTGGACTTGGGGTGTACATGGTACATGGGTGTGTTCACCAACCTGGAAGTGCTCCGAACGCCACTCTAGTGGGATTTTTTTTTTTTTTTTTTTTTTTTTTTTACGGAGCCTTCATTTCCAGCCTTTTGGAGGAAGGACAGAAAATTCCCAACTTGTGACCAAGGCTCGCTGTTTCCGGTGACCGGGAGCCATCCAGAGCCCAGCAGGGTCATCTCGCTAGAATAAAAGGCACTCCTATCACCCAGGACAGCACAAGGGTTCCAGGAGTCCTGTGTCGGGAGCTGGGGGCAGAAACCGACACGTATGTTTCCTATTATCTCACAGGAGGGAATGTGGTCCTGACACCTTGATTTCAGACTCTGGCCTCCAGAATGGTAAGCAAGTTTCTGTTGTTTCAAGTTTGTGCTAATTTGTTACAGCAGTCACAGGACACTCATACACCATCTCCAGGGCTGAGAGTTGTTGGCTGCAGAATCCCCAGACCTCGACAGCAGGTACCCAGGGCAGCAGAGGGGCCTTGGTGGCTCAGCACTGCCCTGAACCGGTCCTGCAAACAGACCCTTGGGGGCCAGGCTGCTTGCTGTGGGGGCTGCGGCCTGTTCCTTCCCCTCTTGGGCCTCAGACCCCTCCCCCAACTTCGCATGCCGTGCGTCTCTGAGTCTCAGGGAGAAAATGCCCCACCGACTGGGGTGGGGGGACATCAGTGCCTTTGAGGCCAGGACTTGGCAAAGCCAATAAATAGTAGCTTTGGGGGTGATGTGCACACCCCGCCTCCCTGCCCTGCCCATGACTTCAGGGCCCCCATCTCCAGAGCTGATGGCCAGCATAGCTGGAAGGAGTAAACCTATCACCCATGCCCTCCTTCCCCCAGATGGAGTCCTTCCTGTGGGGTATTTTCAGAGCTTCCCTGAGGTCGGCTTGGGGGTGACGAGGGGCCTCTGCCTGCACTGGTGCCTCAATTTCAGCAGGCTGGGCGGGGTTCAGAGCCCCCACACCTGGCCTGTGCGGGACACGGTCTGGGCACTGTGGGCAGTTCGGTGAGGGGATTAAGTAGAAAAGCACCCCTCCCACCGTCCCCGGCTCCACAGGAATATTTGCCATTTAAAGGAGTTGAGAAGATGAGGGAAACTGCCAGGAAAACCTTTACAGAGAACAAGTAGATGTGTGAAAGGCTTCGTGCTCCTGGTGTCTTTCTATTTCGGGGCTGGCGAGGAAGGAGGAAGCAGTGCCTTCAGGAGGTGAGGAGAGAGGGGTATGGCTGGGAAGTACAGGGGTGAGCAGGGGAGGGCCAGGGGGCGCAGGCAGAGTGGCCTGCTCCCGGGTAGCTGTGAGGCTGTGAGGAAGCCCTCGCTGGTCTCCACACTGAGCCATGGTCCCCACTTGGCCGTCAGGGGCTCACAGGCCCCCTCCGCTCGTCTGATTTCTGCCGTCTCCCCTGTTCCTGGATGGTTTTTCTGGAACGCCTCCTTTTGTCATTTCCTTCCGTTTGTTTCTTAGCGTAGGATCCTCGGGGAAATTCTCTTTGTTTACCGCTGTGGCCCCTCAGCCTGGGAGGCTCCCAGCACAGGGCGGGCGCCGGAGGGCTGGAGAGGGGAAGGGAGGAAGCCAGACAAGGTCCTGGCTGTCCTCACCATAGGTGCTGCTTATCGCTGCCAAGTAGAAACTTTGTTAATTATAGTAAAATACACACCGCATAAAATTGACCCTCTCAGCCATGTTAACATGTGCGGTTTCGTGGCATTACATACCTTCGCCGTGTCCTGAGCCACCACCGCCTTCCCCGAGGCCCTGGCGACCACTGTCCTGGCTCAGTCCCCAAGGGTTTGCCCATCTTGCAGTTCCACTTAAAATGCACATAAGTGGAAGAGAACCTGCGATTCCATTTTCAACTTCATTCATTCCAACACACCGGCTCCCCATCCCCCTCCAGTGTAGAAATCACGGAACACCTTTGTGTTGTGCAGAAACCACTAGCCCGGCAGCCAGGAGACCTGGGTTCTAGCTCCTTCCGTCAGAAGCTCTGCGACTTCTGAGAGTCCCTGACTCTCTTTGGGCCTCCGCATCTCCATCTTGAGGCACAGAAGTTGGACCCCATCAATGACCTCCAGGCCCCTGCACCTCTCATCCAGCGCCCTCACGGAAGTCCACTGACCCAGCCCTGTGCGGGGGGGGGGGGGGGGTCCTAGGGGCCAGATGCTAGGAGGAAGCAGGAATGGGGAGTGGGAACCGCTGAGGGCTCCAGGCCCCGCCTGCTTGGCCACCGTTCAGCCCTGAGCCAACCCCATCCACATCAGCTTCCTGGCTGGTCCCAAAGCCCAGCCATCTCCTGTTGTAAGGCCTGCTCCGGGTGAGCCTTCCGGGGGCCTCCAGCAGTGGTCTCCCTGGGAAAGACAACACGGGGAATGCCTGAGGGGGCACGGGGAGGCACAGTGGTCAGGGCATGGCTGGGCTGCAGAATGGGGTGCCAAGGTCCTCATCAAAGGCCCCCTGGCCCTCCCGTCCTTGCTTGTCCCTGCGCTCTCCCCCGAGGAGCCGGTCCTGGATCTTTGCAGGACGAGGCGGGGCTCGGTGCTGCCTGTGTAAAAAGGATTGTCAAGGAAGACAGTTACAACCATGTATCTATAGTCACCACCACCCCCCCCCCCCCCGGCCTGCCCCCAGCCCCTCTCTAAAGGGAGGGTCCCTTGTGGGCTTTTGGTCACCTGGGAAAGTTGTGTAATGAAGGGAGAAGGGTCGAGAGGCAGAGTCATGGATGCACGTGAGGAAGGGTGGGGAAGCCCCTGGAGGGAGGCGGGGGCTCCCGGGGAGGGAGAGGGGAAGGGCAGGCGTCAGCCTCAGGGTGTGGAAGGAGCAAGAAAAAAACTGGAACAGGGATTTGGGCAAGGACAGGAGGGACACATTGGAGGGACAAGTGCTTGGAGGGTGCTTGGGGACATTTGTCCTATGATGTAAGGGCTGCGTAAGCCCCTTCTCCACAGCCCCAAGATGCCACCACTAATGGTTCATGTTCCATTTCAGGGCTTTTGCAGTGAGATTTTGTCTTTTTTTTTTTTAACTAATGTGTTGGCCTGGCTCCATTTGAATTACTCAGGGACAGACGTCTTTGGCACGTTTTGTCTCTGCTTTATTAGCTGAATATTGGGTTTCCTGTTTTGTGGGTTGACTTGACCATTTTGTAAGACCTTCTACAGTGGGAGGCTCTCAAATCACTTCTCTGACCTGCAGCTCTGTTCTCCTAGCCCTGGGGTCTCCTGGATGGGTGGCCCCATTCAGAGGGTCCTGTTTGAAGTTGGGTCCTGATCCTCCAGCTGAGGCAGCCAGCCTTCAACAGAGGCTCTCCTCACACCCCTCCCCTTGGGCTCCGCGGCGGCTGAGCTCCTACATCTTCTCGAAGTCTGCCTTGCACACACTGGAAAGTGGGCCTGATCCTTGAAGCCAGCGTGATGATCGCAGGGTACGGCCAGTGAAAGTGCTGTCAGGCCCAGCGCGGGAGAAGCACTTGGTACAAAAGTCCCTCCAAAGGGAAGTTTCCGGCAAGGGCACGGAACCCGGGGAGGGCGTGTGATTGTGTGTCCACTCTTCCAGCTCTGGCCCATGGCCAGCGGTGGCTTCTTGGATGCTGGTTGGTGCTGCCCTTGGAGGAGGGAGGGAGGGAGGCTCTCAGAACAGGTCCTTGGCCTGATCCCAGCCCAGCCTCCAGCTCCAGGTGCCTGCTTCTCCTTCGTCATCGTCACCTCACCGTGGCCTTGGACCCATCTGTGCCATGGGGGCTGCTGGGAGGACTAAGAATGGGTGTGAAGCTCTTCACACGAGGCCCTGGTCCCAGTAGGTGCTCCCCAATGGGCCTCGAGTCCCAGTCCAGGTCTCAGGTGCTCAAGAGTATCAGTGGCCTTTATCTTCTCAAAGGCAGCCTTTGAGTTCTACAGCTCAACTTCCCATCCCTGTCTGGAGGTCTGTTGTGAGGTCAGGGGGCTTGGGTGGGGAGACACCTATCTATCCTTAGTCACCTTTCCACCCGGTTTGCCACCGAGACCTGCATTTTCTCTGTCCATCGTTTCTGTGCGTGGCAAGCCCAGTGTGGCCGTGGAAGAGGCAAGTTGGGGGCTCGTCCTCCACTCTGCCAGACCCCTCCCATGGATGATGGGGGAATAGGGGAGACAGAAACATGAGTCAACGTCTCGAAATGTGCTCCCTGCCACAGTTGTGTGTGCGTCTGCGTGTGGATCCTTCCTGGTGCTGCCTTTCTGCCACGGCAGCCGAGTCCGCAGGAGGCCGGAGGCATTCAGAAAGAAAGGAGTTGCCCGTGGGGAGAGAGGTGAGGGCACCATCAGAGCCCGTCTGCCCAGTGTGCTCCCATGTCCCTGTGAGGACACAGGTGTGCGGCCCCCTCCCTAATTACTTTGCTGCCTTGAAGCCAATTAGCCGAATGGGGTAATGGGATTCCACAGCGGGGCTCCCCGGCCAGATGGCTCAGAGCCTCCCCGGGTGCCCTTTGGGAAGCTGGGGGCGACAGATGCCGTTGGTGACATTCAGGAAATTATGTAGACCTGCTGACTCGTGAACCCGGGCCCTGTTCCCAGTGGGCACGGGGAAGGCAGGGGCTGGGCGTGATGGACAAGCGCGGATCAGCGATCCCAGGTGTGCGCTCTGCCCTCTGGCTTTGGACTCAAGGACCCTTTCAGTAAAGCAGAGGACAGATGCGTTTCCAGAGGGTTCACCACTCGGAGCTGCCTTGCCAAGGAAGTGGAGGAGAAACGGCCCTGGACGCGGGGTCAGAAGGCGTAGAGTGGAGCTGCTCTGTCACCTGTTCGAGCCCCCACCTTCCTCGAGGGCAGGTGCTGGGTAGTGGGCATGCTGCTCCGTGGTCTTGGCCCCGGAGGCACCGGGGCAGCCCGGTCTGAAAGCTGCGTCCCCTGGCTGGACTCCTTCCCCTTGCCTCCCGTGCTGGGTGTGGGGTGGGCTAGGCAGGAGGCAGGGGATGTCTGAGGGGTGGGCCCAGCTCTCACCCTACTCTGTCACCCGCCAGGGCCTGGCACTGTTGCTGTGTTCCCTGAGACTCTGTGCTCTCACCCAGCCAGGGGCTCTCTGAGCTGCAGAGAGTATCCCTCAGGGGGTTTGGTCCCTGCATTCTCATAAAAAAAAAAAAAAAAAAAAAAAAAAGCCCAATACTTTCAAATTTCAATTTCTTCCTCATTTCCGTTAAGCAAAACGAAAGTCATTTAAAGGTAAATTTAATACTCTTTATTGAAGCCAGTTGGTAAAAAATGGAACTGGGCTTTTGATTTTCATGCTCCCTGCTGACGTGAGTTGTGCAGAGTGTGGTGCAGAGTGGGGGGCGGCCTTCAGGCTTTCACCGGTGTTCCTGGCAGAAGCAAGCTGTTCTCTGGGAAAGGGGCAGGCCAACATCTGTAATTTGTGATTTTACTGGAGGGAGAATCTGGGAAATTACCACTTCCTGGGCAACCATTCAGAGAACGGTGACCCTTTTTTTTTTTTAAATGTTTATTTATTTTTGAGAAAGAGAGCGGGGGAGGGGCAGAGACAGAGGGGGACACAGAATCTGGAACAGGCTCCAGGCTCCGAGCTGTCGGCACAGAGCCCGACATGGGGCTCGAACTCACGGACCGCGAGATCGTGACCTGAGCCGAAGTCGGACGCTTAACCCACTGAGCCACCCAGGCGCCCCTGACCCGTTTTAACCACACACAACTCTCTCCTTGGGTTTTATAACCTCACTCAGCTGTCCCTTCCCTCCACAAGCTCTCACTGAGCACCCCTTGTGTCAAATGTACCAGGCTTTGGGGACGTAAGTATGAAGAAGGCAGGATCCGACATGGATGAGCCTAGACCTTAGGGTACTGAGGGGACTGACACCCTTGTGCCACCTGGGCCCAGGCCAGTCAGGGCAGAGTCTCTAGCCACAGCGATTATTTGGAAGTGGGTATTTGATCCCAAGTGTTATCATCAGAGTAAAATATAGGACTCTTGTTTGATGGTCAGAGAAAGAGAAACTTTCTTCCTCTGGAGGCTGTGAGGGTAGCCGTGAGATCTGGGACACAAGCAGCCATTTTATAGCCATGAGGGATGAGGGACAGAAAAGCGAATCACACAGATGAGAGCAGAGCCCGGGGAACGCCAAGAGACGGTGCCAGGACCCTGATCAAACTCTGCCTGAAGTCTGACTGATCGCCAGACTTTGCCATTCTGTAGGCCTACACA
Organism: Herpailurus yagouaroundi; assembly: GCF_014898765.1. Lineage (NCBI taxonomy): Eukaryota > Metazoa > Chordata > Mammalia > Carnivora > Felidae > Herpailurus > Herpailurus yagouaroundi. The sequence goes on along the minus strand of NW_024412416.1, from coordinate 86,556 downwards.
TTCCTTTTATTTAAACCTATTCATGGACGGAAGAGTTCTCACTGAAATGGGCAGGCATTTTGTGCCTGCCATTTACATGACTAACTTCGTACCCACAGCACCCCTTTGCCATTCAGAATTGTAGCCCCACTTTACAGACACAAGTAATGGACCCAATGGTTGAGTGAGCTCCTGAGGTCACCCCATTAGCAAGTGAGGCAGTTTGTGTTCCAGCTCAGGAAGTTTGAGTCCAAAACCTCTTTTCTGCAAAACAAGGTTGACTGCTGTGCTGACAGGGGAAATGTCCTCAACTTCTCTCTCCCTCTCTGGGATCCTTTTGGAGTTGTTTTTCTGGGCTTTTTTTTTTTCCCCCCTAGAAGTAGAGAAGAGTTGAGTCTCTGAGCTAATTGACCAAACCCAAAGGGGAGGCAGGTTTTAGGAGGAGAGGCCATGAGCTGCAGCCGTCAGACCTCTGTAGACCGCTTGGGAAAGGCTTTGGAGGGTGTGCGGGTGCAGGGCTGGAACCACGCCCGGCTAGACCTGAAGAGGCAGGGGGCCCAGATGGGCTCTGAGCTTTGTAGATGAGACGTCTGCACCTTGTCACGGGGACAGGCTTTCTGCAATGATGAACATCCTCATTGTTGCTTACAGAGCAGGCTTGACATTTATATAGACTAATTCTAACTTGACATTTTGACCAAAGGAACTATTAACCACCCCTGCCCCCCAGGGGAAAACAGCTTGTGGAGCCTGACCGGCAGGTGACCCTGTCAGGCTGTCCCAGCCCGTTCTCTGGCTCAACATCTGGTGGGGGTATGGACGGACGGCTTCTCCGTGATTCTGGGAGTTACGGCCAACGGAAAGCACAGTTGGTCTTTCCTGGGCTCATTTTTCATGCTGGCTGCTTTTGCTGGAGACGCAATCAGAGTTAAATCTCTATTTGTTGGGCAGGAGGGGCAGCTGGTGGCCAGCCTGCATCTGGGCTGTTAGCTAAACCCCCACAGGGACTTTGGAAGCCAAATTCACATCTTAAAAGGCAAGAGCTAAATTTTGCTGACAATTGCTTTAGGATCCACTTAATAAAATGCTTTCCCTTTGTACAGAGCTTTGCACTTTCCCTCTCTTGTTCATCTGCTCCTGTCTACGGCCCTGCATGGGGACGGACACTGGCCATGATTTTCATCTCACACTGAGGACATGAAGCGCAGAGAGGTGAGGTCAGTAGCCTTGGCACACAGCCGGTCTGTGGTCACACCAGTGCTCTCAGCCCCTGACAACCAAGTGTCTTCCTACTAGTCATTTTACAGCCGTGAGGCTATAGGGGGGCTCAGAGTCAGGGGGAGCCTTAAAGAATCTACCCAGCTTAAAATGTCACATGTCACACCGCCTGTCCTCTCCTCCCCCAGAAGCTCTGAATGCGCCCCCTGCTGCCTTACCACTCACCCCTCTCCCCCCCCTAGGACCGTGGGCTGGTCTGGGAGGCAGGATGTAGAGCAGGGCTGCCCCGTGGGTCACTACTGATGTTCGCATTGGATCATCTTCTGTTTTATTGGCTGCCCTGCCCACCGCAGGACCCTAAACTGCAGTGGTGTCTGTTCATTCAGTAATGTCACCCCCTCGACAACCCCCAGACATTTCAAATCTCCCAGGTAGGAGTGAGGACTGGGGAAGGGGTAGGCAGTACCTGGATGAGAACACAGCTTTTGGAATAAGATGGCCAAGTCTTGCCTCTGCTCCCCCTGGCACACTGAACTTAGGCCTGGCTTCCCGATCTGGAACACTCACCCCAGAGAGTCATCACGAGCAGGAAATGAGCTAATGGGCCAAATGCACAAAACTCTACGCCAACATGAGATATATTTGTTAAGTAATTAATAAAAATAACAAAATGATGTCTTGTCCTTTAAAGACCCAGCCCTACTGTGTGCATAGTAGGTGCTAAGTTAATGTGAGCTCCTTCTGCATTCTTATCTGAACAACCACATCAACCACAACGAACACGGGCTGCTTATTACGGGTGAGGCACGTGACACAGTAACCCGCTTAACTCCCACAACAACCCTATCAGGTAGGTACAGTTATTGTCTCCAACTTACAAACGAAGGAACTAAGAACCGTAGAATGGAGGCTGGCAGATAACAGTGGGTCAAATCAGGCTGGCCTCTGCCATGAGAGAAGTCCATATCCCACCATGTCGGTAAAATCTCCTAGGGTCCCCCAAGCTAGTTTCTGCTTTCTTGATGTCACCCCCTGGCCATGGGACCACAGAGTCTGGAAGAGCTGGGGCGGAGAGACCCGATAATGAAGGTTAAGCCAAAGAAGTTCCCTTTCGGGGTTGCTTGGGCAGCACTTGGAACTGGCCACCTCTCCTCTCCTGGGGCCGCGAGACCCTCTGGGGCAGGGTCTGGGTGGGAGTCAGGGAAAAGCCTTCTAAAGCACCAGCTGCCAGGGAGTTGGGCCCTTTTCTGAGGGGAGTGAATTTGGACGGGCATTCACATTTATTTTTGTCTCTCCACGTTTTCCTTCATGGCTAAATCATTTGGTAAAACCAAAGTTATTCCGGGTCCTTCCAAAAGGAGCTTTATCATGTAAATCGGGCGCCTGGAATGCCATCTTGTGATGACTCATTTAGTCCTGGGATGGCTCCGCCTTTAACCCACTTCTCTCTCACTGCCTGGTGCCAGCAAACCCCCCACAGACCCCTCCCCGGCCTGGAGGGGTTCGCCTCGCCGTCACTGTCCCCTGTGCCCTCACCCACGGGCCCTGCTGCCTTCTGAGTGGTGGGGAGGGTTTGGCCCAGACCCTTCTGCTGAGGAACCAGGAGATGCTTCCCTAGGCAGTGCCTAGGAAGGCCCCACTGCGTTCGTCCACTGCATTCGTTCGTTCATTCACTCATCCAGTTTGTGGAGAGTTAGTGCTCTTCATGAGCCAGGCACTTCTCTTCTCGCTAGCACCTCGCAGTGGCTCTTTATGATCTAACAATAGGCGCTATTATTAGTCCCCATTTTGTGGATGAGGAAATTGGGGCTCAGAGGGATTAAGTAGCTGGGCCCGAGACTCATGGTTTGTGCTGTACCGAGACCTGGAGTCAGAGTGCAGGCAAGCAGCTTCCCTGGCCAAGCTCACACTGTGGGGCCAGTGCAGCCCCCAGGTCCACACTGAAAGCAGAGGAAGCTGGATTACGCAAACGCCGAGGGCTTCCCGGGGGTGCTATGGGACGCCAGGCCAGGAAGGCCCAGGAAGGAGAGCACCAACCGCCGATGGTCTGTGTGTTGGCTTCAGATCTTCAGCATCAGTATGACAGGAGGCTCTTTAGTGACCCCAGTGGGGTCCGCTGGTGGGAATTTGGTTCCACTGTTGATTTTTGATCTCTTCCCACATGCCAGGTACAGCCCTGTCCTGATGTCCCTCCCTGTCCCCAGCTGCCACCATGTGCCGTGTGGTCTGTGTGTCTGGGGCCCTTGGCTTGGGCTGCGCTGGCGTTGGTGGCCCATTTGGAGAGTCCTGGAGTCCCTGGGATGGCCAGCCACAAGACCGCAGTTGGGAGGGTCTCCCCGTCCCCTGCTCCCAGTCCCCGCCAGGATGGCTTCTGTTCACCTGGGCGTCCCCCTGTGCTCAGCTGAGGGCCAGCCCGGCGAGCTCTGAATAATACATCAAAGCCCTTCTCAGAGGATGGATCCGCTGAGGGGGCAGAGGAATCAGTGTGTTCCAGGAAGGGCATCATTGACTCCTACAGGCTTTCCCAACCCTGGGTATGCATGGGGGTCCTGGAGGGCTTGGGGCCCAACGGTCCACAGGGCGGTGTGACCCAGTAAACGGTTGAACCAAGGCAGGCTTAGGGTAACTGCAAAACCAGTAAACCCTCCAAGAAAGGGCAAAGACGTTTAGCTTTCAACTATTTCTTCAGACTTTTGCAGTTGGAAAATTTAGAAGGAAGCCATTTTGTTTTCAGCACACATATAAATTGTGTGTTTTATGGTTTATAGTTTTTTTTTTTTTTTAATTTTGAATTCCTTCCTGGAGAGAAGTACCATAATACCTTCAGTCTTTGGACCACTGAAGGTTGAAATTCAGCCTGGAGATCCAGTCACAACTATAGAACATGGAAAGGCAGTGCTGGGAGGGCCTGCAGAGGTGACCCCTTCCCCCCACCCCACAGCCCCACAGTATGGACAATATAGGCCAACTCAGGTACCCCCTTCTGATCTGTAGGGAAAGCCTCAAAGAGGGGGTGGAGAGCCTGAGCTTGAAGAAGAGGGAGGGGGTGAGTGGATGGCCAGGCCCAGGGAACTTTCAGTCCCTCCTGGAGCCATGGCCCCTCCCCCTGGGCCTGACCGGTCCCCTCCCAGACCACCTGTGTGACTCAGCGACTGGCTCTCTGTGCTGGCTGTGCAGACACTGGGGGTCCTGGCTCTCTGCCTGTCTCTCCAGCTGCTCCTGCCTGCCCTTGTGAGCCTTTCTCCCTGTGGTCTGCAAGCTCTCAGCCCCCTATCCTTGGCCATCTTGTTCTTTCTCCTCATACCCCCTGGAATAAGTTTTTTCCCTCCTTTGGTGCCTATTCCTGTCTGTGGCAATGGGTCTCACCCTCGGCAGGACCCTGCAGAGATTTTGAGTAATTGGTCTGGGGCACAGCCTGAGCAGTGAGCATTCTGAGAGCCCTCTAGGACATTCTAATATAGGCCACTGGGCAGGAAGGGCTCAGCGGGTCTGGGGTGCTCAGACTGCACATTCCAAAGAAAGGCCTGGCCCTTGACCACCTCTGGGGAGGAAGCCTCTCTGAGCCTTGGAATATCCTGCTTGTTAAGGGTGCTTGTATGGCTGGGGCCCTGGGCTGTGCTGGACCAGTCGGACTTGTCCAGGGGCTGGAGATGGAGTAGTTAACGTTAGTCACCCAGGAGCCTCGCGCTCACATGACCCCCGCCCCCTACCCTGGCTGTCAACAGCGCTTAGCCTGTGCATCACTGCTGGGAGAAGAATTCTCGTCCTTGCGATTGTGCTGGGAGGAAGGGGTACCTGGTTTCTCCTTTCGTCCCATGCTGCCTTCCCCGTGGCTGCTTTCAATCTGTATGTTTTTATTGTAATAAGCCGTGACCATGGGGATTATAGCTTTTCTGAGTCCTTTGAATCATGCTGGCAAATCACTGAACCTGTGGCTGGTCTCGGGGACCCCAACACGACCCCCAAAGCTGGAAATACCGACTACAACATATTCACTGGTGGGCCCCATTCCCAGGTGTTCTGATGCAGGGAGCCTGTGTGCTTAATAAGCTCCCCCGAGAGGCTGGAACAGGCAGCCCGGACCGAGAAATGTGGATTTTGTGCTGGGGATTTCCGGTCGGTGTCTCAGGTTTTGGTCGGCCTGCTGTGCATGTCCGGTTGGGTTGCCCCCATCCGGCCCCCCCGCCCTGCCCAGGCCCCTCTGCACATTTCAGTGAACACTCACTGCCATAGCCGTCTGCTCCCTTCCTTCCTCCCTCGTTCTTCGTTTTACCCCCAGTCCAGGCCTCTTGCCACGTAGCAACCAAATTGATCTTCCTTTCTGCAAAGGCACTCAGTGGCTCCCTGTGTCCGTGGAGCCCGGAGTGTTGGCGGCTCTCAGGGTTTTTCTCGGCCTTTTCTGCCTCCCCTCTGGGTTCACAGAATTCCTTGCAGCCCCAGAGCAGGAGGCCTCTGTCTGTAATGCCCTTTGCCTCCCTCTGCACCCAGGGCACCCCGTGCAATCCCGTCGCTGTGTCCAGTCGCTTGTCGCCCCTCCATCCTGGGCCATCTCAGGGCCTGGCATCTTCACATAAGTCCTTCGACAACTGTTTGCTTAAGCGGCGATGAGACTCTTGTTCACCTGAGTCCCAGGGCCCGCTGTGGTGCTTGGTGCACAGTAGGCTCGATTAACCAGAGCCGGAGGAGTGGATTCTGCCCTCCTCCGTTCTTTTTTCCCCTCCTTCCTGTCCTTCTCCTCCATTACTGAGAACCCTAGCTGATGTTCCTGCCCCATAACTCTGCGACCCAGGCCCCAGCTGCTTCCTGGTTGTTGTTTCATCTCTGGCCCCAGGAGCTGAGGAGCTGAGAGGCAGTAAGTGGAACTTTCTAGAGTTGGACTTTCATACGACCGTCCCCCAAGCCCAGAGAGGATGGTGGCCTTCTCTCCAACTTATACATGAGGAAACTGAGGTTCAGAGAGGTTGAATGATTTGCCCAGAGTCACACAGCAGCATGGTGGTCGTGTCGCCACGGGAACACAGCCCTTCATTCCTAAATCTTTGCACTGTCTCTGTCAGTCAGACCCCAGGGACCTCCAAGGCCTCAAAAAGGACCTCGGTCTTTGCATGGGTCAGTGCTACATCCCCTCTGCCAGCCTTTCCTTCGTAAACTGCTGTTTCTCTCTGCTGGCTGATCGCTGTGAGAGGAATGCAGTTTTATCGTTTGTAAAGGCAGAGACAAGCTCAGAGCTGGGAGAGGAAGTCAAAGTCTCCTCGGAAAAGGCCTGATGGGAGGTGGTCCTCTCAGCCCACCCGGATGCGGGAAGGAGGCCCTCTCCTCGGCCACCTGCCACAGGCCAGCTCCCTCACCAGCAGCTGGAGCTTCTCCAGGCCCTGCCTTCCTCTTCTCTCCAAAGACTTCCCTCTGTCTCAGGTCCGGCTCCCGGCAGGCATTCGAGGATTCTATGATGCCCACTGTGACCGTGGGTCAGATACACTCGAGATGAACAGAGTGTAGCTGAAACCACCTCGAGTGTTTGTCGGGACTGTGGGGTTTGTGTCATGACCCTGCGGGAAAAGACCAAGGAAGCCGGTCCTGCCCCCGGCCGCCCCCAGACAAAGCAGTTAGCAGGGAGGCGTGTGTCTCAGGAGCTCTGAGCCCTGGTCCTTCCTCCACTGTTGCGCTGTCTTCCCTTCTCTTGGCCTCAGTTGCTCCTTATGCCAGACAAGGTGGTTGGACCAGACCACTTCACATTGTCTTGTGTTGTGTTGTGTTGTAGTGTACTGTATTTCATGTTAATTTTTCCTTTATTTTTTTTAGATAATAGCTTTTTAAAAAATGTTTATTTGTTTTTGAGAGACAGAGACGGAATGTGAGTGGGTTAGGGGCAGAGAGAGAGGGAGACAGAATCCGAAGCGGGCTCCAGGCTCCGAGCTGTCGGCACAGAGCCCAACCAACACAGGGCTCAAACTCACGAGCTGTGGGACCATGACCTGAGCCAAAGTCGGCCGCTCAACCGACTGAGCCACCCAAGCGCCCCTAAATAATAGCTTTATTGAGATATAATTCACATGCCATAAGCACACTTTTCTTTCTGTCTTATTTCCTTTTTAAAAACATTTTTAATGCATTTATTTTTTAATTTACATCCAAGTTAGTTAGCATATAGTGCAACAATGATTTCAGGAGTAGATTCCTTAATGCCCCTTCCCCATTTAGCCCATCCCCTCTCCCACAACCCCTCCAGCAACCCTCAGTTTGTTCTCCATGTTTAAGAGTCTCTTATGTTTTTGTCTCCCTCCCTGTTTTTATTTGCTCCCTGTTTTCTTTTTGCTTCCCTTCCCTTGTGTTCATCTGTTTTGTATCTTAAAGTCCTCATATGAGTGAAGTCATAGGATATGTCTTTCTCTGACTAATTTCGCTTAGCATAATATCCTCTATTTCCATCCATATAGTTGCAAATGGCAAGATTTCATTCTTTTTGATTGCTGAGTAATACTTCATTGTGTGTGTGTGTATATATATGTATATATGTATGTATATATACGTATGTATATATATGTATATATATATGTATATATATACATACACCACATTTTCTTTATCCATTCATCCATCGATGGACATTTGGGCTCTCTCCATATTTTGGCTATTGTTGATAGTGCTGCTATAAACATTGGGGTGCATGTGCCTGTTCAAAACAGTATACCTGTATCCCTTGGATAAATACCTAGTAGTGCAATTGCTGGGTCATAGGTTAGTTCTATTTTTAATTTTTTGAGGAACCTCCACACTGTTCTCCAGAGCGGCTGCACCAGCTTGCATTCCCACCAGCAGTGCAAAAGATCCCGTTTCTCCGCATCTTCGCCAATATCTATTGTTGCCTAACTTGTTGATGTTAATGAGTTGTAGGGCTGACAATAATCATCTGTACTTCGTGACAGTGTCTTAAGGGTTCAGTAATATACATGACTCACATGACTCCTTGTGTCCCATCATGCTTTTTGACCCATGGAGCTGCCCCAGAGGTTTCGTTGTAAAGGCTTGGTGCTTACTATCAGTTTTGAATCATTATGTCAAAAGGTTACCAAGACCATCCTCTGCCTTTGGGACTGGCAATAGCAAATCTTCTCTCCAGTTTGCAAATATGGTCTTTTCTTGTTTTTCTGGGGAACCTCTGCTTTGGCCAGACTGGCTTTCTCATCACCCCCAACATGCCTTTATGATCTCACCTCTGGGATCTTTTCTTTCCTTCCTTCTTTCTTTATTTTTCTTTCTTTCTTTCTTTCTTTCTTTCTTTCTTTCTTTCTTTCTTTCAATTTTTTATATTTAGAGAGAGAGAGAGCACGAGTGGGGGAGAGGGGAAGAGAGAGAGAGAATCCCAAGCAGGCCCCATGCTCAGCATGGAGCCTGATGTGGGGCTCAATCCCATGACCTTGGAATCATAACCTGAACCGAAATCAAGAGTTGGATGCTCAACCTACTGAACCACCTAGGCACCCTTGGGATCTTTCTAATCCCTCCCCTGCCTGTTCTGACCCTCCCTGTCTTCAAGGATTTCCATCACCATGGACACCAGGAGTGGGTCCTCTCCTCTGATCTCTCATGGCATTTATTATCTGTTTAACTCCATCCAGAGAGAGAGAGAGAGAGAGAGAGAGAGAAGAAGAGGAAGAAGAAGAAGAAGGAGGAGGAGGAGGAGGAGGAGGAGGAAGGGGAGGAGGGGGAGGAGAAGGTCTTCTTTTAGGAGACAAAGTATTTATACCTGGTCCTTGGAGGATGGATATAGTTTGGTCTTGTAGAGAGGGAGGAAGAACGCATTTAGGGGAAAGTTGCAGTGTAAGTAAAGGCACTGGGGTGGTGAAGCCCAGTTTGCATGCGGGAAAAATTGGTCCAGTGTAGCAGGGCCAAGGGGAGGTGTAGTGGACTAGTGAGAAGTGAGGCTACATCCGGAAGAGCCTTGAATGCCAGGCTGAGCCTGGAGATATTTCCTGCAGAGTGGAAAGTGCCTTGGGTGGGAGGGGGGCTCCACAATGGAAAGGATATCTGGGGGAATGAATCTGGTATCAGTGTGGGTAGGGGTGAGGAGTGAGCAGGGCTGGAGGCTGAAATAAGCCAGGAAAATGGACATACAGCCGAGTGTGGTCTTGAGGCTGCTCAAGGGGCAGTCTGCACCCTGAGTTCTAACATGGAGCATGGCATGGGGCGGACGATTTAGAAGATAAAAATACCCCTCCCCATTATGGCAGTGTTTCCCAACTGAGCTCGAAGCCAGAGTTCTAGAAGTGGGGCAGCCGGCTTGCCTCTGTCTCTTGTCTTCGCATCAGAAGGAAACTCAAAGACAGTTTCAGCTACTGAACGCTGATAATTTTTGTGAGAAAACTGTCGATTGCTTATGTTAATTCCTAAAGCTCACATGACTCCATGTATCCCAATCTAGAGGGAAAACCATCTTTCTTAAACTGAGTGTGCTGTGAGTGGCCTTCAACTCTGGCTTAGCCAGTTAGAACCCCACAAGCTTGTCTCCAGTTTTCCAGAGGAAGAAGGAAACCAGAATGAAATTTTATGATAAATTGTGCCTCTCACTGAGCCCATCTCCTCTCATTGAAGAGAAGGAAATGGGATTGGGCCTATTGCTGCCCTGTCAGCAAAAGTCACAAAGTAAGCAAATAATTACTGTTTGAAACCAGAGAGTCTTATAATTTATTCATGACTGGCACACATTACACGTTAGGTCTCCCACTTCAATTTAGTTGTATTCTTTGAAACAAATTGATAAGATTTGAATTATTCAGAAACGCTACCAGGCTAATTAGAAGAAAATTTTCTCCAATTACAGGAAATATTCTACTACCCACTGCGGTGTGGTGGGGAAGTGTGAGGGCCCTGAAACAGGGCCACCCGGCTTCGAGTCTTGGCTCTATGGCCTAGGGAAACTGATTTGGCTCATCTGTGACTCAACTCCCCCATCTGAAAAGTGGGGATGATAATAATCATCTGTACTTCATGACGGTGTCTTAAGGGTTCAATAATATACATAAAGCACTTTGGATAATAGCAAGTGCTATATATTTGCTATATCTTGTTATTTCAACCCTTCAGGTTGTAAATGTTCTATTGTGTTGTCCAAGTGACAAACATCCCTGAGGTGGTGACACAATGAAGAGCTTTAAAGTCCCTTAACTTTCTATCAACTTTGGGAGGAGGAAGGCCACAGATAGGAGATAGACTGAAACAGGCATGAGGAGGAAGCTTGCTTTGAGACTGGTTGGTTTAGGGTCCTTAGGTTTGTTTTGTCTTCTAAAGACTTCCTAAATTCCATTGAAAAGAAGGTTTTAAATATCAGTCTAGCCAAAAAGGACCGATAAACCCCACAAAGCATTACGTTAGACATAATGGGAGAGTAATGAACAAAATTTGGAAAGCTAGAGCAATGAGAAGTGACAACGTGGATAAATCTCACACACATGCGGAGTGAAAGCAGCTAGCCACAACAGGGCACATACAGTGTGATTTCTAATATGTGGAATCATAGATATCTCGAGAACAGGTAAAACTATGACAATAGAAGTCAGAATATTAGTTACGGAATGTTACTGGAAGGGGGCATGAGGGAGCCTTCTAAAAGGTGACGGAAACTTTCTATATTCTGATTGGGGTGGTATTTTGCATGGGTTCATACATATGTAAAAAGTAACAGAGTTGTACACTTAAGATATGTGTGCCTTGCCCTATGTCAAACGGACTTCACTAATAAAGAAAAAAATAAACTGGACGATCATGTCACTGAAAATTACAGCTTAAGATTTTATATATTTAAAGACTAATTTTCCTGTTGCTAACCCACATATGTGACCATGAATGAGATTCCTAGCTGAGAAAAGTTCCATGGAAACAATTTTATCTCTCACATTATCTACTCCATTTGGATAAATCCAAATTTCTAACTTCGATTTTAGGTGAGGACTGAAATTCGTAGCCTTTTGCAGCCAACGTGAATGGTCTAGAGAGATCCATTAATAACTAGTAGAATGAATCGAACTATAAAAATAAATTTAAGGGCACGATTCTTTACTAATGACTTCCCCAGACAAATCCTATTACTTGGATGTCAATGAATCAACTGAAAACGGAAGCGAGGAAAGTTTGAGCCCTTTTTGCAATGGATGGATGTCTATGAGGCTAAGAAATAGGGATAAATGGCATGCTAATTTGGGGTTGAATGTAAAGGGATGGTCTTGGAAATGTAAGAATACTGCCTAATGGGACTGTTTGCAATTTAACAAACCAACACACTTAAAGTCAAAGAGATAAAGAACATGGGCACTCAGAACAATGAGGGCCGCCGCTCTGGGCGGAGGTCCCTCCGCCCCGTCCAGAGTCATGGGAAGGGTGAGTCCTGGGAAGGGTATCTCGGGAAACACAGCATTTGATTGGAAGCTAAAGCCAGTGGTTGCAGCGGGTTCACAGAGGCTCCCGCTCACACTGTGAGAAGCTAAAGCAGATGCTGCAACGTGTAAAATAAAGCCGGTGCAGGGGCATCCTCCAAAACTGGTGCTCGGGAACAGAGAAATAGCATGTTTGACACAAAAACGAATAAAAAAAAGAACGGAAACAACGAAGAGAAAATGGCCTGAAGATGCGGTGACAGAAGGTTCAGGTCTGCGGGGATGGGTGAGTTTAAGCCTGTGGTCCCATGCGGTGAGTGACAGTGCCCCCGTCACCCCACCATAGA
>NW_024412416.1:70986-74245 GCF_014898765.1 Herpailurus yagouaroundi | reverse complement strand
CCCCCCCCCCCCCCCCCCCCGCCTCCGACCCGGCACTCCACTCCCGCGCTGCTCTGCTGCCACCTGCAGGCCGTCTGGGGGACAGGCCTTGTCCTCCGTCGCAGCCTGGACTGCGTCGTAGGCACATGGGGCGGGCTTGGACCCGGCCGGAAGCCCAGTTACGGAATCACACGGGGCGCAGCTGCAACCAACAGAGCCAAGCTCCTCCTCTTACCCACCCCTGCCTGCATGCCTGCCTGCCTAATTTGATAAAGTGGAGACTGAGATCTAATTTAGGGACGGGATTGGCTAGGGCTGTGAAGCATGTAGCTGGAGCCTTCCCGGTACTACTTTCCCCATCCCATTCCCCTTTAACAAATACTTTAGGATAGTGAGGAAGGAAGGGGTTTAAACTACTAAACTCCTGTTATGTGCTGGGCATAGGGCGGGCACTTGACATACGTTATCGCCAGCCGCTCAAATCCTGGGAACCAGGTGATTATACAACAGAGACACAGGATCAGAGTGGGCTAGTCCCTTGCTCATGGGCCTATCAGCTGGAATTTGAAGGTAAGGATCTGGTACTCTATTCAGGTGTCTGAATCCAGCAATATCTGTAAAATTCACATTGTCCTATGGAAATCTAATATTGCTCCAGAGTAAGGCTGTATTGCAAACAGAAACGTGGAGTGTCTCCTTAGGGCTGGAATGATCTCAACAAAAATTTTACCCGATGTAACATGGAATATCTCGTAGAAACTGAATGAAGCACGACTTTGAGAGCAGTTTGTTGGATAAACAAAATCTGTCTTGTAGGTCCTGGGTAGTAGAGAAAAGAAACCATTTTGCTACACATTTTCTAAGATGATTTTTACTTTTAATTTTATTTTTTTAATTTTATTTTTTATTTTTTAAAATTTACATACAAATTAGTTAGTATGTAGTGCACCAATGATTTCAGGAGTAGATTCCTTAGTGCCCCTTACCCATTTAGCCCATCCCCCTCCCACACCCCCTCCAGCAACCCTCTGTTTGTTCTCCATATTTATGAGTCTCTTCTGTTTTGTCCCCCTCCCTGTTTTTATATTATTTTTGTTTCCCTTCCCTTATGTTCATCTGTTTTGTCTCTTAAAGTCCTCATATGAGTGAAGTCATATGATGTTTGTCTTTCGCTGACTAATTTCACTTAGCGTAATACCCTCCAGTTCCATCCACATAGTTGCAAATGGCAGGATTTCATTCTTTTTGATTGCCGAGTAATACTCCATTGTATATACATACCACCTCTTCTTTATCCATTCATCCACAGATGGACATTTGGGCTCTTTCCATACTTTGGCTATTGTTGATAGTGCTGCTATAAACATTCGGGGGCATGTGCCTGTTCAAAACAGTATACCTGTATCCCTTGGATAAATACCTAGTAGTGCAATTGCTGGGTCATAGGGTAGTTCTATTTTTAGTTTTTTGAGGGACCTCCATACTGTTTTTCCAGAGTGGCTGCACCAGTTTGCATTCCTACATCCCACCAGCAGTGCAAAAGAAATCCTCTTTCTCCACATCCTCGCCAACATGTGTTGTTGCCTGAGTTGTTAATGTTAGCCATTCTGACAGGTGTGAGGTGGTATCTCATTGTGGTTTTGATTTGTATTTCTCTGATGATGAGTGATGTTGAGCATTTTTTCATGTGTCAGTTGGCCATCTGGATGTCTTCTTTGGAGAAGTGTCTGTTCATGTCTTTTGCCCATTTCTTCACTGGATTATTTGTTTTTTGGGTGTTGAGTTTGATAAGTTCTTTATAGATTTTGGATACTAACCGTTTATCTGATATATCATTTGCAAATATCTTCTCCCATTCTGTCGGTTGCCTTTTAGTTTTGCTGATTGTTTCTTTTGCTGTGCAGAAGCTTTTTATTTCAATGAGGGCCCAATACTTCATTTTTGCTTTTGTTTCCCTTGCCTCCGGAGACGTGTTGAGTAAGAAGTTGCTGCGGCCAAAGTTAAAGAGGTTTTTGCCTGCTTTATTCTCTAGGATTTTTATGGCTTCCTGTCTTTCATCCATTTTGAATTTATTTTTGTGTATGGTGTAAGAAAGTGGTCCAGGTTCATTCTTCTGCATGTCGCTGTCCGGTTTTCCCAGCACCACTTGCTGAAGAGACTGTCTTTATTCCATTGGATATTCTTTCCTGCTTTGTCAAAGATTAGTTTGCCATATGTCTGTGGGTCCATTTCTGGGTTCTCTATTCTGTTCCACTGATCTGAGTTTTTATGCCAGTACCATACTGTCTTGATGATTACAGCTTTGTAATACAGCTTGACGTCTGGGATTGTGATGCCTCCTGCTTTGGTTTTCTTTTTCAAGATTGCTTTGGCTATTTGGAGTCTTTTCTGGTTCCATACAAATTTTAGGATTATTTGTTCTAGCTCTGTGAAGAATGCTGGTGTTACTTTGATAGGTCTTGCATTGAATACGTAGATTGCTTTGGGTAGTAATTACATTTTAACAATATTTGTTCTTCCTGTACAGGAGCATGGAATATTTTTCCTTTTTTTGTGTGTGTCTTCTTCGATTTCTCTCATAAGCTTGCTATAGTCTTCAGTGTATAGATTTTTTACCTCTTTAGTTAGATGTATTCCTAGGTATTTTATGGTTTTTGGTGCAATTGTAAATGGGATCGATTCCTTGATTTCTCTTTCTGTCGCTTCATTGTTGGTGTATAGGAATGCAACCTATTTCTCTGCATTGATTTTATATCCTGCAACTTTGCTGAATTCATGAATCAGTTCTAGCAGTTTTTTGGTGGAATCTTTTGGGTTTTCCATATAGAGTATCATGTCATCTGCGAAGAGGGAAAGTTTGACCTCCTTCTGGCTTATTTGGATGCCTTTTATTTCTTTGTGTTGTCTGATTGCAGAGGCTAAGACTTCCAATACTATGTTGAATAACAGTGGTGACAGTGTACATCCCTGTCTTGTTCCTGACCTCAGGGGGAAAGCTCTCAGGTTTTCCCCATTAAGGATGATACTAGCATTGGGTCGCTCGTAGGTGGCTTTTATCATCTCACGATATGATTCTTCTATCCCTACCTTCTTGAGGGTTTTTATCAAGAAAGGATGCTGTATTTTGTCAAATCCTTTCTCTGCATCTATTGAGAGGATCATATGGTTCTCTTTCCTTTTATGGATGTGATGAATCACACTGATTGTTTTGCGGACATTGAACCAGCCCTGCATCCCAGGTATAAATCCCACTTGGTCGTGGTGAATAATTTTTTAAATG
>NW_024412416.1:43486-68486 GCF_014898765.1 Herpailurus yagouaroundi | reverse complement strand
CTTCATTAGTCTCTATAAGTTTGTCCTCTATGTAGTTGATTCTCTGTTCTGCCTTGTCCATCCTTGCCACTGCTTCATCCATCCGTGATTGCAGCTTATTTGTAGGATTTTAAATTTCATTCTGGCTATTTTTTACTTCTTTTATCTCTGCAGAAAGGGATTCAAATCTATTTTTGACTCCAGCTAGTATTCTTATTATTGTGATTCTAAATTCTGGTTCAGACGTCTTGCTTGTGTCTGTGTTGGTTAAGTCCCTGTCTGTCGTTTCTTTGTGCTCTTTCTTTTGGTGTGAATTCTTTCGTTTTGTCATTTTGAAGGGAGAAAAGGAATTAATGAGGTAGAAAAATTGAAATTAAAAACATTAAAATTAAAAAAATATTAAAATGAAAAATTAAAAACACACCCACACAAAAATTGAATAGATGATGCTAGATCCTAGGTGTGTTTTGGTCTGAGTGGAGGAAGTGGTTTGACAGATTAGAGAAACAAACAAAAAAAAGGGGGGGAGGGAGAGAAAAAAAGGAAATTGTTTGAGAATTTGAAAATGAATACACTAAAGTAGACTAAAATACACAAAAGTAGAGAATATAGAAAAAAATTATAGAGAAATATTTTTAATAAAAATTAAAAAGAAATATGATTTTTTTCATTTTCTGTATTTAAGAAAAAAGAAAAAAAAACGAAAAGGAAAAAAAGATAAAAAGAAAAAAGGAAAAGACAAAAAAACCCAAATCGTTTGAAAATTTGAAAAAGTGAATACACTGTAGTAGACTGAAATAAAATGATGGGAGTAAGATAGAATTTGAAAAAAATTACATAAAAGCAAAAAATATAGTAATGAAAATTAAAAATATTTTTAAAAGAAATTGAAAGTAAAAATGAAGTTTTTCTCTTTCTGCATTCAAGAAAAAGAAAAGAAATGAAAAAGAGAAAAAAAGAAAAAGAAAGAAAAAAAGGAAATTGTTTGAAAATTTGAAAAGGTGAGTACACTGAAATAGACTAAAATAAAATGATGGAAGTAAAGTAGAATTTGAAAAAATTTACACAAAAAAAATAGTAATAAAAATATAGTAATAATATAGTAAAAAATATAGTAATAAAAGTTAAAGACAGATGTTTTTAATAAAAATTGAAAATAAAAATGAGTTTTTTCTCTTTCTGTATTCAAGAAAAAGAAAAGAATTGTAAAAGAGAAAAAGGAAAAAGAAAAAAAATTGAATAGATGAACCGGCTAACAGATTGAAGTAGGACTGAAATTGCTTTGTTTTCCCCTAGAGGCCAGTCCACGTAGCTCTTTATAGCCCATAGCTTAAGCCGGCGGTGAGGTTTGTGTTCTTGAAGAGCAAAGTTGGCCCAGTTGGGCAGGGCTTGGTGTAACAGCTCCACTCTCCCCTAGATGGCGCTGCTAGCCTACTGGGGTGGATTGTTGCAGTGCTCGTTGGTGCGCATGTGCATGTGCAGGAGCGGTGAAAAATGGCGCCATCCAGCCACCCAGTCTCTTCTCCTGGATCAGCAAATTGTGCTCCGGTCCTCCGTCTTCAGCTCTCATCCACTCCCCGCTTTTCGACTCTCTGTGACCAGGCCCCAGGCAGTACCTCTCTCCCGAGTTTTGTCTCAGATGCGGCTGTTTTCCCCGGCTCCTTTCTTCTGAAGGACTGAGGCTTTGACCCGCCCTGCCCCTCTGCGGGAGGGTCTCACGAGCAATGGTGAATGAGCAACAGCCGAATGTTGGCTGCACCCAGGAACACCCGCTGGACCCTGCTGCTGCCGGTGCCCTGAGACTGCAGCCAGGTGCCAGCCTGCCTCCCCCAAAATCGCAAGACAGTGTAGCCTCAGTGCTTCAGGGACCATGGAAAATCGCAACACACATCTGGCACCAGGCTTCACCCTCAACAACCTTGCCCCAGCACCAGCGAATGTGGCTGCCTTCCGGAGTCTGCTGGGACCAGGTGGCTTCAACAGTCTCTACCAAATGTCCTTCCAGCAGTGGAACCGCTTTTCCCCGTGTGGCCCACGAACCTCCTGGACCCCACTCTGTTCCTGGGGATTCGCCCTTCCCACCAGAGCACCGCCAGGTATCGAGCTGCGGAGTTGCAGCCTTTGTGCTCCCCTTGTTTACAGTCTTAATGGAATTTAAACCCTCTCCTTTCTTGTCTCTCCCTTTTTAGTTTAGTCCCTGAAGCTGTTTCCAGTTTTCCACTTTCTCTCCAGCTGCTTTTGGGGAGGGGTGCTTTTCCCGTATGCTCTCCGCCCCCCTCCCCAGTCTCTGTCCTCTCTCCTCCTGCAAAAGGGGTTCCCTACCTTTCAGGGCTTCTTGCTCCCCAAGTTCAGCTCTTCATGTCGTGTACCTGCTGAAGTCTGTGGTTCAGGTTGTGCAGATTGTTGTGTTAATCTTCCAATCGGTTTTCTAGGTGTGTAGGATGGTTTAGTGTTGGTCTGGCTGGATTTCATGGACGCGAGACACACAAAAAGCTTCCATGCCGTTCTGCCATCTTGGCTTCTCCTGCATTCCTTTTTTTTTTTTTTTCAAACAAAATAACAACAACAACAACAAAAGCGAGAGAACCAAAGCATGCACACAGGGGGAAATGACAGCCCTGGGTGGCCACCACCCGCCCTGGCTAGTTCTGGGTCGTGATGGCTCACACCTCCCCATGCACCGTGTCCGCGCCTCCAAGCCAGCGCCTGGCACCGACGTGGCACCTGCCCCAGAGGGGACCACTAGGCCTCCCTCACCTGCTGCACTGGGCTCCTCAGGCACTCCACCGGCAGCCCTAACCAGAGGGGTTCACTGGGAACAGGAAACACCATGACTGCTCCATCTGGGGCACCTGCGGAAGGACCTGGAGCCCTCCAGAGAGCCAGGGGTATGCATGGGAACAATTTTTTAAAGTGCTTTTTGAATGGAATGGTTTATAACAACCCTAAGCTATAGACGAGACATGCCAATCAGCACCAAAAATCAGTTTTTTTAAAAAAAATAAAGGATGCCAAGATCACATCACCCTCTTCAATACATTAAGAGAAAAGATTCCATTCCAGATCCCACCCTTGGTCTCCATCTGCCTCCATTTATAGGAGTTTTGGTTATGGCCCAAAGCGAAATTGCCCCTTTTGATAAAAATATGGTGGTTGGTGTCTGCCATGAACCATGTTTGGAAGAAGAAGCATGACGTCAAAAAGACACGTGAAACCCAGGACCCAATCACCTGTGTCCAGCCGACAAAATAAAACCTCTCTTTCAGGTAGCAGCTACCATAGACAGCAAGAGTTCGCAACTAGAGATTCAGCTACGCTCCTGACTTAGTAACAAACAGGTAGTCGAGAGCAAAGGTGCTTCCACATCCAAAATGGTTCAACCGCGTTGACAGATTGTTTGGTCCTCCCTCCCCCTTCACGTCCCTTATTTCTAATTCTTTCTCGAGTTCATTGCTTCGCAATCTAACGATGCCATAAATGGCATATGCAGTTCCTTGAAATTATCCTAAAAGGGGTGTGTACATGCTGGTCATAACATGAAAAAAAAAGCCTCCTCTAATTTGTTCCCATATTTGCAGCATACATTTTCTTTAGTCTGTAGGGTCTCCTGTAAGCATTTTACTATTTTAACATACTCAAACAATAACTGTTTGCATAGAGAAGGGATTCCCTTCTGTTGCACTTCAAATAGACACCAAATGCTTTTAGTTATTCCATTTATATAGGACGTTTTTCTCTCTCTTCTAAAAGATCTTTCAATATGATCTAGGTGGGGGCAGATTTTTTTTTTTAAGTTTCATCCTAAAACACAAAGAACAAAACACAACCAGAGAAAAGGAGAGAGCAGGTGTGAACACGTCCCTCCCATGCGGCCAGACTACATCCTCACAGGTCAATATCCCGCACATCTGTAGGGGTGCTGGCCTGGTCCGGTTCATCCTCTGGCTTGGACCCATCCCCCTGGTCCTGACAGAAATACTGCAGGCCATTGAGCAGCACCACCTCAATCTGCTCCTGGAAGGCTTTGAGGCAGTCCACATCTGTGTTGGTGATCTTGACCAGCAGATCTACCAGGGCATTACCGGTGAGTGAGCTCACGTCCTCATCCTGCTGGAGCCCATAGATGGCGACTCCAACACTTCCAGTTGCAAGCATCGATGGCAGGTACATGGCGAGCTTAAAGTTGGTAGCACACAGAGCAATGAAAGTCTGCACATGCTTGCGGATCAGAGACAACTTCTCGCTGGGCTGGGGCAGCTTGCGAAGGATGTGCTAGATGAGGTCGTGAGGAGTGACAGCCGCCAGGTTCCACTTCAACTTCTCCAACACCACCAGCTCCCACTCCAGCAGCTCCTGAGGTGTGATGGAGTTGTTGGTGTAAATGCACAACTTCTCTGCTGTCAGAGCGGTGGTCTCTGAGCTTGGAGGCCAGGAACATGCAGATAGCACCCAGGAGTTGGGACCCCAGCCAAGAAGCGGTCCAGGTAATTCATGGCCAAAGGTAAGACCTCTTCTTCACACTTCTGTTCCTCACAGACCTCCAGCATCCAGGTGGCACCATCCTGCACATGTAGGGCTGAATGTCCTTCTGCACACATTTGAAGTAGGAGCACTAGGAAGATAGTGCTCCTCGATGGTGAGCAAGTTCTGTAAAGCGCGGTCACCGTAGAGCAGGTTGGCGTCCGGCATGGCCCTGAAGACGGGGTCCACCTTGCAGCAGAGCAGGCTCGTGGTCAGCTGGGTGCCCGCTCACTCCCTTGCTTTCTCTGGATTGGAAAAATTGGGGGGGAGTTTGGAGGGGGGAGGGGAGAGCGTTCCCCTTACCTCTTTCCTTTGGCTAAATAAGGGGTTTTCAGGAGAAAAGTTATGGGACAGAGAGAAAGAGGCTGGGGGAGAAGAGAAGAAAGGGTGAGCAGTGGGAGAGCCTCGGGGGCTGCTAACTCTGCCTGCCCTCCCCTTCAGACTTTACAGTCTTTGTTTTAAAATCTAGTTTGTCTGATATAAATATGGCTATTCCAGCTTTCTTTTGATGTCCATTAGCATGACAGATGATTTTCCATTCCCTCACGTTCAATCTGCAGGTGTCTTTAGGTATAAAATGCGTCTTGTAGGAAGTATATGGGTGGATCTAGGGTTTGTTTTTTTTTTTAAATCCATTCTGATATCCTATGTCTTTTGATTGGAGCATTTAGTCCACTTACATTCAGGGTGATTATTGAAAGGTAGGAATTTAGTGCCATTGTATGACCTGAAGATTTGGTGTTTCTGGTGATGTCCTCTGGTCCTTTGTAGTCTTGTTGCTTTGGTCTTCCTTTTTTTTTTTTCCCCTCAGATCAGAGAGTCCCCTTTAAAATTTCTTGCAGGGCTGGTTGAGTGGTCACGAACTCCTTTAGATTTTGTTTGGGAAACTCTTTTTCTGTCCTTCTATTCTTTTTTTTTTTTTTTAATTTTTTTTCAACGTTTTTATTTATTTTTGGGACAGAGAGAGACAGAGCATGAATGGGGGAGGGGCAGAGAGAGAGGGAGACACAGAATCGGAAACAGGCTCCAGGCTCCGAGCCATCAGCCCAGAGCCCGACGCGGGGCTCGAACTCACGGACCGCGAGATCGTGACCTGGCTGAAGTCGGACGCTTAACCGACTGCGCCACCCAGGCGCCCCTCTGTCCTTCTATTCTGAACAACAGCCTTGCTGTAATAAAGGATTCTTGGCTGCATATTTTCCCTATTCATCACATTGAGTATTTCCTGCCACTTCCTTCTGGCCTGCCAAGTTTCAGTGGACAGGTCTGCTACAAACCTTATGTGTCTACACTTAATAGGGACCTTTTGTCCCTAGCTGCTTTCAGAGTTATGTCTCTTTTTAAAACTTTTTTTATTTAAAAATTTTTAATGTTTATTTATTTTTGAGAGAGAGAGAGAGAGAGAGAGAGAGAGAGACACGCAAAGGGAGATGGAGACACAGAATGTGAAGCAGGCTCCAGGCTCTGAGCTGTCAGCACAGAGCCTGACACAGGGCTCAAACTTATGAACTGTGAGATCATGACCTGAGCCGAAGTTGGATGCTTAACTGATTGAGCCACCCAGGCACCCTTCAGAGTTCTGTCTTTATCTTTGTATTTTGCAAGTTTCTGTATGATACGTCATGATGTGGACCTGTTCTTGTTGATTTTGAGGGGAGTTCTCTGTGCCTCTTGGACTTGAATGCCTGTTTCCTTCCCCAGATCAGGGACGTTCTCAGCTATAATTTGTTCAAATAAACCTTCTACTCTTATTCCCTCTCTTCTTCTGAGACTCCTATGGTATGGATAGTGTTTCATTTCATGGAATCACTAAGTTCTCTAAGTTTCCCCTCATGATCTACTAACTACCTTGCCCTCTTTTTTTTTCAGCTTCATTATTTTCCATAATTTTATCTTCTATATCACCTACTCTCTCCTGTGCTTCTTCAATCCTCACTGTGATTGTATCCAGTTGGTTTCGCATCTCAGTTATAACATTTTTTATTTCAGCCTGACTAGTTTTTAAGTCTTTGATCTCTGCAGGAAAGGTTTCCCTGGTGTCTTCTATGCTTTTTGTTGAAGCACAGCTAGTAGTCTTATGACTGTTGTTCTAAAGTCTTGTTCAGATATATGGCTTATATCTGTTTTGAGCAAATCTCAGGCTGTGATTTCTTCTTGACCTTTCTTTTGGGGAGAATTCCTCTGTCTTGTCATTCTGGCTAACTTTCTGCCTTTTGCATGTTTTAAAAGCATGTTATGTTTCCTGCCCCCAGGAGTACTGCTATATTAAAAAGGTGTCATACACTGTCCAGGGTCTGGCATTTCAGGAAGTGTTTCTGTTGTATGCTGTGTGCACTCTGCTGTTGCATTCTGGCTGTCCTTCCCCACTGGTCAATTCTCTGCAGACTCCTCCTTGCTTGCCGTGGGGAGTGTTTGGACCTTTCAACTAGGTGTGCTTTGATTTGTTTGTTGAAGTAAGCCTGGAAAAAACAGTGGTGGGGGGCGGGGGGAAGGCTGATCCCCAAAAAAGTGGAAAGAAAAGGGAACAGCAACAACAAAACCCAAACAGAGAATCAAAAACCTGTAAGACTGATTCAAAAGAGAAAAGAAAGAAAAAGAAATGACTTTTTTAAAAGGCCTAATCCAAAATATAAAATCAAAAAAAAAAAAGGGAAAAGGAAAAAAAAAAAAAAAGACAAGACACTGTGCCAGATTCCAAAAGAAAAAAAGAAGAAGAAAATGAAAAAAACCGTAAGACTGGTCCTATTTCCAGCAGAACTGCAGGTGACACTTTGAAGCCCTGGATTTTCAGCGCATTTGGTGCATGGGGAGGTGCTGGCCGTGCTGTTCTGGAGACCCAGAGCCAGTCTTGCCCCAGTAAATAAGCAGTTGCCAGGGATGGGGGGTTGGGTTTGGTGTGAGTGGGTCCTGCCTTCACTGGGGGCTGCCATGTTGCTCTCTGAAGTCCCACTGTGTTGGTGTTGGGGGGAATATGGCACCTCCCCAGTCTCTTGTCCCTGGGCAGGGGATCTGACAACTTCACTGTTCAGGCAGCCCTCACAGAACAGCGAGGGCAGTCAGCTTGTCCCACACCACAACTCTTTGTGTTTTTTCTTTGATGTGGGAGGGAGATTCTAAACTTGAAATCTTTAAGGACCTGGCTCAGTGCAGATCTGCTTCCCTTCTCCAGAGTAGAGCCTCTTGACGCTGTGTCTGAAGTCCTTTGTCCCTGAAATAGTCTCATTGCTGTACAGTGCACAGAATCTGTGGTGTAGCGCCTCTAAGAGCAGCAAAGGTTATATTCCCTCGGGGGGTACCTCTGTCCCCTGTTGATGAAAGGCATTGGGCTGGTGCCTGCAGGGTCTTTTGTCCTTGGGGAGGCAATATACCCTCTTCAAAAAGTGTCCAGGAAGGGGACTGTTCTCTCCCAGTGCACACCAGAAATCTCTACACCATGTTGTACAGTCAGAGGCCAGCTTCCTCCTCCCCAGGAGCCACGCCATGGCTCTGCTCCAGAGAAAGTTGCGTGCTTCCAAAACCTGAGAGTTCGAGCTCCAAACACTGCAAAAAAACCCCCTACGACATTCAGTGTCTCTTGCTCCCCGGTCCATGGTCCAGAGAGATTTTCCTCCTGTGCAAACTCGGTGCTGTGTTTCTCAACCCCTCTCTTTCTCTCACTGTCAGTCTGAAATGAGTTGTTTTGTAGGCAGCATATAGATGAATCTTATATTTTAAAACTCTTCTTGTTTATCAAATTTGTGAGTGTAGAATTATTGAAAGTATTCCTTTATTATCTGTTTAATGTCTGTGTGATCTGTGTGTGTCATCTCTTGTTTTATTCATATTAGTAATTTTTGTCTTCTCATTTTTTTTCTTATTTAGCTTGGCTGGAGTCTTATCATTTTTATTGATCTTTCAAAAACCAACTTTTGGTTTTGTTCATTTTTTCCTCTTAATTTCCTGTTTATATTTTCATTGATCATACTCTCATTCTTTTTTCTCCCCTTTGAATACTGTTGATTTTTATTTGCTTTTACTTTTTAAAGCTGTCATAGGTATTTTCCCAGAATGCCTTACACCTGGCTTGGTAAAAAGATTTTATTTTTCATGCAAAGTATATGCAAACATTTGTTTGACCACAGTTACACAGTAAATTATAACTGTAGTTGTGATAATACTACTAAGCTAACTTTTTCTTTTGTGTTGTTGTGTTAAAAATACACATAACATAAAATTACCATCTTACCACTTTAAAAAAATATTTTTATTTATTTTTGAGAGATAGAAAGTCAGAGCACAAGCTAGGGAGGGAGAGAGAGAGGGAGACACAGAATCCGAAGCAGGCTCCAGGTTCTGAGCTGTCAGCACAGAGCCCAAGATGGGACTTGGACTCACAAACCATGAGATCATGACCTGAGCCAAGTACCACACTTAACTAACTGAACCATCCAGATACCCACATGTATATTTTATTTTAAAGCTACTGTTCTCTTGTAAATGTGTACCCAAGATAAAGTGTTCTTCACACTGAATATTTTAAGAAATGAGTGGTTTGGGGCGCCTGGGTGGCACAGTCGGTTAAGCGTCCGACTTCAGCTAGGTCACGATCTCGCGGTCCGTGAGTTCGAGCCCCGCATCAGGCTCTGGGCTGATGGCTCGGAGCCTGGAGCCTGTTTCCGATTCTGTGTCTCCCTCTCTCTCTGCCCCTCCCCCATTCATGCTCTGTCTCTCTCTGTCCCAAAAATAAATAAAAAACGTTGAAAAAAAATAAAAAAAAAAAAAGAAATGAGTGGTTGCCATTTATGAAAGTAGCAATTAAAATGAGATTTTTAATGAAACTTTTCAGAAAACATTTGTTCTTATGTCATGTTGAACATATGAGTCCAATGTTTTGATGAGCAGTGTGAAGAGGTAAATAAAAGACTCCATTTTAAGACAAATTCTTTCTTTCTGTATAAATCAGATCATAAAATATTTTTCTTGTGAAACTGCAAAATATATCTCCTTTTATAGTAATTTAATGCTTTAATATTATTATTAAAGAGTCTTAAAAACAGTTTCCATCCCAGTAACATTTTTTTGCTTGATCTAAATATGTAGATTTTTAGGGGCGCCTGGGTGGCTCAGTCAGTTGCGTGTCCGACTTCGGCTCAGGTCATGATCTCACGGTCCGTGAGTTCGAGCCCTGCGTCAGGCTCTGTGCTGACAGCTCAGAGCCTGGAGCCTGTTTTGGATTCTGTGTCTCCCTCTCTCTCTCTGACCCTCCCCTGTTCATGCTCTGTCTCTCTCCGTCTCAAAAAAATAAATAAACATTAAAAAATTTTTTTTTAAATTATGTAGATTTTTTTAAAATTTTTTTTCTTTTCAACGTTTATTTATTTTTGGGACAGAGAGAGACAGAGCATGAACGGGCGAGGGGCAGAGAGAGAGGGAGACACAGAATCGGAAACAGGCTCCAGGCTCTGAGCCATCAGCCCAGAGCCCGACGCGGGGCTCGAACTCATGGACCGCGAGATCGTGACCTGGCCGAAGTCGGACGCTTAACCGACTGCGCCACCCAGGCGCCCCTAAATTATGTAGATTTTTAAAGAGCATTAAAACATAATACTAATATGTCTTTCCTTTGACATAGGATTATTCTCTTTGCCGGGTCATAGACTGGATGTTTTGTTAACTGGATGTTTCCTAAATATGAGTAAATTATGCGGTTTCTAATTCTCTATTATTGGTTAGTTATTTAGGAAAATCCTTATCTCATACCCTCCAAAAAGATGTGCATGTGTATGTATGTGTGTTTTCCCTAAAGTGCTAAAGGTGTTCATACTAAAATTAAAGATTTTGTATAATAATATTCTTACTCATTTAGTAATACTGTATATTAAACTGTCTCAATCTAAAAATGCTTGATATATCATGAATATTAAGGAATTAAATTACCATTTTAGACCCTATTTATATATTGAAGCTATTTCTTCTATGTTGAGAAGATTAGACAGGGTTCAAAGAACTGATCAATTATTATACCAATATACATTTTGAGTCAAAAGTGTTTTCTTTGGGTTTTTAGTCTTCCTGCTCCAGAGAGTATTTCATTGTCTTTAGATTTATGGAATAAACTTGGATTAGATCCACATGATAGAATCTTAGAAAAGAAATCATCAGAATTTCCCAGATTTCCTAATCAGTGGTTATTAGTGAAGGTGTCCAGGCCTTGGTCATGGGCCCTAGATCATCCAAGGTCCCTGAAGCAGAAGGGAGGCAGATATGCTGGACAGAGTCTGGGCTGTTTCCCAAATGTCTTTGCAGTATAAATGTTTAGAGTGGCCCATCAAGGGTGTCTTGTCTGATTCTTTGTGTCACCAAAGAAGAAACTAGTGGCTGAACCACACTGCTGGCTCTTAGGTTAATATTTTCCCATCTTATTTTTGAGACCTTATACCAAAATGAAATAATTTTTTAAAAAATGATTTCAGCTATGACTGAAAAACTGACAAGGTTATTGAAAATACCTGACAATTATAATATTAATAGAAAATTTTGTTTTGTGGTTAAATAGAAATTAATTCACTGGTTTAGGGTCAGTGTGTCTGTTATTTATTTTATGGCACAACATCCTCATCTTATGGTTTTTGCACTCTGCTTTTCCCTGAAAACTCCTTAAAAAATCAATATCCCTTACTTAGGAAACCATTAAATAAGAATCCAAATCCAAGTCCTAATAACCTGCATCCTGACGTCTTAAGATTTACTTTCAAGTGTTCACTGTGTATTTGCACATTAAAAAAACCACACACACACAAATGACTGCAGTAGCCAAGGTTACTGTGAAAAGGTGCTTTTACAAAATTTTGGGCAGAAGGACTTGTGAGAGAGAGTTGGGGGTAAAGTTGCCATAAGTGAAGACATCATTTCCATCAGAACCACCTGCCTTTGTTTCAGGAAGTTTACCTGGATGGATCTGATATTTTGCAATCCACCTTTTTGGTTTGTTTGTTTTGATTACGCTTATGCTCAAGGTGGGGTTGAACTCACAACCCAGAGATCAAGAGTCACATGCTCTATGGACTGAGCCAGCCAGGCACCCCCACGATCTACCTTCCTTAGTAAAAACTTGGAGGTCTCCTAAAATCAGTGAGACTTTGCAGACTGAAATTACAAGTGCTTCATTTCTGTGCTCAGACATTGCTTCTGTCAAGTGGTCTTTCTGAGAGAGTTCTGTCAGGGCCTGTTGGGGTTTCCCTGGCTCTTACCAATGAGATTCAATGATATGATGCTGGTGCGATGTTTGGAAGAATGTGCTATTTACTAGCAAAATGCATACTGTAACCTTCTTCCTCCTGCCCTATTTTTATTGGAGGAAATAGAGAAGCTACTTCAGCGTGGAAGGGGTCTCTCAGCTGATATGGTGAAGAACAGTAAATGGTCCCTGAATTTCTCCCTCCAGGGCTGTCGGCTTGTCATCAGACTTCTGTTAGGCTGAGAGGTCACAGAAACCAAACGCTGGAGGTGAAAGTGTCCAGGCCTGAGAGTGGTTTTGGAAGCAATGTGGGAGAAGGGGGAAATGGAAGAAGAGGACAGGAGATGAAGGAAGGAGATGAATTTCAGAAAAACAACAGTCTGAAGGTGATATTAATGAAGTTCTGTGTTGGGTGTACCACAAACCTTTCTTCTCTTACCATGAAAACTGTAAAACCCGCCTCACTGGTTAGTGCATTGGAACTCTAATTTCAGGGTAGGATCAGACATCTTCTTCCTCAGTAAGAAAGTTCAGGTAGATCCTGGGCAGGTAACTGAGGTTCACACTTTAGGGAACACGGAACAGGTATGGTGGAATCACTTGATGTAGAAATTGGACAACGTGCAGCCCAACTGAATGTGCTCCCTTATGAATAATGAGTTGTCTGTCGTTTGAGTTGGTGGCACAGAGACCAGATGGATTGCAGTGAAAACTCAAAGATCAAAAGAAAAGTTGTTTCTATTTAAGCTTGTAAATTGCAAGCATTTTGTGTTTTTATACTGTCTAAATACTGTCAGTAGTTTTGATAAACCTACCAGGTAGAAACAACCGAGTTAAAAAACATTGAAAAAAGATGCCTACTTTGTGCAAGGTGGTATATTAGCCCTTTCACACAGGTGTTGATACCCTAGGGAACTGAGGCACAGAAGCTGTAACTGATTTTTCCAAATTTACATAGTAAGAAGGTGCCAGAGCCAAGAGGTAAATTAACTTTTTGACCTCAATCTAGTGCGTACTACATAATATGCTGATTCTTAATCTGAAGCTATAGAAAGTAGGCTTTCTGTTTTGAGTTGGCTGTGCATATTGCACAGGGAGATTGAAGACGGTGAATATGTTTGGATTTTTCTAGTTAGTTCTCTGCTGTGTTGATTTACCATCTTCAAAACAGGGAGAGGGCAGTCCAAAAGCCATATTCACGACTCCAAATTCTGAGGCTCGTTCTGGAAAACACCATCTATGTGACCATTGCTGTCCTAGGTTATTGAGGCAGGATGGTGAACAAAATAAGCAAGAGCTTTATACTCATGGAGCCTGCGTGCTAGCAGAGGAAAACAGAAAAGAGACATGGAGAAAGATAGGAAATACAATCTGAGATGATGGTAAGCGATGAGAAGAAAACAAGATAGTATAGTACAGTGAGCTAGGAAGTGACTGAGGAAGGTGATGCTAAAACACTATGGAAATCATTATCATAAGTAGATGACTCATCTTCCCATTAACACTTTCCAGACCTCCTTGCCTTGATTTACTGTTAATTTAACAACAGCTCTCTCTTTGATGTGAGATATTTGCCTTGATAAGTTAAAATTTTCTTGGAAGATATATCTGTAAATATCTAAGTCAGGGGCGCCTGGGTGGCTCAGTCGGTTGAGCGTCCGACTTCAGCTCAGGTTACGATCTCGCGGTCCGTGAGTTCGACCCCGCGTCGGGCTCTGGGCTGATGGCTTGGAGCCTGGAGCCTGCTTCTGATTCTGTGTCTCCCTCTCTCTCTGCCCCTCCCCCGTTCATGCTCTGTCTCTCTCTGTCTCAAAAATAAAAATAAACCTTAAAAAAAATATCTAAGTCATAAGTGAGATGATATATGGGGAAATTTTATAAATACAATCCTATGCTTATGCTAAATAAAAAACAATGTTGTTTTTCCCTCCAGACTTTTATTGTTGTTTTCAACAATTAAAACCAATGTTATTAGATAGAGATACCCAGTCATAAAGGAAGAATGACTTTGACCCTGGGCAGCAACAGTATTTTCCAGTAGCACTTTATTCATTAGCTTCAACTGGATATTGCCTTTAGAAGGGGGATAATAAATGGTACTATCCCCATAGTCAGAACAGGGTCTAGTATTAGTTATTTTGTACTTCAATTAACACATATATATGTGATAAATATTTATGTATAGTGACCATTCACTTGGCAGTCATTCTTCAAAATCCTATTAATTCTATGTATTCATACAGTATTGTAGAAGATAGCAGTTTATACTCAATGGAAGAACACGTTTGTATCCTCCAAAGTCTTGCACAGGTTGGCTTTCACTCAGTTATGTCTGTAGCCTGACACTAACCTCTTGATGATATTGCTTAGCTTTCCCATGCACAGGAAATTCCAGTATTTGCTAGCTTTGATTTGCTCTGATAGTAAGTCATTCAAATCAAAGAATTCAGCAAACCTCTTCCTAGAAAACTGTAACACTGACACATGTACTGGGAGTCTATGGTCTTAAGGGATGCTTTGCTTGTGCTATGGAGATGTTCATAATAGTGAAAGACAGTCAGGCTGTGTGCACTTAGATGCTGAGTCGTCTGTTGAAGCAGTCTGTTGAAGTTTAGTCCTTTGGTAAGTACTGAACTGGATATCACAATATGTCAAACTTGTATACTGTATCATTTTCTCCTCCATTTATTTTGCCCCATCCTGTTCAGAAAGCACTTAATCATTTTTGGTGTGCCCCTAACATAACATGACTCTTTGAAAGAGCTTTGTGCTTTCCCCTCCTCCAGGAAGTTCTTTACTCAGTGGAATTAAATCGTGATTTCACTTCTGGCTGAATGATAGAGCTAAAATCTGTCTGTGGGAGAACTTAACATAGGAAGGTGGATTGTGCTCTCTTGCTACTTCAGAATCTTCCTGGTGATAGAGATTAATTATAATGAAAATACAAAATATCAGAACTTGTGGGATGGAGTGAAGGCAGTACTTAGAGAAAAATTTATAGCTGTAAACCTCTACCTTAAAATAATGAGAAAGACCTCAAATCAATAAACTAACTGTTCACCTACCAGGAGGAAGGAAACATTGTAAGAGAGGCGAAGTATGCCTTTGATGGGCTAACCAGTAGGCTGAACTAAGCTAAGGAGAGAATCATGAGTCAGAAGAATAGTTAATAGAAAGTTTCAAAACTTAAATGAAAAAGACAAAAGAATTAAAACAGCAGAAGGGAATAGTCCCAAGAACCATGGGACAGTTTTGAAAGGTGTAATATATGCTCAATGGAAACACCAGAAAGAGAAGAAAGAGAAAAAGAAAAATGAATATTTTAAGGTAATGCTTTGAATTGATTGACAATTTTCCAGATTTAGTGATACTGTATTAGTTTGTTGGGTCCACCATAACAAAGTACAACAGGACAGAAACATGCAGAATAATAAAACTTGACCACTTTATTATAACATATACAAAAATAAATTCAAAATAGATGAAAGACCTAAATGTGAGACAAGAAATCATCAAAGTCCTAGAAGGGAAAACAGGCAACAACCTCTTTGACCTCAGCCAGAGAAAATTCTTACTAGTCATGACACCAGAGGCAAGAGAAACAAAAGTAAACATGAACTATTGGGACTTCATCAAGATAAAATCTTCTGCACAGCAAAGAAAACAAACAACAAAACTGAAAAGCAACCTTCAGAATGGGAGAAGATATTTGCAAGTGATATATCGGATAAAGGATTAGTATCCAAAATATAGAAAGATCTTATAAAATTCCACACCCAGAAAACAAATAATTCAGTGAGGAAATGGGCAGAAGACATTAATATATATTTTTTTCCCCAAGAAGACATCCAGATGGCTAACAGACATGAAAAGATGCTCAACATTACTCATCATCAGGGAAGTATAAATCAAAGTCACGATGAGATACCACCTCACACCTATCAGAATGGCTAAAATTAACAACTCAGGAAACAACCGATTTTGGTGAGGATGTGGAAAAAGGGAACTCTCTTGCACTGTTGGTGGGAATGCAGACTGGTCAGAAACTGTGGAAAACAGTATGGAGGTGCCTCAAAAAGTTAAAAACAGGGGTGCCTGGGTGGCTCAGTCGGTTGGGTGTCCGACTTCGGCTCAGGTCATGATCTCACGGTTCATGGGTTCAAACCCCACATCGAGCTCTGTGCTGACAGCTCGGAGCCTGGAGCCTGCTTCAGGTTCTGTCTCCCTCTCTCTCTGCCCCTCCCCTGCTCGTGCTGTCTCTCTCTGTGTCTCAAAAATAAATAAATGTAAAAAAAAAAATTAAAAAAAAAGTTAAAAATAGAACTACCCCATGATCCAGCAATTATACTACTAGGCATTTACCCAAAGGATACAAAAATGCTGATTCGAAGGGGTACACGCACCTGGATGTTTATTGCAGTATTATCAACAATAGCCAAACTATGGAAAGAGCCCAAATGTCCATCAGCTGATGAATGGATAAAGAAGATGTGGTGTATATATACATTGAAATACTACTCAGCCATCAAAAACAATGAAATCTCGCCATTTGCAATGGCATGGATGGAGCTAGAATGTATTATGCTAAGCGAAATGTCAGAGAAAGACAAATATGATTTCATTCATATGTGGAATTTAAGAAACAAAAGAGATGAACATATGGGAAAGGGGGAAACAGAGGAGAGAGGGAAACAAACCGTAAGATATTCTTAATGATAGACTCTGATCCAGGCGAACAGCTTTATTATTCATGATGAGAACTTCCTGAAAGAACCCATTGACTCTTCAATGGAAGACACCCAGTTTGGATGCTAAGATTCTGAGGATCCTTCTGCTTGATGTTCCCTGGATCCCTCTCTTGATGTTCCTGGATCCCAGGAAGGGATTAGGGATCCAGTCCTAACCGAAGCCTCGTTTGCCTGTCTGATTCTCAGTGAAGTCTGACCTCACCGCCCCTTGGAGGCGCCTTTGAAGCTCTGGGGCAGCCTTCTCCAAGCAGGACACTTGGATCTCCCCACCTGCAGGTGGTGGAGGGACATCTGCGGGTCTGATCCTGACGCTCGCATGCATTTCAGGGGTGACCAAGCTTGTTTCAAATTTCGAAGTTTCTAGCAGATCAATATTACTTTTTAAATCATAAAACCGCATGGATAAACATTACTCATCACTGAAGTGCCCCCTCATGAAAATAAGTCAGGACACGGAAGCTGAGTTCCGGGAGCCATCAGAGAACAGAGATGCACCCGGAGAGCAGTGGCGAAATTGATTCCGTAAATGTTCCGAAGGCAAAAAGCACACGAGGTTGGGAGGCAGTTAGGAATCACTGGATGGAGTCATTTCAAGGGCCTGGCTCTGCCCTCTGTTCCCCAATTTCCTCCCCTTGTCGGTTGTGTGGGGTTTTCCCTGAAACAAAGCTGCTGTTCCTGGCTGGATGGCTGTGTGTCATGCAAACCCCAGCCTGCCAGTGGAGGTACCACCATCAGAGGCCCAGCTGGCGTGGGGCTGCAGGATCCTTCCCACCCCCACCCTTCCAGGCACCAAGTCACAGACCCTCACTGAAGTGAAACCTACCTGAGCATCTTATCAGCCTTCTGAGGTATCACCACTGATTTATCTGTCAGCATAGCAACTTGGAAGTTCTAGAAGAGCCAGCCTTGTGGTATCTCCCCATGCAAAGGCTCCATCTCCCAAATAGAGGTGCCTCACACTAACTATGCAGGCTACGGCTTGAAGGACCTGGGGATGCCACCAGCCGGCCGTGGCACCAGGGACGAGTTCCCTGGCCAGTCGGGCCACCCAGTGACGAAGATTAGACAGTGTCGCTTACGTCATGAGCAAGGAAAGGGACTGGCTGTGGCCGGCTGTCTTAGGATTCGGCATTGCCACACTGGACTGCTGGGCATGGAGCATCGTGTACGCAGCATGAAGGTGACCCACCCCACCCCCACACGCTGTATGGGGGGTGGGACAGCCTCGGTGGTACAGAGCAGCTCTTCTGTGATACCAGCTTTGGTAACAGCCCTCCGGGTATGTTCACGCCCATGGTGGGTGGTTGTGAAGATGATGTGAACATGCCCACGCTCACAGCGGGCTTGTGTGCCAAACAAAATTCCGGGGTCAGAATTTGAATCATAAGTGCCTACCTATGCCACTAGCGTTGTGACAAGTCAACCTGTGCCTTCTCAGTTCTTCCCCCAGCCCACTAAGATGGGCCATCACATTCTCCTCCCATGGACAGCAGCATCCTGCCAGGAGCCCAGGCTCAGCCTGGACCTCCTGACCCATCCCCCGTGTTATCACTGTGACAGCTCAGACAGGTGGGTGTTATCCTGCCCATTTTACAGACTGCAGATCTGAGTCTCAGGGCATTAGATCCTCCTTATTGGCAAGAAACAAAGTCTGGGATGATCCCAGGTCACCCCCTTTGCCAAAGACCATGACCAGAGACAGCAGACAGAAATCAGATCTCTGGGGATGTCCCACAGAGCACAGAGAAGAGCCAGGCCAGCTTGCAGATCCCAGTGCTAGGGGCGCAGTCTCATTGGCCAAATGTCTCCCCACCCCCACTGGGAGCCCAGCCCTCTGCCTGCTTCTGGAGGCCAGGAGAGGCGGTTACCTCTGGGGCTGGGGAGTAACTGGACAGTGATCTGGCCGGTCGTCCAAACTAGTATGTGGAGACAGAATAATCACCCCAATAGGCATCTCTGGGGAGGACCTGCCGACCAGAGCTGGGGTGCACTTTGGATTTGGGGTGTGGGGGTGTAAGAGCTTCCTCTCTTGAGCTCTCCTACTTATAGTGGGCAGTTGGTAGTGATGGACAAAAGGGCACCAGCCTCCCCTTCATCTGGTCCTTAGGCTCTGTCACGTCCCTCCCACACAGAGCAGCACTGACCTGTGTCACAATAGGACCTTGCAGATGTGACTGTGCAGGTCACACACAACATCATAAAAGACATCATCCTGCCAGGCTGTCTCTGGGGGAAGCCAGCCACCACGCCCTGCGGATGCCCAAGCAAGCCTGCGAAGAGCCTCATATGGAGAGGAACCAGCCGTGGAGGGAGCCACCTGGGAAGAGAGTCCTCTGGCCCTTCAGATGAGACCACGGCCCAAACCACCCAGGCAACTTCTCCCAATTTGCAGACCCCCCAGAAACACATGTTGATCATTGTATAACTGTAAGCCTCGGAGTACCTGGTTGCATAGGAGGAGGCAGCTAGTGGTTCTGCCCCCTGATGATGAGAAGGGACAATCCATATTGTCACCTACATGCACACACACACGCATGCAGAGGTTTTTAAATGGGACTGTATGATGCCATGCATGTCGTTTAAGCTAACACCAGCTGCTATCTTAAACAAATCCTAAAATCTGCACAGCTAAACAAGAGGGAGGACATCGTGGAGGACACAGTATGCCTGGTGGTTCTCCTCTAAGCAGGGATTCACTCAAGACCCCTGTGCTGCTGGCTCTCCAATTCACTTGGCCAGTGGGGACAGAGACCACGGGAGGGTCACACATACTTCTTGACCCTCCAGACCAGAAATGACACTTGCTGGACCCAGTCACATTCCACTGGTGAGAGGTGATTGCTGAGGACTGAGGTCCAGCTTTGGAGCCCCTGCTTGGCAACAGCAAGATTCCGTAGAATCTGTGTGGTCAGCTACCCATCTCTACTGTGTTCCCTATTCTCTTCTGAAAATTAGAACCTATGCTATGGGCATTGTGGCAGACAGACCTCAAGGTGTGGCTGGATCCCTGCCTCCTGATATCCATGGGAACACAACAGAGGTGATACACATATGTGATTATGTCCCATGAGAGCGTCACAGCGTCTCCAGCAGACACATTCCCCCAGTTGGCCTGAGGAGGCCTGCGGCCATGTCGAGGAAGTCTGACTCACACAGGAACTGAGCAGCCAACAGGCCTGAGTGAGGAGGTAGGTCCTGCCTCGTGGGGGCCTCAATGGGACTGCAGCCCAAGCCCACACCTTCCACTCAGGGGACCCAGCTAAGCCTCACCTGGACTCCTGCCTACGGACACAATGAGATAGTAAATGTGCCTTGTTTCAAGATGCCTAGTCTGCTGTAATGTTGTTTATGCCAGGACCACAGAAACCAGCGTCTTCCCATGTCTGGCCATATTCACATCCTTCTCCACGAAAGCCACGTGTGCCCCTGTGAAGAGGTGCCACATCGTGTATTGGTCCCTGTGGGCCACATGGAGACGGTCGCTGTGATTTCTCTGTCGCTCACAGAGGCCGAGCACATTCGATGAGGATCCTTGCAGGTGTTTGCAGGGATGACTCAACACAGGCTCAGTCACAGGCCTGCACCTGCACAATTCAGGCACACAAACTGCCACACTGCCTCCCCAAAGGGGCATCGTGATGGGTAAAGTGTCAACAGTGGAGATGCCAAGAAGAACAGAGAGAGGATTTCACTGCCTTCACTCTGATCTGGATCTGTACTCTCCAATTGACTCACTCTTTTTTTTCCCAGCCAGCTGTGAAATCCAGCAAGAGACCCCGCAGGCAGAGCATCCCCTGCTGGAACCCACAGCACACTCTCAAGCAGCAAGGACTGCCCTGAGCCAGCGAGACCTCTCCTGGGACTGACCCCAGGACAATGATGGGCCTGATCTCAGTGCCCCCTCTACACGCACCCTCTGGCCTCCACTCCCCCCTGCACACACCACCAGCCTCACTGCCTCCTTACATGCACCCCCTGCCCCCCTGCATGCGACCCTCCCTGCAAGCACCTGTGGACCCCCGAGCACACACCCACATGCTCCTGCATGCACCCTCCCAGCACGCACCCACCTGACCCCCTGCATGCACCTGTGGACCTCCCTGCATGCACCCACCTGCCCCAATATATGCACCTGAGGGCCCTCTGGCACACACCCACCTGCCCCCTTGCCTCAATGCATGCACCTTTGTGGCCCCATGTATGCACCCACCTGCCCCCCTGCCTACCTTCACGCATCCACCTGGACTCCTGCATCCACCCGCCTGCCCCCCTGGATGCAGTCACCCACCTTCAGTCCCCCTGCACACACTCATCCGCCCCTCTGTATGCACCCATCTGCCCTCCTGCCCCTTTCACTCACCCACCTGTCCTCCTGCATGCATTCACTTGCCTTCGTTCCCTCTGCAGGCACCCACCTACACCCTTGCACGGACCCACTTGTCCCTGCTCACACCCACCTGCTCCTCCGCAAATACCCATCTGCCACCGCACACACCCACCTGGTCCCCTGCATGCACCCACCTTCCTCCGACCTTGCTGCACACACCCGCCTGTCCCAATACACCCATCCACCTGCCCTCTGCATGTACCCGCAAGCACCCCTGCAATCACCACATGCCCCTGCTCCCTTGCACACACCCACCTGCCCCATTGCACTCCCCCAACAGTCCTCCTGCAGGTACCCAACTGCCTTCATTCCCCCTGAAGGCACCCACCTTCCCCCTGCATGCAACCACCTGCCTCCCCTGGCCTTCTGTAAACACCCCTCCACAAGCACACAACTGCTCCTGCACATATCCACCGGCCCCAATACACCCACCCACGCGTCCCTTGCATGCACTCAGGAGCCCCACTGCAATCACCCACCTGTCCCCTGCCCCAGTGCACGCACTCACTCACTCCCTTGCATGCACCCACCTGCCCCCCTGTACTCATCAACCTGCTTCCTGGCATGCACCCACAAGCCTCCCCTGCCCCACTGCACACATGCACTTGCCCCCCTACATACACCCACCTGGCCCCCTGTATGCACCCACCTACCCCCCTGGCCTCTGCACCACTCACCCTCCCCCTGCCTATCTTCATGCACCCACCTGCCCACCTGCAGCTACCCTCCTGACCCTCTGCATGCACCACCTGTCCCCCTGCATGCACTCACCCACCTGCCCCCCCTTGTCTGCTCTCACCTGTCTCCCTGACCCCTGCACCCACATGCCTGCCCCTTTGCATGAATCTACCTGCCCCCTTGCCCCCCTGCATGCACCCATGAGCTCCTTGCATGCAGCCACCTGCCCCACTATACCTACCCACCGTCACTCCTCCCTTCACGCAGCCACCTGCCCCCCTGCCCCTGGCAAGCACCCATGGGCACCCTTGCACACACCTACATGCACTTCTCCATGCACCCACAGACCTTCACTCTCCCTGCACATACCCACTGGCCCCCCTGCATGCACCCTCCTGCCTCCGTACATGCACCCACTGGCCCCCTGCCCACACTCAGTTGCCCTCCTGCATGCACCCATCTGCCCCTCAGCATGCACTCACCCTTTTTCAACACCCCTGCACACACCCAGGGGCCTCTGTCCCACATCTTTCTCTGGGACCCCCTTGCCCTGGTTACAGGGTACTGCAGTTGGAGGGAAGAGACGAGGCTGAGCACTCCTGGGGAGACCAGGTGCACCTGAAGAAAAATTCCGGGGTGCCACTTCCCAGGGAGGATGAAGGGGAGCCCAGGCCTGCAGCAGGTGCAGCTGAGCCCCTGATGCCCTGAGACCCTCCTGTAAGCTCCCCGCCCATGGCTTGTGTCAGCTCTCCTGCTGCTGCCAAGCCCCAGGGTTGGCCACCTGTCCATGAACATTATACATGGTCTCAGCACAATCAGGTGGGCAGCTGGGATGGAGGCTGGAACCATGACCTGACAGCATCTGCTCCCGGATGTAACTTCTAAGGAGATCCAGTATGCTGAGCAGAGCCACCAGATATGTGGTGCTGATGTAGAGAGATGTCCACGGTTGGAACAACCCCTGGAGAACCACCCCCCCCCCATCCCACCTCCTCCTGCCACCAGAAGATACTGAGAAATTCAATTACCAGGTGACTGAGGGACATCAGCCCAGGGACTTGGAGGGCAGCAAGTTGTCCCCAGCTCTGACTGCCCCCACCGTGGGCCCATCCATGGTGGCATTAAGACATCTTTGGCCCCAAACACTGTTAGGAAAACACCTGAAAAAGCCAATCTGGCATTTTCTTCCAAGGTTTCCAAGCCACATCTGAGGAAGTAAAGATCAACAACAACGCAAAGAGAGCCTCTCAGCCCAGCCCAGCTCACCAGCCCTGAAGTCCAGGGGTCCAGGGGCCCAGGGGTCCAGAGGGAAGTACTCATGGGGTTGGGGAAGACAGTCTCCTCAGCATTTCCCCCACTGGGGTGTCACTTTCTTGGCTTATCACTCTCCAGCTTGCAGATATCCAACAGAATATGTGGGCTTTCTGGAAACTTCAAGGCTGTACTGGGTGGTGGGGACACTCTAGGCCTATGTTTTTCAGGAAAGATGCCCATGGTTAAGACCCCAGGCCTGGGTTCTCTGGGGATGGGCTGGTTGTAGGTATGTTCAGAGGTCACAGGCAATGCTCGGGGCTCTGTGGTCAGTGGTGGGCTTGGGGTCAGTGGGCCCCCTGCAATGCCCCTCCTGCACAGAGTGGGGCTTTTCTGTCTCTGTAACCCCAGTGACTGACTGGGACCTGTGCCACGACAGGCACCAGGGAGATGTTAAAAATAGAACATTAGAGCTAGTCCAGTCCAGTACCCTGCTCCCCTCTCCACCCCCCAACGCCCATGCTGCTCTGGTATTCCCCTTGAGGCCTGCTTGGGGCACCATGTATCTGGAGAACCAGTGCCTGGGAAGGAGCTGTGCCCACCAGTGGTCAGCAAGAATTCCTTGAATGCCTGATGTGTTAAGGAACTTGTCTGATCCCAGTGCGAAGGCTGAGGAGACAGTTGCTGGGGTGGAGGGGTCAGGGTGAGCAGGGGAAGGGATTGAGTTCAGTCGCTGGAACCCCCCAAGACTCTGACACTTGGAGAGGCCCAGAGATGGTATTTGTGGGTAAGGTGTGCACCTTCCCTCCCAGCCCGTTTTATCCTTCTCTGGCACACCTCTCAGAAGTCTTCAGGAGAGTGCCCCCTTATAGGTAACCTTTGATGTGTCTGATGACCAAAGTGTCACCTGGAGCACATGCTTGGGCAAGGGGTTCCCTATCAGGATTTTGACCCTAAACCATGAGATACATATGCAAACTTGGAACACCCCTCTCCAGGACAGCATCCTCAGTCAGGACTCAGAGAAGGAGCCCCTGGCATGCAAGCAGGTGCTTGGTCCTTGTGCCCTCAGCATAGGGCCTTTCCCATGTGTGAGGGAGGCACTTGGTGTGCTGTGTCCATCACTTCCCTGCTGTCTGGTCCTTGCTTCTCCCCACGGGGGCCCCTGCAGGATGAGGTCCTTGGGGTTCATCCCTTTCAATTTCCCTCATCCTTCCTTCATTGAGGAAGGTTCTGAAGCACATTCTCTCATTCCCCTGTAAAGCCATTGTTTCAGAGTTGGAAACATCACCAGGAGACACTTGAGCCCAGTTTTGTCTTTGCTGGTACTTAAATCAGGGGAGCTTAGGAAGAAATCAGAACCACTGCAGATCCTGCCAGTGTTTCAGATCCTGCCAATGTCCCCACTGGGAATGAATCCCATCAGGGCACCAGGGCTCACTGACTTCAGAGCAGCTCTGACCTCCATATGGGTGCTGCTCCTTCCTCCCAGCTGTTGTGGGTTTTTAGTTAGTTGTTGTGTGTGATGTGAGATAGGGGTCTAGTGTTCTGCTTGGAGCTGTCCAGTTTTCCCAGCACCATTCATTGAAGAGACTGTCCTTTCACTACTGTGTACTCTTGGCTCCTTTCTTGTGAATTAATTGACCACGTATGTGTTGATTTGCTTCTGGGCTTTCCATTCTACTCCATTGGTTTTTCTGTCTCTTAGCCCGTAGCATCCTGTTTTGGTTACTATAGCTTTGTAATATAGTTTCAGATCAGAGAATGTGATGCCTCCTGGTTTGTTCTTTGTACAGATTCTTTTGCTCTTTGTGGTCCTCTGTGGTTTCATACAGCTTTAAGGATTTTTTAGTTCTATGCAAAATGGTACTGGAATGTTGAACAGGAAGGATTACATTGAATCTGTACATCACGTTTTGGTAAAATGGATAATTTTATAATATTCATTTTTATAATACATGAGCACATAATATTTTTCCATTTATTTGTGTCTTTTTCAATTTCTTCATCAATGTCCTATCATTTTCAGGGTATAGTTTTTCCATGTCTGTGGTATAAAGTTTTTTCTCAATTGTTTTCTTAATTTCTCCTTGTGATGGTTCAGTGTGAGTTTAACCAATGTAATTATTTTTGTATCTTGATTTTGTAGCCTACAATTTCGATTTTGTAGCCTACAATTTTTTTTTTTTTTTTTTTTTTTTTTTTTTTTTTTTTTTTGTG
>NW_024412416.1:0-43386 GCF_014898765.1 Herpailurus yagouaroundi | reverse complement strand
TTTTTTTTTTTTTTTTTTTTTTTTTTTTTTTTTTTTTTTGTGGAGTGATGTGGTGGAAGAGTGGAAATCCAAAATGGTAAGTTTCTACCATATTCTCGGTCATCCACAACATCCACAGCATAGTGGCCACTAATATAATTCTACCACAGTGTCATTTAATAATATGTTGCATCTTGTGAACTGTGTCCAGGTAGGGTTTGGCCTCCATTGTGAAGTTTGATGTGTTCTATGCCTTTCTGGTGTGTTACTGATGTTTTGAGAAGTAATGCAGTTTCCATGAATTTCCAAAGTACAGAAAGCCTGCAGTAGCAGTGGAAATCCTCTTGATCTCTATACTCAGCTTTACCAGCTGTTGTTTTACACAGTAGTCACTTCATATGACATGCTTGTTTGTTTTTTTACTCAAAGCCTTCCCCAGGAACTGTCATAGAACTCCTACACAGGAAAATCATTATGGTTTCCTCATTATAATGTAATCCAGAGGCCACTTCAACTGTCATCACCTGCCCAAACTCTGTGACAATGACTTCTCCTGTTGTGACCCACTTTACTGTTCCCAAGACTCTCACTCACTTCACAACTGTGATGGATTTAAAGATCACAGAGGGCTCCAATCTGGGCAGCCTTTTCTGTGTCGCTTCTGTAATTTAGTATGTTTTCAATCTTCATTCATGGTATGACATAGTACTTCAGTCATGACTTTAATTGTGGTTCACTTTACAAAACATAATAGTGACCATTTAAAAGCTTAAACATTTTTTAAGTATTTATTTGAGAGAGAGAGAGAGCAAGAGAGAGAGTGCGCGGGTGCGTGAGAGTGAGCACATGAGTAGGGGAGGGACAGAGAGAGGGAGACAGAATCTGAAGCAGGCTTCTGCCTCTGAGCTGTCAGCACAGAGCCCTACGTGGGGACACTTGACCGACTGAGCTACCCAGCTGCCCCTAAAAGATTTTTTAAGTCTACAGTTGTATGCTACTAAATATATGCCCATTGTACACAAACCACCACCTTCCACGTTGAGAACGTTTAAAATTTAAAGTCTTAGTGAAAGTCTGTGTATATTAAACATTAAGTACCCATTCCCTTTTCTTCTCTGCCTGATAACCATATTTTACTTTTTGTAGGTGAATTTGATTATTTTGGATACCTCAAACAAGTAGAATCTTATAATATTCTTCTCTGTGATTGGATGATTACCCTTGCATAGTGAATTGAAGGTTCATCCATATTGTTATATGAATCAGTACTTTAGTCCTTTGCATGTCTAGGTAATATTCCTTTGTGTATACACCACCCATTCACCCTTCAATGGAAAATTTGGTCAGCTTAGCCTCTGACTATTGTGCATGATGGTGCTATGAATTTGGGGGAAGAAATACAGAGTGAGTCCCTGCTTTCAAGTATTTGGGGTATATACCCTGAGGTACATTGTCTTTTTTGAAGATTTTGAGGAACCCCCATTCAGTTTTCCTCAGCAGCTACACAAATTTATTTCATTTCTTGATATTTTGGAAGAATATTTCAGTTTATGCATGTATCCCATGTTGTATATTCATTTACCCTTTGTGGCATGTTTGCATATTTTGTACAATTTTCTGATTGTGAATAGAATTGCTATGAATATTTATGTTGGCTTTGGTTATGATTATGGTTCTGGTTCATGATGTGTGGATCATGATTATGGTTTATTCGTATGACTTACAGTATCTAGTTAGAGTTCATGGTGTATGGTTTATAGATTAAGGCATTAGGATTGTATTGTTTAATGGTGTACAATTTTGGGTTTATGGCATATAGCTTTTTCACACGCCCTTATGATTTGGGTGTTTTAGTGTGAGGAGGTGGGAAGAAGAGTGTTATTAGGTTTGAGACAAAAATATATTGGGGGGGTGAGTGGATTAGGGGTTGAGTTGGTGGGTATTTGTGGGGGGAGGGTTTAGGAGGTTCAGTGGGTGGTGTGTGAGGAGCTAGTGGGTTTAGAATTTGGAGGGTGATGGTTCAAGGTGAGTGAGTGAGGGTTTGGGAGGGTGATTGGTTAGGTGGTGAGGGGGTGAGAAGGCTTTGGGGATGATTATTAGTTGAGAGATTAGAGGTATCAGGTGGTAATGGTTTAGGTAATGAGGGTTTAGGAGATGAGGATAGACATTAGGGTGAGCCTTGAGTCATTGGAGATAATGGTTAACGTGTTTCGGCTGGGGCGGTGGAAGATCCAAGGAGAACCCGGTTGTCCGGAGGACTCATTAGGGAGAGCACTTGACTGAGTAACTGGACTTTGTGGGTTCTAACCTAGAGGTTGAAGACCTTGAGAGAGCCAGGGTTTAGGATCAGGGTACTTTCTGAATACAGATCATTTATCACATACATAGTTTGCAAATATTTTCTCCCAGTTTGTGGCTTGTCTTTTGGTTCTTTGAACAACGTTTATCAGAATACAAGTTTTAATTTTATAAAGTCTATATTATCAATTTTTCTCTTTTTTTTGGATTGGTCTTTGTGTGTTTTATTTTTATTTTTTGATGTTTATTTATTTTGAGAGATTGGTGCTATCTGCACAGAGCCCAACACGGGGCCAGTCTCACAGATCTTGAGCAGAAATCAAGAATCAGATGCTTAACCAACTGAGCCACCCAGGCGCCCCTT
Organism: Herpailurus yagouaroundi; assembly: GCF_014898765.1. NCBI lineage: Eukaryota > Metazoa > Chordata > Mammalia > Carnivora > Felidae > Herpailurus > Herpailurus yagouaroundi. The sequence continues at coordinate 40,745 of NW_024412416.1, read as the reverse complement.
GTGTTTGCATTTTATGTGGATTAATTAATTAATGCAAAAAGGTTATTTTATTAAAGCATGGGGACAGGACCTGTGGACAGGGAGAGCTGCCCTGGGACCGAGAGGAAAGACTGCTTACATACTACGGAGTCGGGAGGTAAAGTCCAGGGGAAGTTTCCAGTGAGACTTTCATCTGCTAAAGAAGACTCACAGGATGTTGGAGGCCTAGCTATTGTCAAGCTAAGGTTGTTTTCCCCCTAGCAAAGCATTAGCATTAAGACAGTAGGGAGTTCCTGGAGAAACATTTTACTCTGCCTGCCTCAAGTATTTGCCAATGGGCTTCAGGTTATAAGGAAATTTAATTGTATCTGCCATTTCCTTCTGCCTTTGTTTCCCACATCATTCCCCCCCCCCCCCTGAGCAATTTTGACCCACAAAATCTTTGAGGTTGGGGCACCTGGGTGGCTCAGTTGGCTAAGTGTCTGACTTCGGCTCAGGTCATGATCTTGAGGTCCGTGAGTTCGAGCCCCGCATCAGGCTCTGAGCTGTCAGCACTTCGCCTGTTTCGAATTCTGTGTCTCCCTCTCTCTCTGCCCCTCTCTCACTTGTGCTCTGTCTCTGCCTCTCAAAAAATATATATACATTAAAAAAAATCTTTGAGGTTGCTGAGGGTGGAAGGTCTCATCTCTGTAACTTCTTCCTGCTGAGTAGGGGCATAGAGATGTCCCTACCTGTGGGTCAACACTGGTCAGTTGGGGAATGTATTTATATATAGGAGTTACAGGCAGAGTATATAGGAGTATATATAGGAGTATACAGGCAGAGACAGCCAATCCAAGGTAGACAACATATAAGAACCTCCTTGAGTAGAAAGGATCATCTGTCTCCTAGAAGTTATGGCTGTGGAGGAGCTTTGGCACCAGGCAGGAAGACACCAGAAAAGACAATAAAGTAAGTTTCATATTATGGGAAAGAGAAGCCTAAATATAAAAAAACCTTTGGTAATTTTCCTTCAGTGCATTACTATCATTTGAAGAGAGATTCGAAGTCTTCCACTGGTTCACAGGAATTAGAACATGTGTCAGCTTGCATACTAGATTCCTGTGAGGAAGGTCCAGGTTTAATTCTTGATATGTGAGTCCATGAAGAATGACCTTCTAATTTTACTACAGTGGGAGTACATAATACAAACCAGTAAGGGGACCTTCCATTTTGGAGTTAAAACCCCTGCTGTATTAGACTTCCAATCCTTTAAATACATCATGTCTCCTGGGTTTATATGGGGTGGGTTTCTAGTAACTGTCAGATCAGGTTCAGGAAAGCTATGACTTATATATTCATTTAGAGATGTATGAATTAACCCGGCATCAAGTGAATAATTAAGAAAACGCTATCGTCTATCTATTGATAGGTCTACAGTGAGAAAAGACTTTCCATATGCAATTATTAGTGGTGTCCAACCATTTTTAGTTGTTTGAACAATCATATGCCCATGGGGTCCTGTTACTATCTGCACAGAATAACAAGGAAGAAGATTGTCCATACCTGTGCTATTGTGACATTTTTTTCCCAAGTTTATCTCAAGTTGTCCAGCTTAGGGGCAAACAACATTTGTAGACTATCAGAATGAGAATTTTACATCCACAGAGGTGCATTATTGAAACATAGTTTTTCTCTCTAAAAACCCTCATTTCTAGAGGAAGCCAAATCAAGACTAGTTTGTTTGTAAAACAAGTCCAGTTTTCACAAAATTGGCCTAATTATTTACATAAGCTCAGCAGGGCTAGTGATTGATCATATAGATCTTTGAAAGTTTGCTTTGCTGGAACCTTTCATAAGGAACCTCTAGATTGAAATTTTAGTAGCTTCTCTAAGCCAGAAGCCAAGCCAAATACTTGCCATCAGACCTGCCTGGAATACCTTCAGATTTGGGCGCAATCCTCTTCATGATTACCCCAAAGTATCCTGAAGTTCCTGCAACTGCCAGGAAGTGACCTTCTTTACGCACCTGGTAAGGCTGCTGGGAACTCTGTAAGCAAGGTGTCAGGCCAACATTTCTTTCTTTTTTTTTTTTTTTTTTTTTTTAATGCTCAGAGTACTTTTATGGTCAATAATGTGTTTCCATAGGTAGTTTAGATATATTGCCTTAGATTACAGTCAGTAATTTTTTTTCAATATATGAAGTTTATTGTCAAATTGTTTTCCATACAACACCCAGTGCTCATCCCAAAAGGTGCCCTCCTCAATACCCATCACCCACCCTCCCCTACGTCCCACCCCCATCAACCCTCAGTTTGTTCTCAGTTTTTAAGAGTCTCTTATGCTTTGGCTCTCTCCCACTGTAACCTCCTTTTTTTTTTTCTTCCCCTCCCCCATGGGTTTCTGTTAAGTTTCTCAGGATCCACATAAGAGTGAAAATATACGGTATCTGTCTTTCTCTGTATGGCTTATTTCACTTAGCATAACACTTTCCAGTTCCATCCATGTTGCTACAAAGGGCCATATTTCATTCTTTCTCATTGCCACATAGTACTCCATTGTGTATATAAACCACAATTTCTTTATCCATTCATCAGTTGGTGGACATTTAGGCTCTTTCCATAATTTGGCTATTGTTGAGAGTGCTGCTATAAACATTGGGGTACAAGTGCCCCTATGCATCAGTACTCCCATATCCCTTGGGTAAATTCCTAGCAGTGCTATTGCTGGGTCATAGGGTAGGTCTATTTTTAATTTTCTGAGGAACCTCCACACTGTTTTCCAGAGTGGCTGCACCAATTTGCATTCCCACCAACAGTGCAAGAGGGTTCCCGTTTCTCCACATCGTCTCCAGCATCTATAGTCTCCTGATTTGTTCATTTTGGCCACTCTGACTGGCGTGAGGTGATATCTGAGTGTGGTTTTGATTTGTATTTCCCTGATGAGGAGCGACATTGAGCATCTTTTCATGTGCCTGTTGGCCATCCGGATGTCTTCTTTAGAGAAGTGTCTATTCATGTTTTCTGCCCATTTCTTCACTGGGTTATTTGTTTTTCGGGTGTGGAGTTTGGTGAGCTCTTTATGGATTTTGGATACTAGCCCTTTGTCCGATATGTCATTTGCAAATATCTTTTCCCATTCCGTTGGTTGCCTTTTCGTTTTGTTGGTTGTTTCCTCTGCTGTGCAGAAGCTTTTTATCTTCATAAGGTCCCAGTAGTTCATTTTTGCTTTTAATTCCCTTGCCTTTGGGGATGTGTCGAGTAAGAGATTGCTACGGCTGAAGTCAGAGAGGTCTTTTCCTGCTTTCTCCTCTAGCGTTTTGATGGTTTCCTGTCTCACTTTCAGGTCCTTTATCCATTTTGAGTTTATTTTTGTGAATGGTGTGAGAGAGTGGTCTAGGCCAACATTTCTAAGGGGCTTTATTGGTGTCATGCTTCACAGTCAATCTTAGTTCCTTAAAGATGTTACCATCCTGGCCAGGGTACTAACTTCCAGCCATAAGGCAGGCTTTCTCTTCCCGGCAGAGTAGCCACAGTTGAAGGGATTGCAGAGTGATCGACATGAAAGTGTTCCAGTAAGACCATACTTCTCAAAAGGCCCTGAAATGAGGGTAAAGGAAGGAGAGTACTCATCAAGTTTGCACCAGCTCAGAGTCCAGATGAAAAGACTCATCGCCCCACATGATGGGCGCCATATAAATGATGGAAGTTTTTGGGGTGATGGGTCTGTGGGGTCCGGAGCCCATGCCAAGAAATGATTTTTAAAAACATCTTTGGAGCAAAAAGGTGATTTTATTAAAGCACAGGGACAGGACTCATGGGCAGGAAGAGCTGCCCCTTGTGTTTGCATTTTAAATTTATCTACAGTATCCAGTGAATTTTGGTGTAGGTTGTAAAGTTTGTGTGTACGTTTCACTTCATATGGTTTCCAATTAATTGTTCCTTAACTATTTTTGGCGACGTTGGGGGATAGCGGGTTCCACTTCAGTTTCGATGTCCAAAATGTAATGTATTCAGCGGGCAGCCAGGAGGGGGCAGCTGCCTCCACAGACCTGAGCCCAGCGTGTCCTGCACTACCGCCACCGTCTGCAGGGGGCGCCCGAGCTCCGCTCCCGGACGCCGGCGCGCGCACGCGCATTTAGCCCGCCTCCCGCGTGACAGGAGCTCCCCTTCCTCAGGACCCGCGCGGTGGGGGATTCGGGAGGACGTGGGGCCGCGGCCACAGGGACAGGAATCGGGACCCCTGGGGACCCGCTGTGGGGGCTTCGGGAGGATGTGGAGCAGCGTCCACGCCGACAGGCGGCTCGTTTCCTCAGGACCCGCTGTGGGGGATTCTGGCGGACGTGGGCCCGCGTCCACGCCGACAAGAACCCGGTCTCCTGAGGACCCGCTGTGGAGGCTTCGGGAGGATGTGGGGCCGCGTCCACGCCGACAAGAACCCGTCTCCTCAGGACCCGCCGCGGGAGGAGCAGGTGAGGAGAAAGCGAGGCCCGCGGAGGAGGAGCTTCCGGAGCGGGGACGCTGAGGGGGTCGGTGTTCAGGGGACCCGGCGGGGGAAGGAACCGACGCCGCTTCGTGCGCGGTGACACTGTGTCCCCCGAGGGGCTGTGCGCGCGGCCGTCGGGTCTTCCCGCTCCGGGCTCCGGGGCCCGCTCGTCCGTGTTCCTGCTCCGCGCCGACTCCGTTCCCGCCGCGCCCTCACGCGGTTCGCGGTCTGGGAGCAGGTGCGGCGTCGGGAGCCGCGCGGTTTCGGGGTGTCTGTCCCGTGTCTACGACGGCGTCGTGGGGAGTTCGGTGCGACGGCCCCGCGTCTGCAGATCGCTCCGGGCAGGACGGACGTGTTCGTGGTCGCAGTGTCGCTTCCTGTACGTCCAGGAGGCCCCGCCCCCGCCGCACGTCGTTCCTTCTGATGCGGTTGTAAACGGGACCGTCTGTTCACTCGTCTTTCCGACGGGTCGTCGGGAGTGTGTAGATGTGCACGTGGTGTTTGTGTGTTGATCTCGTGTCCCGCGGGTGTGCTTGCTTATTGGTTCTGCTGGCCTGAGAAACAACATCGCCAGTTTCTGCCGGCAAAAACGGGTGTGTTTGGCAGGAAGAGAGTATGCGTCCCCCCGTGACTGGCGTATTTCCCTCGGCACGACGACTGCAAGCTTCAGCCCGTGTCGTGGCAGGTGTCGGAAGTCCCGCCCTTGGTGAGGCCGAGCCCATTCCGTCGCGCAGAGAGCGCATCTTGGTTATTTACTCGTCTGGCCGCGGTCGCTCCGGTTGCTTCCACGCTTGGGCTCCTGGGAAGAGGCTGCTCTGAACCCGGGAACAGGAAATGTGGGCTCGAGGCTTCGCTTTCAGTTTCCGGGCGTGTGTGCAGAGGTGGAGTCTGTGTCCGCTTCCTGAGGAACCACGCACTGTTCTCCGCGGCCGCGCCGGGTTACTTCGTTCCTTTACAGGACAGAATGATCCTGCCGTTCACGGGTCCGCCCCGGTGTGTTGATCCGTTCACCCACCGCGGGGTTGTTTGCGTAGTTTCTACCGTTCGGCCGTTGTGAGCGGTGCTGCTGGGTATGTTTGTGCACACGCTGGTTTTTTAAACTACTGTTTGCGGTTCTTTGGGATCTCCATAAAGGAGTAGAGTTGTTGACCCAAATGGTAATTCTGTGTTTTTATCTTTTTGAGGCAATGCCAAACTATTTCACACACAGGCTCCACCATTTTGCGTTTCCACAAGCACGTTTAAGGGTTCCAATTTGTCAACATCTTGGCCAACAGTTGTTATTTTGCAGTTCTCTTGATGACAGCAATTTTAGTGTGTGTAAAAGGGTATCCAACTATGGTTTAAATCTTCATTTCCATAAGGACTAATGATGTTTAACACCTTTTCATGTCTAGTCACCATTCGTATGATCTCCCTGGGGGAAAGGTGTATCTGAGTCCTTTGGCCATTTTAAAACTTGTTTTGTTGTCGATGAGTTGTACAAGCCCTTTATATATTCTGTGTAACAGACTCTTACCAGACAAATAATGTGCAAATATTTTCTTCCATTCTGGGCATTGTCTTTTCACTTTTGGGATAGCACCTTTTGATCTACAAAGGTTTCTAATGTCGAGGAAACTAAATTTATCTATTTTTCCTTCCTTACTTGTGCTTTGGTGTCAGCTCTAAGAGCATTGTTAAACTCAGTGCTCATGAAGATTTATTTCCATTTATTTCTTCTATAGTTTACAGGTTTACCTCTTACATTGAAGCTTTTGATCCACTTTGAGTTAATGTTTGTATGTGGTGTGAGGATAAGGGTTCACTTTCACTCCTCTGAGCATGAATTGTCTAGCACCCTTTGTTGCAAAGACCATTGTTTCCCCAATGTCATGTTGTCCACCCTTGTCAAAATTCAGTTGACCATTGATGAAAGGGTGTATTTCTGGGTTTTCAGTGAAATCCCACTGATCTGTATGTATATCTTTATGACAGTATCACAACGTTTATTTACTGTTGCATTGTTTGAAGATTTGAAATTGGGAAGTATGAGCTTCTACCTTTGATTTTTCCATTGTTTTGTTTATTTTGTGGTCCCTTGACTTGCCATATGGCTGTTAGGATTAGCTTGTGCATTTCTTCTCAGAGGCCTTTGTGAATTTTCCTGGGAATCACATTGAATCTACATGTTGCATTGTGTACTATCACCACTTAGCTATAGTACATTTCAGATTGTCTTTAATTTCTTCCAGCAGTGTTGTTTTACATCTATTCCCAAGTATTTTATTGATGTTGATGTTACCTAAAATGGAATTGTTTTCTTAAATTCTTCTTCATAAGATTCATTGCTAGAGTATACATATACGTGAGATGTTTGTACATCAATATTTTGCCGTGTAACTTTCCAGAATTAGGTGACTAACTCCAATCATTTTTGTTGATTCTTTAGGAGATTCTTTATATAAGATGATGTCATCTTTGGTTTCTGAATAGATGTAATTTTACCTTTTCCTTTTACACGTGTATGCCTTTTTCTTTCCTCATTGCTCAGGGTAGAACTTTCAGTACAATATTGACTAATGGTTGAAAAGCCTGCATCTTGGCCTTGTTCCCAAAATCAGGGGAAAGCCTGCAGTCTTCAGAATTGAGAATAATGTTTTCTATAGGTTTATTACATAAGTTACCCTTTATTCCTACTTTCTTGGATGTATATCATGAACTAACATTGGATTTTGCTTAGAGCTTTTTCTGTGTCAATTAATATGATCACATGTTTTCATTTAAAAAATTGTGCTGCACAATACTGTTTGGTTTCAGTGTGTTGAATAATCCTTAAAAATCTGGAGGGAGATTTGCTTATGGTGCCCAGTACATTTATGTGCATTGGTTTTATATTGCTGTATTCTCTGGAGGATTCTTATATCTGTATTTAAAGGAATACAAGTAGGTTTTTTTCTGTTTTTAAGATATGGTGATGTGACATGAGTGGGAGAGGTATTAGAGTTAGGGTTTGGGGTTAGGGTTAGGGGTTGGGGTTAGGGTTAGGATTAGGGTTGGGGTTAAGGTTAGAGGGTTAGGGTTGGAAGGTTAGGGTTGCAGGGTTAGAGTTATAGGGTTAGGGTTAGGGTTAAATTAGTGTTAGGATTAGGGTTTCGTCTGAGTAAGCCCTGGATCATAATCCCCACAGGTGCAATAGTCCCCCCGGAGGAATGCGTTTTGTTTCTATGGGAGACTTCCTGGCAGGCTTAGCCTTTATCTCCCAAGGCCAGCCTCTGGTGTTGGCCACTCTCCTTCTGTGCCTCAGGAACCGCCTGGTGCACTTCCATTTGAGCTTTGGGAATAATAGGGTGATGTTCCACGTTCCCTGCATAGTGATCATGCACCGCTACCTTTCCCCATATGCATGGTGTTTTCAGAGTTAAGTACTGGGTCCTCACTGGGATACAGCATTAGCTAGAGGTAGGATTTAGTCCAGGGCCGTCGGCACGGCCAAAGCATCTTCAGTCCTGTGATCTCTCTAGAAGGATGAAGTGAGGGCCCTTGTGAAGGTGCAGGTGTACAGTTAGGTTTAGAGGTAGGATTAGGTTTAGGTTGAGGGTAGGGTTAGGGTTATGGTACGATTTAGGGTTAGGTGCCAGGAGGCCAGGTGCTGAACCCACAGCAGTGCAGTTAGGGTTAAGTGTAGGGTTAGGGTTAGGGTAGGTTTAGGGTTAGGGTTAGGTCCCAGGAGGCTCCCGGCACAGAACCAACAGCACTGCAGTTAGGGTCAGGGTTAGGGTAGGTCCTAGGAGTCTCCAGGTGCTGAATCTGCAGTAATGCAGTTGTCTCCCTTGAGGGCTGAGTGGATTGTACAATTGAGGCTGCCAGTCAGGATTAGTCTTTGGCTTCCAAGGCCACACAACTCTATGGGACACTCGTTGGGTAGGCCTGGGAATCCTCTTGTGCAGCTGGCGTCGTGCTTTGTAAATCACATGGTGATGTTCCTCGTTCTAAGCCCAGCATTCCTCCACCACTTCTTGACCTTGTGTGCGTGTTGTTGTCAGACTTTGGAATTGGGTTTCTATGGGGAGAGCCTTAGCCAGGGTTAGGGTGCAGTCCAGGGACATCTCTAGTGCCGAGGTGACACAATTCCGGTGATCTCCCTGGATCGATGAAGTGAGGGCCCATGCGTGGTGTGGGTGAGGTGTAGAGTGAGGGTTAATGATGGGGTGAGGTTTAGGTTCACGTTTATACTGAGGGTCACCGTTAAGATTACAGTTTGGTCACAGGAAGCTCCTGGCACTATACCCCCAGTAGGGCAGTGGTCTCCCTGCAGGGCTGAGTGGAGGGCTCTTGGGAGGGTCCCATTCAGGCTGAGTTTTGGGTGCCGGGGCCACTCCTCGGTTAGACCTCAAGAAGTCCCCTGTGGAGCTCCTTCTGGTCTTTGGAAATGACATGGTGATGTTCCAGGTTCCATGCCAAGTAATCCTACTCCGCTTCTGGGCCCCATGTCTGTGGTATCCTGAGACTTAGGAATTGGGTCCCCATTGGGAGAAAGCTTTAGCCAAATTAAAGTTCAGTCCAGGGTCGTTGCCAGGGCTGAAGCGACAGCAGTGCTGTGATCATCCTGGAGGGCTGAATGAGGGTCCATGCATGGGTGCAGGTCAGGTTGTAGTGTTAGGTTTAGAGAGTGTTAGGTTTAGAGTTGAGGTTTAGTTTGAGTGGTAATCTGAGTGTCACGGTTAAGGTTAGGGTTAGGTCCCAGGAAGCTCCAAGCGCTGAACCTCCAGCAGGGTAGTGGTTTCCCCAGAGGATTGAGTGTGGGCCTCATCGGAACGGGCTGTTCAGGCTTAGTCTTTGTGTCAGGGCCAACCTCGTGTATGTGCCATCTTCATTTGGGCCTCAGCAACCCCCTTGTGCATCTCCATGAGGACACTGGAAATGTCATGATGATGTTCCACATTCCATGCTGAGTAATTCTGCACCGCTTTGGGCCCTTTGTTTGTAGTGTTCTCAGAGGTAGGAATTGGGTCCCCATCCAAAGAGAGCCTTAACTAAGGTTAATGTTCGGTCTAGGGACTTAACCAGTGCTGAAGTGCCACCATTCCTGTGTGTTGTGAGCGTTGGGTTAGGGTTTGGGTTTGGGTTTGGTGTTAGGGGTTAGCATTAGGGGTTAGACTTAGGTTGATGCATTAGGGTTGGGTTTAGGGTTATGGTTAGTGTTTAGGGTTATGGTTAGGGGTTAGGGTTGGAGTGAGATTTAGGCGTTAGGTTTGGGCTGGGGTTAGGTTTAGGGTTAGGGTTAGGGTTTGGGTTTAGGGTTATGGTAGAGGGCTAGGGTTAGGGTTAGGTGTTAGCATTAGTGCTAGGGTTTGCGTTAGGTTTAGGGTTAAGGATAGGTCTAGGTCTAGGTGTTGGGTTAGGGTTAGGTGTTAGGGGTGTGGATTAGGGGTTATTGTTAGGGTTAGTGGTAGAGTGTCATGGTTAGGGTTTGGGTTAGTTTTTGGTTTATTGTTTTAGGGTTAGCGGGTATAGTTAGAGCATTTAGGTTAGGGTTTTCGGGTTAGAGTTATAGGGTGAGGGTTAGTGTGTTAGGCTTAATGTTAGGATTAGTTTGGATCATTTGTAGCTTTATGGTTAGTTCGTGTTTGGTTTAGGGGTTGGAATAGGTTCAGGGTTTAGCATTAGGGTTATGTTTGTGGTGTTCATGTGTGGGCACTGCCCTCCATCTGGGAGGGTTTGTGTTCATGTTTTTGTCCCAGTCTCTCTGCACTGGGGGTTGTTCTCACTTCGGCCCATTCTATCTTGGTTCTGGATTGTTTCCCATGTCGGCCCACTGAGTCTCAGTGTGGTAAGATTTCACGTACCCCACACCGTCTTTTTGGTGCATGGGGTGCGTTCACACATGCGACCCTCCACATCCTCTGCATGCGTGGGTATCTTCCATGCGCCTCGCCACTCCTTAGATTGGGGTTAATGATGCCTGTATTAAATACGATGTTTCATGAATGGCTCAGTTCACTTTCACTTCTGAAGAAGCAGGCATCTCTTAAGGTAAGGGTTGTGGTTAGGATTAATATTAGGGTAAGTGTAAGGTTTCGGTCATGGTCAGAATCCCCCCTTGGTGCGGGATGGCTTCATGAATGTGCCCCTTCTTCTCCCCTTTATCTGCAATGTAGTGGTGATATTCCTTTTAAATCAGATGTTTTCTTTGGCGCCTGTTGGCTCGTTGGGTGAATCGTCCCACTTCGTCTTTGGTCAGGTTTCTCTGTTTCTGGTTTTGAGCCCTGGGTGGCCTCTGTGCTGATGGCTCTGAATCTGGAGCCTGCTTCCAGATACTGTCTGTATTTCTCTCTCTGCCCCTTCCCCACTTGTGTTCTGTCTTTGTCTCTTTCAAAAATTAATGTACCTAATAGCATTTTCAATCAGGCATTTCTTGGATGGCTCTTTTCACTTTCATTCCTGAAGAAGCAGGCATCTGTCTCATCCATTGTTCTTTTGTTATCTTTGGCATGCATGGGTGACGACATATACGACATTTCCCCAGCCAGCATCGGGGATGTGCAGCATTTCCTCTACCAGCCGGACACCTCTCATCCACTGTAACACTGCATTCCTCTAGCGCATCCCACATGCTCCTGGAAACTGGACTATGACTGTGGACGGTAGCACCGTCCCATAGTCTTCTGATGGTATTTCAGGAGGCTCTTCATTCACATCTTTGGTTACCTGAGTGTCTTCTGGCATCTTCTCTCATTTTTCCACTAGGCCGCTGCTACGACGCCCAGCAGGGAGCCCAAAGCAAAGAGGGATTCAGGAGCAGCCCAGCTACTGCTTGGTTCCCACAAAATGGTCACCTTGGAACTCTTTATGGAAGAGGAGAAAACACCACCACCACCACCACCGCTGTTTCATAACCCTGCACTGAATGTGGACACAGCAACCAACCACCCCCAGAAGGAAACTCTGCCAGGGTACATGTATCAAACCTATGGCATCGGTCAGGTATTTTGGATCAGTAAGTGAGGTTGTACTTTTGACTGGTAAGTGTACATCTAGATCCCTCGGAGGGGATTTTCTTCTCCGAGGTCACTCCAACCTGAATTGTTGGCCCATGGGGACATGTGTTGTCCCTATTGGTTGTATTGATGTAGTCTCTTTGGGCCAGTGAAATAAAGCTCCATAGGGTCTTGTCCTTTTCCCACCTCTTCATGGGAAGGTCCATTTCACTGATGGGAAGAGACAGTAAAACCCTTGTGTGGCCATTCATACGAGTCACTATTTAGGGAACAAGTGATTATGCTCCTTTGCACGGTCAGGAGACCACTGCCGTTTCACGAATGTCCCTGGGCAGGCAGGGCCTCTAAAACTAGAAATGCGAGAGGTTATTTTACTGTTAAACAGGTGGGGTTTATATTCACTGACTTCCTTTTCTTTTCATCTTTCCTTGATTGCCTATCTGTGTTTGGTCAACAATTGGTTTGATATTGACTTTACAGTTAGGTTATTTTTATCTTATTGTTAACTATCCATGGTTATCCACTCTGATAGAAGCTTATGCAAGTACAAATATTTCTTGTTGCACATACTAGCATTATTGCTTCTATTGCGAAATTCACCCAGTCTTAACTTAGGAGTTGGTTGTCTATTTTTGATACTCAGATCTTAAGATCATATACCAGTGCCTGAGCCCTACTACGAATGTTCATTGCTGCATCACTAACAGTGATTCACCTACAGTACGTGAATCATATTTTTCGACCTTCAAGGACAGCCTTGATACCCCCACATCGGCAATGCAGGGGTCTGACACTTGCAGCCCTTCTGTGGCCATGTAGATACGTCACGCCTGTGCCCCTTCCTGGGCCCTGTAGGGGCGAGCCACCTGTGCCCCTTCATGGTCTATGTAGGGGTGTGCCACCATCACACATGTGTGCCACACATGGCCACTATAGTGTTTGTACTAGCTGTGCTTTCCGGGACCCACCTGGGGTCTCCGGACATATCCCCATGGATAACAGGGAGCTTCTGTAGTCGTGTTCCTCTGCATTACATCTCCCCACAAGACCCTTATCTCCAGATAAATATTACAAGATCAGGAGCCACTTTTTGTGTGCTTTCTTGTTAGTGGAAACATCTTGCCTTTGCTTAGCACAGCTACTTTGCCCTCTCCACCATCTCCTGGAGGTTCCCTTACCCTTGCACTGCTCTTCACTCACTGCTTTTGGGCGTGCTGTCTGCCTCCTGTCACAGTCCTGCACCAATGGTAATTTGTACCATGAGTGGCCACAGGAAACCGCTTGGAACTGGGACTCTGTGACTGGACTGCTCTTCCAGTAGAAGACATACAAGTAGCTTCCTTTATGGCAGAATTGGATACTGGTCATTGGTGGTAAGAGGTGATTTCACATTTGCTCACTTTACCACTAGTGCTGGTGCGGAGTGATGGAGGACAGCACGCTGGAGTATCGCAGGTGGAATTGTCACTGTGGCCATGGGGGCAGTTACAGAGCCTGTCCAGGGTCAGTTTTGGGTGTCTGGAGTATACGCAGGAAATAGGAGAGGTTGAAAGCAAGAGAAGAACACCAGAAAACGTATGACTTCATGAGGTGAGTATCTTGTGTTTGTTGCCAAGAGAAGCAGCTCCCCCTGTGTGAGGAAAATAGTCTTATCCCACCCCCAGGACCCCTAGAGGAAAGGTTTCAGTGGCTGCACCTAAGACAATACTGTCATGACTGAGAGCAGTGGTCTTCAGGCTCCACATCTACCATCTGTGTTTACTTCCTGGAAAATAGCGGGATTCCAGTGTACTCCAAACGGAGGTGTGGGATCAGGTCCGCGCATGATCAGGTGTCCATGCAGGGGAGTTGCAGGATATTACCACTTCGCACTGGTAGGAGATGGGGGGACGAGTATGGGAGTGGGTTCAAAGAGTATTACAGCAAAGAGGGTGACATACGATAGGCCAGACATGGATACACGGTTCTTCCTGCGGGAAATGTAATTCATTGTGTTGCCTGGAGAACTGGAAATGGTCATAATAATGACTCAATGGCTGCCTGCAGTCAACTGGGTTGAAATGCCAGAGCTTCCCTGACTTTCTCAGGGAAGAAAGACTCCAGAGTCCGAGGGAGATGGGAATGGGGACCTGTTGTGTGCACACCTGCTCTTTTACCACAAACTTGGTGGCTTATGAGAACAAAATCATGTTCTCTCACAGTTCTGGAGGCCAGGAACCCAAAATTCGCTTCACTGAGACTTAGGTGTCAGTAGGGCTGTACTCCCTCTGGAGGCCCCAGAGCTCCAGGGACAGTGTATCCCTTCCCTCTGGTAACTCCTGGTGGCCACCAACCTCCCTTGGCTTGTGACCACATAACCGCAGTCTGTCTCCATGGGCACAGTGCCTCGTCTTTTGTCAAGTCTCCCATTGCCTCTCTAAGGATGCTCATGATTCCATCTAGGGCTCACTCAGACAACTCAGAACTCAAGATCCTTAACTAGATCCCATCTATGGGAGTTAGACTCCAGGTATTAGGACTTGCTTTCTTTGAGGTCCATTGCCCAGCCTAGTACAACGTGTCCTTCCATAGGGAGACAGCCAAACCATGCTATCCCCGTGTGGTGGGGTGCTCACCAGTGAGCTTTGCCAGGGCACGCACTGCCAACAGACACTGCCGCAGGACTGAATCTCCGGAGAATTATGCTCAGAGGGAAAAAGCGAATCCTAAGAAGATCACATGCTTTTCGATTCCATTTGTATAATATTCTCAACGTGACAAAATCATAGCAATGCAGAATGGATGAGGGATTGCCAGGCATCATAGAGGTGATGGGTGCAGGAAGGAGGTGGAAATGTCTGCTGTAAGAGCACAACATGGGAGTCCCTATGGAGGGCTTGATGCTCTGTTTCTCCTGTGCATCAGTATTGAAATGCTGGCCATGATCTTGTTCTACAGGCTGAGAGAACGTAGGGCATATTTATCATGTTTCCCAATCACAGACCGTCCCAGCAACCTCACAGCCGCCCACCTTGCTACATCTATCCCCACGGTTCTGGCTGGTGTCCCGTTGCCACAGTTGAGTCGTGTTCCTAAGGGAGGAAGCCATCTCTTGCCAATACGCCTCCCACACCGCTTCCCTCTCTCTTGCACACTGGGGGTTTCCTTGGGACCTGGCCATCTTGTGCACTCACAGCTGTTTCTCCCAGCCCAGAGGGAGCAATCACTTCCCATCCAGCACTGCCTGTTTTGTCTTCCTACGCCTAGAATTACACGAGCTGGTGCCTGCAGACCTTCCTTCATTGTCTCTGTCAGCTGAGTCTGAGTGGGCTTCCTCTCCCACTCGTCCCTAGTTCTCATCTCATTAATGAATGACACTCACATCGCTGAAGCTCACAGTGAAGTCTCAACCCCCAGTATGTTGACTACGTGGCACCATTTTACAGACACATATGATTACTTCCTTTCTTTAAAAATTACTTCCTTTCTCCTCCCACCATCCGGGCGCTGCTCACCAGTGTCTGTGTTGGTTGGTCCTCATCTTCTTCCTCCCCACCCCCCCATCTGCTTTCTGCCTGTCCTTACTCTGGGGTGACCTCCCCCAGCCTCAGGCTTCTGTATACCAGCAGCTGGAGCCTCCGAGTCGTTATGCCCTGCCCCCAGCTCTTCATGTCTCCAGACGCCTGACTCCCAACTGTGTACCACACAGGTGCTACCCTCCCCAGCCTCTGCCACCTCCCTGAGGCCTCTCCTCTTCCCCTCCCCTTGTTTACTGGGATGCAGCCACACTGACCCCTCCTTGCTCCCTGAGCATGTCAGGCACATACTCCTGCTTCAGGTCTTTGCACTCACTTTGCCTCTCTTTGTCCAGAATGTTCTCCCACATGCCAACATGACATACCCCGTCATTTTCGTCATATCTTTGCTCTGACATCACCTGCCCAGTGGAGTCTTTTCTAGCTCTCTATCTAAAACTGAAAACTGCTCCTTCTCCGACCTGAACACCCAGTATCCCTTCCCCGCATTCTTTTTCTTCCCGGCCGTTGGCATCAGCTGGTTTTCTTTCTTGCTTGCTGTCTGTTGCCTGCTGCAGTCCCTGCCAGAATGTTGGCTCCATGGGGTCCAAGGCCAAAGCAGCTTTGTTTAGGGCTGGTTCCTTAGGGCCCTGGAACAGTGCCTGACTCCCTCAAAGGCTCAAACACCATTCACTGAGCGAGTAAATGTTGGGATTTCGTCTTAATTTGCTGAGTCTGCCATCACAAAGTACCACAGACTGGGTGGCTTAAGCAACAGAAATTGATTTATTTATTTTCTCACATTTTAGATCAAGGTGTGGCCAGGGTGGGTCTGCTCTCTCCCTGACTGGTGAACGACCACATTCCCACTGTCTTCAGGTGGCCTGCCTTCTGTGTGTGTAGGTGCCCACTCTCTTCCTATAGGACACCAGTTATCAGAGTAGGGTCCCTCCGCCAAATGAGCTCATTCGACTTCCACTTTACCTTTCAAGATCTGGTATCCATGTATAATCACATGGGTAGTTAGGACTTCAGCATGTGGATTTTGGGGGCAAATCCATTCCATAACAGGTTTCTGTCTGTTGTACCTAGTAACTACCTACATGGGTTTTTTTTCCCTTTATGCCCTTGTCCCCATTATTTGCTCACCCAGTGCTAATCCCAGTTTGCCCTTAGCCCAAGTTATAACTCTGTTTATTTATTTGTATAGGCTTACGTCTTCCCTCTACGTCTATAGTCCAAGTTCGTGGATGGCACTGGAATTACATCCTTAGCATGCACATCATAACCTCCAGGTGAGGTAAGTATGATTAGTCTCATTTCTAAAATCTACAATCTGAAGCTTAAAAGAGAGTAGGTCATGTTTCTGAGATCACAGTACTAGTAAGTGCTGTCCTTTTGATAACTTTGTTCTCGTGGGCTCCAAAGCCCACTTTCTTTCATCTACCACACTGTCCCCAAGATGAACAGGGAAAAGCCATACTTCAGCCTGATATATTATAAGCAATGGTACCTGTATGGCTGGTGTCACATTTCAGGAAATGGGATTAAGTTTAGAATCTGAGTAATGATACCCACAGGTTGAATTTCAAAGTCACATCCTTTTATTTATTTATTTTTTTAACTGCTGCAATTTCTGTTATCCTTAATGATTTTCTAAATGTATTCTTCCCTTTGCAAAATTTAGCAACTAAGGATAGTAAGAGTTTGTTTCCTTTGTAAGAGGTCAGAATTATACAATGAATTCATAATGTCAAGGCAATAGCTGTTATTTTATCCTAACATATAGAGGAAAGGGTCATTGCCTTTATTCTAAGAGTTTACCATGTGTTCTTGATAACATGCCTGAGTTCTATTGGTGAAAACCTGTCGTAGACTTTGAAAGTCAGTTATTTATAGTTAAGAGAGTATCGTTCTCTCTTTGGGTGCCGCTGATTGTTTGAAATAGATCTTAGGATTTTTTCTCCATAGATTTTATATTTCAGAATGAGCTTTGTTTTAAAAAGTATGTTATATATGCATTCATGCAAGCTGTGCAATCATTAAATTGACAGGAAAGCAGCTGTTAGTAGTTGTCATTTGGACATGTGGATGGAAATGCTATAGGTCATCGTGTGACTCCTTACATGTGTTGAATTCTGGTTTCATTTGGCATTTCCAAACCATTGCCCTGAGCTTATGGATGTTGATCAAGTGGCCATGTAATGGTTGTTTTAAATTCATATCAGGGGTGTAGAGATGATTCTTACATTGTGTATGAGGAAGCTGTTGGTTTTCTGCTTCTATGTCTGTGTAGCTCCTAAAAAATAGAAGACTGGGGTATCTTACTGACATTAATTTTGTTCAAAGTAAATGCACCTTGTGAATTTGCTAAAGGCTTAGATAATAGTCAATACTTTTGGAGTCTGATACTAATTTGCGAGTTTACAATAGGTCTAGGGACATCTGTGTGGCTCAGTTGGTTAAGCGTCTGACTTCAGCTCAGGTCATGATCTCACTGCTCATGACTTGGAGCTTTGTGTTGGGCTCTGTGCTGGCAGCTGGGAGCCTGGAGCCTGAAGCCTGTTTCAGATTCTGTGTCTCCCTCTCTCTGCTCCTCCCCGGCTCATTCTCTGTCTCTCTCAAATATAAACTAAAACATAGAAATTAGGTCTAGAATAAATCTGTAGACAGTAATATACTTATAATGACTGCTGATTAAAACAAAGAAATAGCCTGAATCTCCAAGCATAAATTACTGTTGTTTCCCTAGGAACCCATTATATATCATGTTGAGGATTAAGCTGAATAATAGCATTAATCTTTTAGTAACTTGGAAGAGATAAGCATACTATGTTGGCTACATATAGGGTATATATAAGGGTATATATGTATAGGGTATATATATAAGGTTTGGTGTATATCATTGTGGTAGACCTATTTTCTTTAATGATCAAAAAATTAATTTGAGGTCTTTTTTATTTGGGTATTCAGCATTAAGATAAGTAACTCAAGGCAAATGTATTAAGACCATTTTAGAACTCAGGTGGACTTAAAGAGCCAGAGACTGGAGTCATGATAAAGATAGTTTGAACATTCCAGCAATAAAAAAAATTACAGCTCCTGGATGGCAGTCATCATATTGGAGGAGAGTTTCTGGGGTTCCCTATACAAATGGTACATGATTTTGAGTCAAGAATACAGCCTCACTGACTGTACTTTTACCGAAATGATGGTTCAGATACCAAAAATGTCTGTTGGAATTGTCAGTTGCAAAACTGATATCCTTTCAGTTTTTGGCTTGATTAATTTACTAAAGAGAAAAAAGTGTTTCCCTCTTTCGGAAGCATAATCTCATTTGTATTTAGAATTATCATTAAACATAGTATTTCTAAAAATAGTTAATAAGTTGGAAGTCAACATAAATTTGTTTGTGAAGTTATCAAATGGAAACCTTTTCCCAAAGCAGTTATTTTACATTTTATAGGAAAACTAGTCTTTTATGTCCTTACTATATTTATGTTATATCCTATTCACTTTTGTTTCATGCTATTTGTGTGTGTGTGTGTGTGTGTGTGTGTGTGCGCGTGTGTGCGTGTGTGTTTTTGTGCGTGTGTGTGACTAAGTGAAATGTGCAATATTTGGTCATTTAAAAAGTTTCACTAATTTAGGCAAAGTCAGCCAGAAACAAATGCAATACATTATGTCCATTGTAATCAAGCAGACTTTTAATCATGTGTAATAGTTGATTTATCTCAAGTGAATTTTCTTTCCTCTTTTCTTTTCTTTTTATCAAGCCAAGTCATAGGAGAATATTTTCTTTCTGCTAACCTTGAAGCAGGGCAAGAGCAGATTTGTGTCAGAGCACATTGTCTGTATTTATGAGAAACTAGGGAAATTAAGAAATCCACTTAGTTACAAAGCTTAGTGGGGACTCATGACTGACTTGGAGTTTTCAATGATATTCTGTTGGGATGTGTTTTATTTACTGGGTTAGTTTTTTTTTTTTTAATTTTTACTTAATTTATTTTTTTAATTTACATCCAAATTAGTTAGCATAACGTGCAAAAATGATCTCAGGAGTAGATTCCTTAATGCCCCTTACCCATTTAGTACATCACCCCTCCCACAGTCCCTCCAATAACCCTCTGTTTGTTCTCCACATTTAAGAGTTTCTTATGTTTTTGTCCCCCTCCCTATTTTTGTATTTTTTTTGCTTCGCTTTCCTTATGTTCACCTGTTTTGTATCTTAAAGTCCTCATATGAGTGAGATCCTGTGATATTTATCTTTCTCTGACTAATTTCGCTTAGAATAATATCCTCTAATTCCATCCACATAGTTTTAAATAGCAAGAATTCATTCTTTTTGATTGCTGAGTAATACTCCATGGTGTGTGTGTGTGTATACACACACACACACACACACACACACATATATGTACCACATCTTCTTTATCCATCCATCCATCGATGGACATTTGGGCTTTTTCCATACTAGCTATTGTTGATAGTGCTGCTATAAACTTTGGGCTTCATGTGTCCCTTCAAAATAGCATATCTGTATCCCTTGGATAAATAACTAGTAGTGCAACTTCTGGGTTGTAAGGTAGTCCTCTTTTTCATTTTTTGAGGAACCTACATACTGTTTTCCAGAGTGGCTACACCAGTTTGCATTCCCACCAGCAGTGCGTGCAGGAGTTCCTCTTTCTCCACCTGCTTGCCAACATCTGTTCTTGCCTGAGTTGTTAATGTTAGCCATTCTCAGAGGGGTGAGGGGGTATCTCAGTGTGGTTTTGGTTTGTGTTTCCCTGATGATGAGTGATATTGAGCATTTTTTCATGTGTCAGTTGGCCATCTGGATGTCGTCCTTGGAGAAGTGTTTGCTCATGTCTTTGCCCATTTCTTCACTGGATTACTTGTCTTTTGGGTGTTTAGTTTGATAAGTTCTTTATAGATTTTGGATACTAACCCTTTATCTCATATGTCATTTGCAAACATCTTCTCCCATTCTGTTGGTTGCCTTTTAGTTTTGCTGATTGTTTCCTTCTCTGTGCAGAAGATTTTTACTTTGATGAGGTCCTAATCGTTCATTTTTGCTTTTGTTTCCCTTGCCTCCGGAGACGTGTTGAGTAAGAACTTGTGGAAGCCACTATCAAAGAGGTTTTTGCCTGCTTTCTCCTTGAGGATTTTGAAGGCTTCCTATGTTACATTTAGTTCTTTCATCCATTTTGAGTGTCTTTTTGTGTGAGAAAGTTGTCCAGGCTCATTCTTCTGCCTGTCGCTGTCCAGTTTTCCCACCAGTCTTGCTGAGGAGACGGTCTTTATTCCATTGGATATTCTTTCCTTCCTTGTCAGAGATTGGTTGGCCATACGTCTGTGGGTCCACATCTGTGTTCGTATTCTCTTCCATTGATCTGAGTGTCTGTTCTTTTGCCAGTACTATACTGTCTTCATGATTTCAGCTTTGTAATACAACTTGATGTCCTGGATTTTGATGCCTCCTACTTTGGTTTTCTTTTTCAAGATTGCTTTGGCTATTCAGGGTCTTTTCTGGTTCCATACAAATTGTAGGATTGTTGTACCTCTGTGAAGAATGCTGGTGTTATTTTGATAGGTATTGCATTGAATATGCAGATTGCTCTGGGTGCTATTGACATTTTAACAGTATTTGTTCTTCCTATCCAGGAACATGGAATATTTTTCGTTTTTGTGTGTTTGTCATCACAATTTCTTTCATAAGCTTTCTATAGATTTCAGTGTATAGAATTTTCACCTCTTTGGTTAGATTTATTCCTAGGTATTGTATGGTTTTTGGTGCAATTGTAAATGGGATCGATTCCGTGATTTCTTTTTCTGTCGCTTCGTTGTTGGTGTATAGGAATGCAACTTATTTCTGTGCATTGATTTTATATCCTGCCACTTTGCTGAATTCATGGATCATTTATAGCAGTTTTTTGGTGGAATCTTTTGGGTTTTCCACATAGAGTTTTATGCCATCTAGGAAGAGTGAACGTTTGAGCTCCTCCTGGATGATTTGGATGCCTTTTATTTCTTTGTGTTGTTTGATTGCTGAGGCTAAGACTTCCAATATTATGTTGAATGCCAGTGGTGAGAGTGGACATCCTTGTCTTGTGCCTGACCTTAGGAGGAAAGCTCTCAGTTTTTCCCCATTAAGGATGATATTAGGGTCGGGTCTTTCATATATGGCCTTTATGATCTCGAGATATGATCCTTCTATCCCTACTTTCTTGAGGGTTTTCATCAAGAAAGGATGCTGTATTTTGTCAAATGCTTTCTCTGCATCTATTGAGAGGATCATGTGGTTCTTGTCCTTTCTTTTATTGAGGTGATGAATCACATTGATTGTTTTGCGCATATTGAACCAGTCTTGCATTCCAGGTATAAAACCCACTTCGTTGTGGTGAATAAAGTTTAAATGTATTGTTGGATCTGGTTGGCTAATATCTTGTGGAAGATTTTTCCGTTCATGTTCATCATGAAAATTGGTCTATACTTCTCCTTTTTAGTGGGATCTTTGTCTGGTTTTAGAATCCAGGTAATGCTGGCTTCATAGGAAAAGTTTGGAAGTTTTCCTTCCATTTCTGTTTTTGGGACAGCTTCAAGAGCATAGGTGTTAACTCTCCCTTAAATGTTTGGTAGAAATCCCCTGGAAAGCCATCTGGCCCTGGACTCTTGTTTTTTGGGAGATTTTTGATTTCTAATTCAATTTCTTTTCTGGTTATGGGTCTGTTCAAATTTTCTATTTCTTCCTGCTTCAGTTTTGGTATTTTATATATTTCTAGGAATTTGTCCACTTCTTCCAAATTGCCCATTTTATTGGCATATAATTGCGGATAATATTCTCTTATTATTGTTTGTATTTCTGCTGTGTTGGTTGTGATCTCTCCTCTTTCATTCTTGATTTGATTTATTTGGGTCCTTTTCTGTTTCTTTTTGATCCAACTAGCTAGTGGTTTATCAATTTTATTAATTATTTCAAAGAACCAGCTTCTGGTTTCATTGATCTCTTCTGCTGTTTTTTTTGCTTTATTTTGTTTTGTGGGGTTTTGTTGTTGTTTTTTTTGTTTTCAGTTTCAATAGCATTGATTTTTGATGTAATCTTTATCATTTCTTCTATTCTGCTTGTTTTGGTTTTTATTTGTTGTTCTTTTTCCAGCTCTTTAAGATATAAGGTTAGGTTGTGTATCTGAGACCCTTTTTCCCTCTTTAGGAAGTCCTGCCTGGATTGTTATAAACTTCCTCTGATGACTACCTTTGCTGCATCCCAGAGATTTTGGGCTGTAGTGGTATCATTTTCATTGGCTTTCATATGCTTTTTAATTTCTTCTTTAACTTCTTGGTTTGCCCATTCATTCTTTTTTTTTTAATTTTATTTTTTAAAATTTACATCCAAATTAGTTAGCATAGAGTGCAACAATTATTTCATGAGTAGATTCTTTAGTGCCCCTTACCCATTTAGTCCATCCCCCCTTCCCACAAACCCTCCAGTAACCCTCTGTTTGTTCTCCATATATATGAGTCGCTTCTATTTTGTCCCCCTCCCTGTTTTTATTTTATTTTTGTTTCCCTTCCCATATGTTCATCTGTTTTGTCTCTTAAAGTCCTCATGTGAGTAAAGTCATATGATTTTTGACTTTCTCTGACTAATTTCACTTAGTGTACTACCCTCCAGTTCCATCCACATAGTTGCAAATGGCAAAATTTCATTCTTTTTGATTGCCGAGTAATACTCCATTGTGTATATATACCACATCTTTATCCATTCATCCATCAATGGACATTTGTGCTCTTTCCATACTTTGGCTATTGTTGATAGTACTGCTAGAAACATGGAGGGTGCATGTGTCCCTTTGAACATCTGTATCCCTTGGATAAATGCCTAGTAGTGCAACTGCTGGGTCTTAGGGTAGTTCTGTTTTTTTTTTTTTTTTTTTTGAGGAACCTACATACTGCTTTCCAGAATGGCTGCACCAGCTTCCATTCCACCACTCATTCTTTAGTAGGATGTTCTTTAGTCTCCAAGTATTTGTTATCTTTCCAAATTTTTTCTTGTGGTTGATTTCGAGTTTCATAGCATTGTAGTCTGAAAATATGCACGGTATGATCTCGATCTTTTTGTACTTGTTGAGGGCTGATTTGTGTTCCAGTATGTGATCAATTATGCAGAACATTCCATGTGCCTTGGAGAAGAATGTATATTCTGCTGCTTTAGGATGAAATGTTCTGAATATATCTGTTAAGTCCATCTGGTCCAGTGTCTCACTCAAAGCCATTGTTTGTTGATTTTCTGTTTAGATGATCTTTCCACTGCTATAAGTGGGGTGTTGAAGTCCCATACTATTATGGTTTTATTATCAATGAGCTTGTTTATATTTGTGATTAATTGATTTATTTTTTTGGGTGCTCTCACATTTGGAGCATAAATGTTTACAATTGTTAAGTCTTCTTGGTGGATAGACCCCCTTAATTATGATACAACAGCCTTCTTCGTCTCTTGTTAGAGTCTTTATTTTAATGCCTAGATTGTCTGATATGAGTATGGCTACTCCGGCTTTCTTTGTCGACCATTAGCATGATAGATGGTTCTCCATCCCCTTACTTTCAATCTGAAGGTGTCTTTAGGTCTAATGTGGGTTAATTGTAAACAGCGTATAGATGGATCTTGTTTTTTTTTTTCCCCCCACTCTGTTACTCTGTGTCCTTTGATTGGAACATTTAGTCCATTGACGTTTAGAGTGAGTACTCGAAGATATAAGCTTATTGCCATTATGTGTCTTGTAGAGTTAGAGTTTGTGGTGGTGTTTTCTTGTCCTTTCCAGTCTTTGGTGCTTTGGTCTTTTTTTTTTCTTTTTTTTAATATTTTCTCCCCTCAGAGAGGCACCCTGAAAATTCTTTGAGGGCTTGTTTAGTGGCCACAAACTCCTCTAAATTTTGTTTGTCTGAGAAACTTTTAATCTCTCCTTCTATTTTGAATGACAGACTTGCTGGATAAGGAATTCCTGGCTGCATATTTTTCTTATTCAGCACATTGAATATATCTCTCCACTCCTTTCTGGCCTGCCAAGTTTCTGTGGATAGGTCTGCTGCAAACCTGATCTGTCTTTCCTTGTAGGTTAAGGACTTTTTTCCCTTGCTGCTTTCGTGATTCTTTCCTTGCCTGAGTATTTTGTGAATATGAATATGAATATGAATATGATATACCTTTTACTGGTCAGTTTTTGTTGAATCTTATGGGAGTCCTCTGTGCTTCCTGGATTTTGATGTCTGTGCCTTTTCCCAGGTAAGGAAAGTTATCCGCTATGATTTGCTGACATAACCCTTCTACCCCTTTTTCTCTCCCTTCATCTTCTGGGAACCCTATGATTCTGATGTTGTTCCTTTTTAATGAGTCACTGATTTCTCTATTTTTTAAATCATGCTCTTTTGCCTTAGTGTACCTCTTTTTTTCTGCTTCAGTATTCTCCATAAGTTTGTCCTGTCTATTGCTGATTTCCTGCTCTGCCTTAGCCATCCTTGCCGCCGTGGCATTCATTCGAGATTGCATCTTAGTTATAACATTTTTTGTTTCATCCCGACTAGCTTTTACTTCTTTTATCTCCGCAGAGAGGGATTCTAACCTATTCTCACCCCCAGCTGGTATTCTTATTATCGGGAATGTAAATTCTGGGTCAGACATCTTGCTTGTTCCTGTGTTGATTATGTTGCTGGCTGTCATTTGTTCCTGCTGTTTCTTTTAGGGTGAATTCCTGTTTCATCATTTTGAAGGAAGAAAAGGAATTAGTAAGGTAAAAAAGTAAAATTAAAAAATTAAAAACAACACCCCCCCATGCACACACACACAAATCAAATAAATGATGCTAGATCCTAGGTGTGTTTTGGTCTGGCTATTAAAAAGAGCTTGATACATTAGATTAAAAATGGGGTAAAAAAGGAAAACGTTTGAAAATTTGAGAAAATAAATACAAGGAAATGGAATAAAATGAAATGAGGGATGTAACATAGAATTTGAAGAAAAACTACAAAAAGTTTAAAAATATAGCAGAAAAAATACAGAAAAACATTTTAATAAAAATTGACAATAAAAATAAAGTTTTCTCTTTCTATATTCAAGAAAAATAAAAGAAATTAAAAAAAAAGAAAATTGAATAGATGGACCAGCGAACAGACTGAAATATGATTGAAATTACATTGCTTTCCCCTAGAAGTCAATCTATGAAGCACTTCGTAGTCCATAAACTAAGCAGGCGGAGAGATTTGTGGTGTTCCTGAACAGCGAGTTTGGCCCAGTCAGGCGTGGCTTAGTGTAACGGCTCTGTTCTCCACTAGATGGTGCTGCTTATATTACTGGGGTGGAGTGCTGTAGTGCTTCGTGGTGTGTATGCACATGCAAGGGAATGGTGAAAATGGTGTCACTCAACTACCCAGTCTCTAGTATCAGAACTCTGTGCTCTCTCCGACCAGCAATTGCACACCCATCCTTTGTCTGGTTTCTGTCTACTCCCCACCTTAACACTGTCCATGACCAAGCCTTCAAGTTTCCAAGAGCCGCCTCCCTGTTGAGTTTTATCTAACATGCGGCTGTGTTTCCCAACCCCTCACTTCTGAGGGACTGTGGCTTTGACCTGCTCAGATCCTCTGGGGGAGGGTCTCACTGATCAATTCCCTGGTTCCAGCCTCACCCAGGACCATGCTGCTACCAATGCTGAGAACTGAGGCTGGGTGCCAGCCCGCTGCAGAAAAAGTTTACCCGATCTTGTAGCAGTGGCATTTCAGGGATTATGGCAAATCACAACACACATCTGGTCGCAGACTTCATCCGCAATGACCTTGTTCCAGCACCAGCGAATGTGGTTTTTCACTGGGGTCTGCTGGGACCAGTTGGCTCCACAGTCTACCAAATGTTCTTCCAGCAGTGGAACCACTTCTCCCTGGGTGGCCCAAGGACCTCCCGGGCCCCACTCTGCTCCTGGGGGTTCGCATTCCCACCAGAACACTGCCAGGTATTGAGCTGTGGAGGTTCAGACTCTGTACTCCCCCTGTTTATAGAGTCGTAATGGAATTTAAGTCCCCTCCTTTCTCCCTTTATAGTTTAGTCCCTGCAACTGTTTCCAACTTTCTACTTTCTCTCTGGCTGCTTTTGAGGGGGCTGCTTTTCCCATACTGTCCCCCTACCTCTGTCCTCTCTCCACAAGCAAAATCAGCTCCCAGCCCTCTGTGGCTTCTCTCTCCCCTGTTCACCTGTCTGTGCTGTGTATCTACGGAGTTCTGTGGTTCAGGTTAAGCGGATCATTGTGTTAATCTTCAAAGAAGTTTCCTAGGTGTGCAGGATGGTTCAGTGTTGATCTGGCTGTATTTCAGGAATGTGAGATGCAAAAAAGCACTTCCATGCTATTCTGCCATCTTGGCTTCTCCCCTATTGGTTTAGGTTTATAGAGCAAAATATATCTATTTTTTGGTCCTAAGAATGAGTTTGAGATACCAAAGACCTCATATCTTCACTAAAATCTTTTAGCCCATCGTGTTCTTACCGACCAGAATTTTGTCAATGGCAAGCCCAATTAAATTATGCCATTGCCCTGCTTGACAAGCAGGATTAGCTTCCCTTTATCTTGTAGGTTGGAGGGCAAAATCCTTAATAGAGTTTTTATACTGTTCAACAAACCTTCCAACTCTTCACTCTCGCCTCCTCTTTCCCTGTCTTTTCCAGCTGCTTGGTCTCATTGAAATTCCTAAGTGCTGGGGCGCCTGGGTGGCGCAGTCGGTTAAGCGTCCTACTTCAGCCAGGTCACGATCTCGCGGTCCCTGAGTTTGAGCCCCGCGTCAGGCTCTGGGCTGATGGCTCAGAGCCTGGAGCCTGTTTCCGATTCTGTGTCTCCCTCTCTCTCTGCCCCTCCCCCGTTCATGCTCTGTCTCTCTCTATCCCAAAAATAAATAAACGTTGAAAAAAAAAATTAAAAAAAAAAAAAAAGAAATTCCTAAGTGCTAATATTAAATGCGTGGTGGTGCTGCCCTGCCATCCTACTGTGTTTCTCTGGTCTGCTCACCTACATGACTGCTCCATAACTTTCATTCACTCCTCCAATCTCTAATACATAATTCTTTTTTGAAAAAATTTTTAATGTTTATTCATTTTTTTTTTTTGAGAGAGAGAGAGTGAAAGCAGGAGAGGGTCAAAGAGAGAGGAAGACACAGGATTTGAAGCAGACTCCAGGCTCTGGGCTGTCAGCTCAGAGCCCGACACAGGGTTCGAACCCACGGACCGTGAGATCATGACCTGAGCCAAAGTCAGTCTCTTAACCAACTGAGCCACCCAGGTGCCCCTCTGAGACATAAGTTTTAATCATTTGTCTCAGCTGATTCCTTTGTTCTCTATTCCATTGAAAAAGCAGAAGTAGTTAGGATATATGTCTTGTTGCTCCTAAGGAGGAATTGTCCATACTCCTGCCCGAGGCCAGCCCCTACAGCCTTACATTAGATCCCATTAGATTCACGACCTTCAATTTCTTCCCCCTTCCTTAGGATGTTGGCAACTCTCACCTCCTTCACATGGTCAATTTTCCCCTGTTGACTGCATCATCCCCCAAAGCATATAAACATGTTGTTCCTTTTCCCCTAAGAAAAATATTCCTCTCCTGATCCCATTGGTCATTCTTAGATACCATTCCATGTTTCTGTTCCCCTTTCTCTGCCGAAACCAGAGATACATTCATTTTTTCCAGTTTCTCTCATCCATGACCTCTAGAAGCTACTCAAATTAGGCTTCTTTTTTTCAATGTCACCAAAGACCTCCATATTGCTAAGTCCCTTGGGCAATACTAGACTTCTTTCTTTATTCTTAGTCTTCATCTTACTTGACCTATCAATATTTAGATCCATGAAAATGTTCACTGTTAGGGACTGAATGTTTATGTCCTACCCTAAATTTATATGTTAAAACTCTCCTCCCCAATATGATGGTATTAGGAGGTGGGACGTTTGGGAAGTAATTAGGATTAGATGCGGTCATGAGGATGATGTCCTTAGGGATGGGATTAGTGCTCTTGTAATGAGTCATGAGAGAGCCTGCCTCCTTTCTCTGCTTCTGCCACATGAGGATACAAAGAGAAATCCGCACCCCAGAAGACAGCTCTCACCAGAACCTGACCAACATGCTCCTTGATCTTGGACTCGTAGACTCCAGAACTTTGAGAAGTAAGTTTGTATTGTTTATAAACCACCCATGTGTGGTATTTCTGTTATATTAATCAGAACTGACTAAGACATTCTCCTTGATACAGCTTCATCACTTGGCTTGCAATATACCACATCGATCAAGTCTCTTCTTCCTCAGTATTTTCTTTGCTGGTTCCTGTTGTCTCCCCAAACCCTAAATATGGGAGGCTCCCTGTCTCAATTCTTACATCTCTTCTTTTCACTGTTATCACTCTCCTAAATACCTTTTCCCCTGATGACCCTCAAATTTAAATCACCAGCCCAGACCTCCCCCTGAACTCCCATCTCCTATTTCTCCACTTGATGCCCTTGCTTGTATATCTAACAAACGTCTCAAACACATTATAATGAAAACCAAAATCATGATCCTCTTACAACCTTCTCATTCCACAGTCCTCTTCCCATAGTAAATATAAATTGTAGGGCACCTGGGTGGCTCAGTCGGTTAGGCGTCCGACTTCAGCTTAGGTCATGATCTCGTGGTTGTGAGTTCAAGCCCCACATCGGGCTCTGTGCTGACATCTCAGAGCCTGGAACCTGCTTTGGAGTCTGTGTCTCCATCTCTCTGCATCTCCCCCACTCACACTCTGTCTTTCTTTCCGTCTCTTTCTCAAAAATAAATAAGCATTAAAAATTTAAGAAAATATATAAATTCTATTTTTCCAGGGGTTAAGTTTAATATCTTGGAGGTTTTTTTGACTCCCCACTTTGTTTTATACCCTACCCTCATATCCAGCCTGTCAGCAGGTACTGTTTGCCATACCTTTATAATATATCTAAATCAGACTCCTTTTCATCCTCTCTGAAATGACCACCTTGGTCCAAGCTACCATCATTCTTCATCTAAAGCATTATAGCTGCTTTCTCATTGTTATCCTGCTTTATCCCTCTTTGACTCATAATTTTATTATTATTATTTTAACCCAGAAGCCAAATTGGTCCCTTAAAAACTGAAGTATGACTATGTGACTCTTCCACTCACAATTCTGCATTGTCTTCCAGCTCTCTTGGAGTAAAACCCAAAGTCATTACCCTGTGGATTACGAGATCTTATATTATCTGCCCCCATCCTTGCTAGTCTTTGACCTTAGATGCTTGACCTGATTTTTTTTTCTTGATTTATTGAGATATAATTGACAAATAACATTATGTAGGTTCAAGATATACAATGTGATGATTTATTTTGTACACATATATATTGTGAAATATATATTACCATAGTAAGGTTGGTCAACACATCCAACACCTCACATTGTTACCTGTTTGTGTATGTGGGGTTGGAGGTGGTAAAAATACTCTATTAGCAACTCTCATGTACACAGTACAGTAGTGTTAACCTTTGTCACCATGTGTCACAATCCTCAGAACTTACTCATCTTATACTTGAAGGTTTGTCCACTTTGACCGACATCTTTCCATCCCTAGCCCTTGGCAATCACCAATTTGCTGTTTCTATGAGTGAATATGACTTTTTTAGATTCATAAATAAGTGATATTATACAAGACTTGTCTTTCTCTATCTGACTTATTTTCACTTATTTCACCTCTCAAGGTCCATCCATGTTGTCACATATAGGAGGACTTCCTTTGTTATGCCTGAAGAATATTTCATTATATATGATTTTCATATTACATATCCTATATCCATATTACATATCATATATATGATACATATCATATATATGTATATAAAACAGACATACATATATATGTATACACGCACCCACATACATATGTATACACACACACACACGTATATATACACACACACACACACACACACATATATATACACACACACAGACACATCTCATCTTTATCCATTCATGTCTTGGCTATTTTGAGTAATGCTGCAGTGAACATAAAGGGGTGAATATCTCTTTGAGGCAGTGATTTTGTTTCCCAAGACAATAAACAGATTTGGTTGTATATCCAGAGTGGGTTTGCTGGATCATATGGTAGTTCTATTTTTTTTAAGTTTGTTTGTTTGTTTGTTTGTTTGTTTGTTTGTTTATGCCATCTCTACAACCAGCATGGGACTCAAACTCATGACCCTGAGATCAAGAGTTGGGTGCTCCACTGATCGAGTCAGCCAAGTGCCCTGGTAGTTCTATTTTCAAGATTCGGAGGATCCTCCATACTGTTTGCCATAGTGGGCATACTAATTTCTATTCTTATCAGCAGTGCACACAGGTTCTCTTTTCTGTACATTCTCACCAACACTTGTTATCACTTGTCTTTTTTTATAATAAGAATCCTAACAGGTGTGAGACAATATCTCATTACAATTTTGATTTGTACTTTCCTGATGTTAGTGATGTGGAGCACCTTTCATATACCTGTAGGCCACTGTGTGCATTTGGAAACATCTTTGGGAAAATGTCTATTTGAGTTCTTTGCCCATTTTTAAAATGCATTATTTGTGGGTTCTTCTATTGAGTGATATGAGTTTTTTATATAGCTTGGATATTAACCCCTAGTTGGACATATGATTTGCAAATATTTTCTCTTGTTCTTTAGGTTTGCATTGATTTTGTTGACAATTTCCTTTGCTGTGAGATGCTTCTTAGTTTCATGTAGTTCCACTTGTTTATTTGATTTTTATTGGTTGTGCTTTTGGTGTCACATCCAAAAAATGTTGTCATGACCATTATTAAGGGGCTTTTCCTGTTGGTATTCTTCTAGGAGTTTTACAGTTTCATGTGCAACATTTAAGTACTTTGAGTTAATGTTTGTCACTAGTATAAAATGTGAGTTCAGTTTCATTCTTCTGCATGCAGCTACTCAGTTTTTCCAGCACCATTTATGGACAAGACTGTCCTTTACCCATTGTATATTCTTGCCTTCTTTGTTATAAATTAATTGACTTCATATGCATGGGGGTCATTACTTTTGGGGTCTTTATTCTGTTGGCCTGTGTGTCTTTTTTTATGCCAGTACCATAATGTTTTGATTGCTATAACTTTGCGATACAATTTCAATCAGCATGATGCCTCTAGCTTTATATAATTCCTCAAATTGATTTGGCTATTTGGAATCTTTTTTGGTTCCATACTGTTACGGAACCAGGCTGGAATCCTGGAGGAAAAACCAAGAAGCACTCGGAGATCTTGGTGGATTGGAGATTTATTTAACACCAGTGGGCTCAGAGGAGACAGTTTCTCCAAAGATCTGAGCGCTGAATTCAAGTGGGGAGGGTAAAATTACCCTATAAATATAGTCATCAGTTTCCATATCTGTGGGGGCTTTCCCGGGCACAGCAAACAAAGGAAAAAGAACACAGAGGAGGGGTCTCCAAGCAAGAGACCAGAGTCTGTTTTAGCCCCATCGGCCATCTTTGGCATACTTTATTCACTTCTGCAATAATACAAATTTTAGAGCTGTTTTTTTCTACTTACGTGAAAATGCCATTTGAACCTTGATAGAGATTACATTGACCTACAGATGGCTTTAGGTACTATGGAAATTTCAATGATATTAATTCTTCTGATCCATGAACATAGGATATCTTTTCATTTGTTTCTGTCTTCATTAATTTTTCATCGAAGTTTTATAAGTTTTCGTGTACAGCCCATTGTTTCCAGAAATGTGGGTGCTACTGGGTCCTATAGAATATGTAGATCCTTCAAATGCCCCCACTCTTATTCATGTTGTGGCCCCTATGGCCTATAGAGGAAATGGGGGAAATTCCCTCTGATGCCTAATATACAGACAGGTCTAGTTGGGGAAACCCATACACAGAGGAACTCAAGTTGCGATTCAACCCAATACTGACTCCATCTGGATGGAAACAGGCACAAGCTAAGCAGTCACTGGGCTGAACTCAGAGGGTTTTCACTGGTGATCACTCATGAGCTCTAGTATTTAGCAGTTTGCACTGACAGGTAGACTGTTTTAAAGAGATTAACCTAGAATTTAGACATGGGAAGCCAAAGGGCATATTATCATAACTAAGCCCTATGGTATCAGGATAAGGTATCAGGACGTTTGGGCTCACCTACAAGAGCCTGAGGTGATCCTCAGTGTTTTCTGAGTCCTGGGTGATAAAGCCCTGGTTGGTAGAAAGGAAAAACAGAATATTAAAGGAGCAGATTAAATTATTAATGGGGAAAACCACTTTGCTCCGGTGTACTAATGTGCTGTCACAGGCTTTAATGCATTTGAATGATCAAACAGTAGGGTCCATGTCCCCATATGCCAGACTGGGGACCCATGCTGAGGCATCCAATATTATAAAGATATAGAAGTCTAGGGAGATAGTTATGGCTCCCACTCTAGCTGTGGATTAATATGCTATGCTGCTGAGAACACCAAAAGGTGTTATCTACTGGAATTTTCCATGGGATGTCCCATAGGACAGGTGAGTTACTTTGTACCCCTGGATGAGGGGGATCTACTCAATCTCTACTGGAATCCTGTTGTTCTGCTGAAAGTCAGACCTGTGGAAATTCACTATACCTGTAATGGAGCATACCCCCACATGTGTGGGGGTTTTCACGCGCACAGCAAAAAAAGGAAGAAGAAACCAGAGGAGGGGGTCTCGAAGCTAGAGATCAGAGTTTGTTTTAGTCCAATCAGCCATCTTTGGTGTACTTTATCCACTTCTCCAACTTCCCCACTTTGATGCCTTTGAAAGAAAACAACTTTTAGTGGGTATCACCTTTCAGTTTTACAGGTTTATACTCTCAGAAGACTAAGATATGTGCAGTAGTTTGGTGAGAACCAGTGTTTTCAATAAAACATACCATGCCATTCAGTATACAGGGTCGATGGATAAAAGTAAAATTATGGAGAGGAGGGGCCCCAAGAGGGCACGAAGCCAGGATGCCCAATCGGTGAGATCCCATCCTTTCCATTGATTGATATTCTCCTGTTGTTTATGTTGAATTCTTTCCTCGAGTTCCTTAACCTTAGTTGTAACTATTCCTGACTGGTTTCCCAAATAGCAACATTCCTCCCCCAGAAAGATGCAAGTCCCTTCTTTTTCTGATGAGAGGAGGTTGAGGTTGAGGGCTCGCCTACTTGGGAGGGTCACTGCCGCCAGAGTTTATTGGGCTTTGTAAGGTTACCAGCGAATCTGCCACCTGTTCCATGTCTTCATTTAGCTCCTGAGGTAGTCTATGGTATAGTCCTACGGATGAACCTATGCCCCCCTCTTCCAGTTCCTATTCCCGCCGCAATGCCTGCTCCTATCAGAACAGGTAGCAGGATTGCCCATTTAGCCCAGGACTTGGGGCTAAAGGCTGTTAGGAGCTGATCTTCAGTATACACGGATATCTCTGGGGTTAGGAAGACGGAATAACATAGCTGAGTCCACTTGACCTCTAAACATCAGTAGGCCAAATTAGAACATAGATAGAACACCCCAGGGGTTGAACATAGGGTTGTATTTCTCTTTAAGGTTATGTTTCTTCCCTATAGAGAGATACCATTCATACCTTCAGGGACTGTACAGATTCGATTGTTGGCATTTGTGAGACAGATCCCAGTGGCCAGGGGTCCAATTAAGAGAGAGGTGTTGGTTTTGAGATTTTCAGGAGCTTCCCAGGTGAAAGGGAGAGGAACGGCTAAGTAAGTCTTCTGGCTGAGGGGCAAGCACATCCAGCACGTTTGGATGTGATTATCTATTTCATGGAGGACTTGTAGAGTAGTGTTAGTCCAACGCTGGAGTGGGGAATTGGTAAGCATCTGATTGAGGGCTGAAAGGCTCAAACCCTGGTAGGCTGCCAGAGGAGTCTTTATGGCTTATATTACCATTATGGCTTATATTACACTGTCCTGAGTATCCTTTAGCACCATTTGAAGGGCCCTATCTTGCATCCCTTACCCATCCGAGATCCCCCATTGAGGAAGATAAGTGTAGCAAGCTTCCCTCTCTGGAGGCCCTTCTTGGGACATTTTGGGTTATCTCTATGGTCCAAACCTTAGTCCTTGGGGCACCGGGTGACTGACAGAGAGTGTCTGTTTTTCCCTTGTAGCAGTCTTTGTGGAGGGAGGTGAAGGCACTGAATGCTCTTGACCCACTTACTGTTATATAACAATCCAGGGGGCAAGGTGGGTAAGCGGCATTTGTGAAGTTGAGAGAGGTTATCATAATATACAGGCAAAACTTAATAATCTTCCCATCCAGAGGAGGCATGTGAGATCCATCATGCATCTTTTGTCCCATGTCCAGCTTGTTGGTGCAGTCGCTATCAGCCCAACAGTAAGAAGTAACATCAGGGCTATGACACCAGTGAGGGGCAAGGGCTGGCAGAGTTGCATCCAAACCCCTGGGCTCAGTCCACATGTTGATTCCTCAAGCTTCTTCCATGCGCAGGCCAGCCAGCTTCCGGGGTGTGGCTGGAGCAGAGCTGGAGATATCAGGGGCCAGTGTCTTTTTGAGGGTCAGTTTAAGTGGGTTGACTGGATCTGGATCATTTCACCAGGTTGAGGGTTCTTCTGAGTTGGCCTTCTTAGCTCTGGAGTGATGGACCCATGGGGTGGTACCTGAAACTGAATCCTCTATTTGGTTGTATGTCTGTAAAGTCCACCTCCAGGTCTTCAAAAGGTGCGGGTTTCTGGTGACTGTGAGATCAGGTTTAGGGAAGATATGGTTTGCGTATTTAGAGATCCATCCTGTTTTCCAGTTGTTTAAATAATCATATGTCCATGGGGTCTTGTTGTTATCCCCATAGTATAACAAGCACAGAAGATTGCCTATATACGAAATACTGTGACAATTTTCTAAAGTTTATCTCAAGTTGTCTAGTTTAGACAAACATTTAAAGTCAATCATAACTAGAATTTAACATCCATAATGGCGCATTGTTGAAACAGTTGTTCTCTTTAAACCACCACCCCCCCTCTTTCCAGAGATAGCGAAATTGAGACAAATGCATCTGTAGAACAAATCCAGTCTTAACAAATCTGGCCTAATTATTTACATAAGCTCAGCAAGAATAGCGACTGATCATGAAGATCTTTTAAAGTTTGCTTTGTTGGAACCTTTTATAAGGAATCTCCAGTTTGAACTTTTAGTAGCCTCTCAAGGCCAGAATCCAAGCCAAATACTTGCCATCAGACAGGCCTGCAATATCTGTAGAATTGGGTGAATTCCTCTTCATGAGGTCCCCAGGATATCCTGAGGTTCCTGCACCTGCCAGGAAAATGACCTTCTTTACTTACCTGGTGAGGCTGTTGCGAGCTCCGTAAGCAAGGCACCAGGCCAACATTTCCAAGGGGCTTTATGGCTCCATCTTTTATAAAGCCAACCCTAATTCCTTGAAGCTGTCTGGTCATATCTGAGTCTATGAATGTCATCCTCAAATATGACATTCCAGTCAAAGCCTTGGTAAAATAACCAGTATTTCCAAATGGCGACCTGTTATAAAATGAACAGATTCTTATTGAACTCATGCAAACAATTGTAATTGCCATGAAAGAAAGGATACTCTTTGAGAGTTTTGAATTTCAGGGGAATTATGTAGAGAGAAAAGATAAATGCTTCAGTTTACAAATGCATACTTTATGACATTTTAGTATATCATAGATATCTTAAGAGAAAATTTCCTTAATCTGGCAGAGGAAACATTAGGGAACCAGCAATGTTTTCAACAAGAATCACAAAACTATTATCTTCCTTAGTTCATTTAATCCCATGTTCTTAATTCTTGTTCAATTTGAATACAGCTTTTTAGTTCTGGAAATTTTTACGCATTTTAGTATTAACCTTAAAGATGTTGAATACCTGTATATATCCCTAAAGTCCTTCTTATAAATCTCCTTGAAGAAGAAACACGTTTTGTGAGAGAATAAAAACAATTATAAATGGCCCAATCTCAGAAATAGACATCATTAAAAATCTGATGAGAGTTCATTATGATGCAGTTGACAAAGAAATTCGGTTATTTCTGTGACAAATAACATCTCAAGTAAGCAGAATATTAAGTGATCACCTTATATCAAAACATTAAAATTTTAGGAATTGCATATATTCGGGCATTTACAGCATTTACCTGTGCAATACAATCTAAGGTTTACCATTGTATGACGGAGCTTTTCCAAGTAACTTAACATCCCAAATAAAAGGGCCTAATTGGTCAAGAAGATTTCATTCACCATGTAAATCCTGAGAAGTTTGTTAAAACCCCAGAAGTCCTAAGTGCATCCTAACTAGGATTACAGATCATTACATATCTTACCATTTTTTATATTCAGCCAAAGTAGCAAGAAAAGATCCAAAAGGTGAATGTATAGCATTATACAGTTGTCATCAAAACCTACCTCTTTTAACATTCAGAGGTTTTAACTCATAATCAAAGACCTGAAAACAGACGAGACCTAAAACTTTGATTTTCCCAGAGGATAAACCTTCGTTTGCATTTTCTTATTAAAAGCAGATCAACAGTTCAAGAAAACCTTGTCATTTGAGCAGATTGAAAAGCAGGATTTCAACCTTATACTAGTGTACTTTTAAAATTCCATTCATCTCAACCTTCTATAACATTCTTTTGCTTCTAAATTTTGTCCCAAAGCCATTTCTTTCCAAATAACCAGTCTCATTTAGGACAAAATTACTTTCTTCTACCCCCAACGAAACTGTATTTCCATTCCATATATCTTTCTTATATACCTCCTATTTTCCTACATACAGAGTAGCTTTCTTTATTTTCATCAGTCTTAAGTAAATTTAGCAGAATTTTAACTCTTAGGAAACCTCAGTCTCCAATTGAGGACTTGGTAACCAATTGAGAGGTGTTTACATCAGAATTTTTTTAGATGGTAAATTCATGAACCAATTAAGTACAAAGCATGTTTTCCAATAGGTCCAAATAGCCTTAGATTCTCAGCAATAACAAGTTAAAAACACAAACCTATGTTCAATAATCAAAGCTTTAGCATTCCATCCTATTTGGAAAGTTTCAGGTTACCAAGGACCTTGAAACTTACCTTTACCCATGAAAACTTTGGGACAGACAAAATTAACTATATCATTAAGAAATTGCAACAGAGATAACATGGAGCTTATCTGACCTTTGCCGATAACTTTAAAGACAGGTCCAATAGACTTAAATTAGTTTAAACATCGAATATGTTTCACCTGCCTCCACCTAAAATCAATAAATTTTTCTCCATTGTCAATTTTCATTTGGGGCACCAGTGGAGGTATCTGAAATTGGTGGTCCAAGGAGGGTGCACTTTGCTCCTTGACTTGGAGGGTGGGACGAGGAGCCACTGGTGCCTGAGACACTGAGGATGGTATGGACCACACCCAAGTTGGTGCAGAAACATGAGGCGGAGGGGAAGGCAGAAGCAGCAACTGCTTGGGAATATTCCTTGAAGTCCCTGTCCCGAGGTAGACTAACCACAGTTGACTCCAATTATAGATGTAAACCTGGGAAGTGAGGGAGAGTCCCTCACATCAATTAAGCAGGGGAATAGGGAGAGAGAGTCAGTGTCCCCTTTTAGTCACGTTCTATCTTGGCTAGACTAATAAGGTCCCCTTCTCGAGGTTCCTCCTGATTTCTGCCGGGTTTTGGGGTCCTTCCCTGGTTTGCCCCAAGGCATTTATTTTTTTAATGTCCTTTCCCCCTTGCAGCTGTCCTATTTATGGCCTTCTCAGCCCCTTGCTCTGATCCCCTTGAGGGCCTCTTGATATCAGCAGGTGTGGACCAGCATCTGGAGAGTGCCTGTGCCTGGCCAAGGGTGCAATCTGCCTGCAGGGCCTTGTGGGGAAGGGTTTTCTGGCCTGGAAGGGGAGGAGAAATGGGTGGCTGCCAAGGCAGCGCCCTGGCTGCAGCTGCTCCAGCAGTGGCAGCAGCGAGTTGGCCGGGGGAGGAGTTTCAAGCTCAGAGGAGGGGGAAGGGAGCCTAAAGAGTCATTAAGAGGGAAACATTAGGGGAGCGGTGGGTGGCTTCTTTGGCTCCCTGGCTGAGTCTCTGGATAAAGGAGCTAAAATCTTTGCCTGACCCTTGTGGCTCTGTCCCGACCCCACAATGCTCTAGTGAGGCGAAGTCACAAAGACAGAGGGACAGGGGCACCTCTTCCAATGAGGACACCAGCCAGATGCCTGCCTGGCTATGTCCTGAAGGAACCCAGGTGACGCTCAGCCCCACAGGTCCCATCCCTGTGACACACGATCAGAAACCATTCTGATATCACCACAGATTGAGTTCCATGCATCATGGAATCATGGACAGGCCCCCTCAGCCTCCATGGGTCCCTGGGGACCTCAAGGGTGCCTGTCTGTGGAGCCACAGAATTGAACTCGGCAGGCAAGCTAGACCGAATTGCACATTCACATTCACATACACGCCAGAGGTTATTATATTCCCTAGCATAGAATCCCCACCTGTGAGACTTCTCAAGTCTTGGGGAGTGATCAAATCCCCCTTCCACTTTTGCCAGTAGGCCTGACATGTTGGGCCCCAGCCTTACTGGTTCCGACATTGGGTCCAGGTCCTCACCTGCCAACTCTCCTTGAGTCTGGCGGGAAAGGCAGAGTGGGGCCGGCCCTAGGGGACAGAGAAGGAAACTGCTGAAATTCAGGCAGGGTACACACTCTGTTGTGATCCCTCATTTCCTCACCGCCTCGCTGTTCTCCCAAACTGGTGGCCACAATGGGCCAGCGTGGTTGGATATCCCGGTCAGGGAACCAAATTTGTTATGGAACCAGGCTGGAACGCTGGCGGAAAAATCAAGAGTCACTCAGAGATCGTGGTGGATTGGAGATTTATGTAACACTGGCAGGCTCAGAGGAGACCACGTTTCTCCGAAGATCTGAGCCCCCAATGCAAGCAGGAAGGGTAATTTATAGTTGTCAGCCTCCATATTTGTGTGTTTAGGGGGGTAGTTTTCACATGTGCAGTAAACAAAGGAAGAAGAACCCGGAGGAGGGGTCTCTAAGCTAGAGACCAGAGTTTGTTTTAGTCCAATCAGCCATCTTTAGTGTACTTTCTCCACTTCTCCAACAGAACTAGTTATGTGCAACATGATAGTGCATTGCTGTTCTTACATCTACTGCTGATCTCTGGATTGCGGATTGTAAGTGAGCAGTTTAAAACACCACCACCTTCTCTTACATGAAAAGAGAAACCTCTGTCTTCACCCAGCCTTCCTCTGATTGTGAAGACATGGCAGTTACTATTTGAAGGCACAATCATCTACCTATGAGTCTGATGGAAATGATTTCATCCATCTTCATCCCTAAAGCACTTTTCATTGAAAATATTACCCGTATAGAGGCAGGAAATTCATAACAGATGTGTAGCTCCCTCTAGGTATGCATTCTGACCTTGTCACATTTGTGTCATCAAACACATTACCGACAATGTGAAAAATAAGCTCTCATCATCAAGATGGTGACATTAGAGAATGTGGTAGAAAAGAAATTTCACATGTTCTCAATTAGAAATAAATTTTAATGGTGAAGGAGAAGGTGAAAGTATTGTCAAATTTTATTGACATATAGTAGACACACCATGTTGTATTAGTTTCAGGCATATATCACAGTGATTCTGTGTGTATACAATATGCTCTCCATATACCTAGACAAGTGTAGCTATCATGTGAAAGCATGCAACACTTTGTTACAGGATTGACTATATTCCATAATCTGTACCTTGTATCCCAATGACGTATTCATTCCATAGCTGGCAGCCTGTATCTCTTTCTCAAGGGTGTCAATTTTTTATTCAACCCAAGTATTTTCATGGTAAACACCACTGTCTCTGGTTCATTCAGCATGTGTCAATTTGCAGTCTGTATTTCTGGGAATGCTGCTTAAAGCATTACAAATTATATCATTATATCAATAAATTCGGTTTCATTCTTCATTCAGTAAAAAGGAGAAGGAAAAGATTTCTTTGTGCCCTGGGCCCTGTCACTAAGACCCTTCCCAATCTGGAGGACAGGCTTAACTAGACCAGCTACACCCTCAGTACCTCCAGCTGCGTGGCTATGTCCTTGAATATTGCAGGAATTCCCATGGCGGCCAGCAGAGGGTGCGCACACTGCACGCCCAGTGAGGGGCTGGTCCTCTGCAGGTGCAGTGATGGCCAGTGAAGGCACCCATCAGGCTTTTCTGATCCAGGGTGCCTCAGAGCTGGAAAGGCTTCCTTGCTTCTGGGGACCCAGTGCCTCTGAGTGTGGGCAAAGAGCCAGAGCTGGGTTTCCAGCACGCTCCGCCCCCGGGCCTGGGGGAGACTCTGGAGGCTTCACAGCCACTTGGTTTCTCCTCACCGTGGGGCTGAGTACTGAGGCGGGGTGCTGGGCAGCTTTCAGGAACGGCCGGATGGTCAGTGAGTAGCACAGTCCCTTGCCTCTTCTGGGCTGTTCCGTGGTTTGTTCCTCATTTCCCCTGCCGGTATGTGAAGAAGATGTATTTCATTCAAGGCTCTGTGGACTCAGGGGGTCCTGCGATGCCACGTCAGAGAGGCTGGGGTTGGTTGGTTCCATGTTCAGGCCTGTTTTCGGGGAGAAACCCTGTCACAAATTCGGAGGAACAGGAGCCACATTCAGTTGGGAAGTAAAGACACCAAATGTTGACTCTCAGACCTTCTAGAAGAATCAGCTGGGACCCACTCTCCGAGTCCTGCTGGAACCAGAGCCAGAGGTAAAAACACAATGTACCCTC
>NW_024412415.1:41631714-41688677 GCF_014898765.1 Herpailurus yagouaroundi | reverse complement strand
AACAGAAAGACAAATAAGGAAACTGATCCCATTCACAATTGCACCAAGAAGCATAAAATACCTAGGAATAAATCTAACCAAAGATGTAAAGGATCTGTATGCTGAAAACTATCGAAAGCTTATGAAGGTAATTGAAGAAGATTTAAAGAAATGGAAAGACATTCCCTGCTCATGGATTGGAAGAATAAATATTGTCAAAATGTCAATACTACCCAAAGCTATCTACACATTCAATGCAATCCCAATCAAAATTGCACCAGCATTCTTCTCGAAACTAGAACAAGCAATCCTAAAATTCATATGGAACCACAAAAGGCCCCGAATAGCCAAAGTGATTTTGAAGAAGAAGACCAAAGCAGGAGGCATCACAATCCCAGACTTT
The DNA here is from genome assembly GCF_014898765.1 of Herpailurus yagouaroundi. Lineage (NCBI taxonomy): Eukaryota > Metazoa > Chordata > Mammalia > Carnivora > Felidae > Herpailurus > Herpailurus yagouaroundi. The sequence continues at coordinate 41,688,295 of NW_024412415.1, read as the reverse complement.
AGCCTCTACTACAAAGCTGTCATCATCAAGACAGCATGGTATTGGCACCAAAACAGACACATAGACCAATGGAATAGAATAGAAACCCCAGATCTAGACCCACAAACGTATGGCCAACTCATCTTTGACAAAGCAGGAAAGAACATCCAATGGAAAAAAGACAGTCTCTTTAACAACTGGTGCTGGGAGAACTGGACAGCAACATGCAGAAGGTTGAAACTAGACCACTTTCTCACACCATTCACAAAAATAAACTCAAAATGGATCAAGGACCTGAATGTGAGACAGGAAACCATCAAAACCCTAGAGGAGAAAGCAGGAAAAGACCTCTCTGACCTCAGCCGTAGCAATCTCTTACTCGACACATCCCCAAAGGCAAGGGAATTAAAAGCAAAAGTGAATGACTGGGACCTTATGAAGATGAAAAGCTTCTGCACAGCAAAGGAAACAACCAACAAAACGAAAAGGCAACCAACGGAATGGGAAAAGATATTTGCAAATGACATATCGGACAAAGGGCTAGTCTCCAAAATCTATAAAGAGCTCACCAAACTCCACACCCGAAAAGCAAATAACCCAGTGAAGAAATGGGCAGAAAACATGAATAGACACTTCTCTAAAGAAGACATCCGGATGGCCAACAGGCACATGAAAAGATGTTCAGCGTCGCTCCTTATCAGGGAAATACAAATCAAAACCACACTCAGATATCACCTCACGCCAGTCAGAGTGGCCAAAATGAACAAATCAGGAGACTATAGATGCTGGAGAGGATGTGGAGAAACAGGAACCCTCTTGCACTGTTGGTGGGAATGCAAATTGTGCAGCCGCTCTGGAAAACAGTGTGGAGGTTCCTCAGAAAATTAAAAATAGACCTACCCTATGACCCAGCAATAGCACTGCTAGGAATTTATCCAAGGGACACAGGAGTACTGATGCATAGGGGCACTTGTACCCCAATGTTCATAGCAGCACTCTCAACAATAGCCAAATTATGGAAAGAGCCTAAATGTCCATCAACTGATGAATGGATAAAGAAATTGTGGTTTATATACACTATGGAATACTACGTGGCAATGAGAAAGAATGAAATATGGCCCTTTGTAGCAACGTGGATGGAACTGGAGAGTGTGATGCTAAGTGAAATAAGCCATACAGAGAAAGACAGATACCATATGGTTTCACTCTTATGTGGATCCTGAGAAACTTGACAGGAACCCATGGGGGAGGGGAAGGGAAAAAAAAAAAAGGAGGTTAGAGTGGGAGAGAGCCAAAGCATAAGAGACTGTTGAGAACTGAGAGCAAACTGAGGGTTGATGGGGGGTGGGAGGGAGGAGAGGGTGGGTGATGGGTATTGAGGAGGGCACCTTTTGGGATGAGCACTGGGTGTTGTATGGAAACCAATTTGACAATAAATTTCATATATAAATTAAAAAAAATGGAAAAATATTCCATGCTCCTAGATGAGAAAAAATATTGTTAAAATGTCAATACTACCAACACAATCTACATATTCAATGCAATACCTATCAAAATAACACCAGTATTCTTCACAGAGCTAGAGCAATCCTAAAATTTTTGTGGAACCAGAAAAGACCCCAAATAGCCAAAGCAATCTTGAAAAAGAAAACCAAAGCTGGAGGCATCACAATCCCAGACTTCAAGCTGTATTACAAAGCTGTAATCATCAAGACAGTTTGGTACTGACACAAAAACAGGCACTCAGATCAGTGGAACAGAATAGAGAACCCGGAAATGGACCCACAAACATATGGTCAACTAATCTTTGAAAAAAGCAAGAAAGAATATCCAGTGGAATAAATACAATCTCTTCAGTAAATGGTATTAGGACAACTGGACAGTTATTTGCAGAAAAATGAACATGGACCACCTTCTTACCCCATACACAAATATAAACTCAAAATGGATGGAAGACCTAAACATAAGAGAGGAAGCCATCAAAACCCTTGAGGAGAAAGCAAGAAAAACCTCTTTGACCTGGGCTGCAGCAACTTCTTACTCAACACGTCTCTGGAGGCAAGAGAAACAAAAGCAAAAATGAACTACTGGGACCGCATCAAAATAAAAAGCTTCTGCACAGTGAAGGAAATAATCAACAGAACCAAAAGGCAACCAATGGAATGGGAGAAGATATTTGAAAATGACATATCAGATAAAGGGTTAGTATCCAAAATCTATAAAGGACTTATCAAAGTCAACACCCAAAAAACAAATAATTCAGTGAAGAAATGGGCAAAAGACATCAAAAGACAGACACTTCTTGAAAGAAGACATCCAGATGGCCAACCGACACATGAAAAATGCTCATCACTCATCATCAGGGAAATAACAAATCAAAACCACAATGAGATACCACGTTACACCTGTCAGAATGGCTAAAACTAACAACTCAGGCAACAACAGATGTTGGCAAGGATGCAGAGAAAGAAGATCTCTTTTGCACTGCTGGTGGGAATGCACACTGGTGCAGCCACTCTGGAAAACGGTATGGAGGTTCCTCAAAAAAATTAAAAACAGAACTACCTTACATCCCAGGAATTGCACTAAGGTGTTTATCCAAGGGATATAGGTATGCTTTTCGAAGGGGTACATGCACCCCAATGTTTATAGCAGCACTATCAATAGCCAAAGTATGGAAAGAGCCCAAATGTCCATCGATGGATGAATGGGTAAGGAAGATGTGATATATGTATACAGTGGAGTATTACTCAGCGATCAAGAAGAATGAAATCTTGCCATTTGCAACTATGTGGATGAAACTAGAGGGTATTATGCTAAGCGAAATTAGTCAGAGAAAGACAAATATCATATGACTTCACTCATATGCGGACTTTAAGATACAAAACAGATGAACATAAAGGAAGGGAAAAAAAATAATATAAAAACAGGGAGGGGGACAAAACATAAGAGACTCAAATGTAGAGAACAGATGGTTGCTGGAGGGGTTGTGGGAGGGGGGATGGGCTAAGTGGGTAAGAGGCATTAAGGAATCTGCTCCTGAAATCATTGTTGCACTATATGCTAACTAACTTGGATGTAAATTTAAAAATTAATAAATTATTAAAAAAAACACTAATGACCTCTGAAAAACATAGAACATGAGCAACATGGCATCACTGCAACAGATATAACAGTAAATTGCTTTCTTGTAAACATATTTTGTTGACAAACCATGAGCTAATAATCAGCCTAAACTCAGCAGTGCCCTCTTACGTTGGGACACACACACACACCAAGTTTTTTATTTGTGCCACCAACAGGAACCCAGTAACTACTGTGGACAAAAAGATGATGCAGCACTTCATAAACAACACAGACCAGTTGGAAAAGCAAATGTCTATAGTCAGAGACCTATAATAAGAATGTAGTTATCAATCACCAAAATGTCCAGAATGGGAGTAAATGCATCAAACACAGCAAATTTATACCACATTGTACAGAAAGACAAAAGGGGTGCCACTGGAAAAGGAAAGTTTCTTCATGATGAAAACTGCTTCAGACTTGGACTTGAGTCTAAGTCTTTCAGATTTTGCCTTCTTGCCATTTTATCATAAGCCAAGATACAAAATGACATTGAGAAAACCTTATCCAACACAGGTGATAAGTTCAGGCATGTTAGGGGTGTGAGAAAGAATAAGGTATTGAGAAATAACTGATCTAGAGGAGAGAAGCAACCATGGTTTTCATGTTTTGGGGGTCTTTATAGAGGAAACGGAAGGCAGATGTTAGCGTTAGTTCCCTCTAACCCCCATCCCCAGTTGTCCTATTCTGGCTTGCTCCCTGCTCCAGAACAGTAAAGAGCACAGATGCTGGAGCCAGACTGCCTGAGTTCAAATGCTAGCCCTTTTTACTTGGAGTGGGAACTCCAGCTATTCTCCAAACTTTCTGTACCTCAGTTTCTTCATCTATAAAGTAAGAATAATAGCAGCTTCTCTTTGGTACAGTTCCTGGGGGTACTAAATGAATTAACACATATTAAGAACTTAGAACAATGTGTGGCACCTAGTAAGCCTTCTCTGTGACTTAGCTATAGCTATGATTATCTCTACTCCTTTCTTAATCCAGACTTTGCTCTTTCCTGCTTTCCCTGAACTTTTCTCTTTTGTTTCAAGTTTTTATTTAAATTCTAGTTATTTAACATGTAGTACAATATTGGTTTCAGGAGTAGAATATAATGATTCATCACTTACATACAAAACCCAGTGCTCATCACAAGTGCCCTCTTTAATACCCATCACTCATTTAGCCCACCCCCCCCACCGACTTCCCTCCAGCAACCTTCAGTTTGTTCCCTATGGTTAATACTCTCTTATGGTTTGTCCCTCTTTTTGTTTTTATCTTTTCTTCCCTTTCCCTGTATTGATCTGCTGTATTTCTTAAATTCCACATATGAGTGAAATTATACGGTATTTGTCTTTCTCTGACTGACTTATTTCACTTAGCATAATACACTAGTTGCATCCATGTTGTTGCAAATAGCGAGGTTTCATTCTTTTTCTTTTTCATTCAATTTATATATATATATATATATATATATATATATATATATATATAAAACATCTTCTTTAACAATTCATCAGTTGATGGATATCTGGCCTCTTTCCATACCTTGGCTATTGTTGATAGCACTGCTATAAACATTGGGGTGCATGTGCCCCTTTGAATCAGCATTTTTGTATCTTTTGGATAAATACTTAGTAGTGCAATTGATGGGTCGTGAGGTAGTTCTGTTTTTAATTTTTTGAAGACCTCCATACTATTTTCCAGAGTGGTTGCACCAGTTTGCATTCCCACCAACAGTGCCAGTGTTCCTCTTTCTCTGCATCCTTGCCAACATCTGTTGTTTCGTGGGTTGTTAGTTTTAACCATTATGACAGGTGTGAGATGGTATCTTATTGTGGTTTTGATTTGTATTTCCCTGATGATGAGTGATGAGCATATTTTCATGTGTCGTTTGGCCATCTGGATGTCTTCTTTGGAAAAGTGTCTATTCATGTCTTTTGCCCGTTTCTTCACTGAATTATTTGTTCTTTGGGTGTTGAGTTTAAGTCCCTTATAGATTTTGGATATTAATTCTATCAGTTGCCTTTTAGTTTTGTTGATTGTTTCCTTTGCTGCGCAGAAGCTTTTTATCTTGATGAGGTTCCAATGGTTCACTTTTGCTTTTATTTCCCTTACCTCAGGAGACAAGTTTACAAAAAAATTTGCTGTGGCCTATGTCAGAGATCTTGCTGCCAGTGTTCTAGGATCAAAACAAAATCTTAATGCAGCTGGCCTACCCTCCAATAAGCTGGCAGATCACTCCATTTTAGAAATGTGACCAATTAAGCCTGATTCTCTAAGGAAGCTTGTTACAGCTCAGATTTTGTGGAAATATGATGTTTTTGTTCGCAGAGTGATCCTTTTCACAAATTTCCTCCTTAGCTTCCTCAATGTGGGAGGAGAACCCTTGCTGGCATAATTCAAATAGGTAGTATTATAATCAATGGAACAGTCCTTCATCTTGGTGGTGGCAGTTGGTCCCAGGGGCAGCAAACAATTCCATTTGCAGTGTCTATCTACTCTCAGGATCTCTCAGGTCAAATGCTTCTAGATATAACTGTGCTGCCCTGAGAAGCCTTTACATCAAACTGCATATTTTGTGATTAAAACTAACTCCAGGGATTGGGGTAGGGGTGGTATTAAGAATGATCTCTTTATGACTAGAGCTGGGTACCACTCACAGAGAAGGTGCACTGATCTCTGGGGTGGATTGGGAAGCAGGGAAGGAATGGCTCAAGGAGCAGGATAGAAAAACTGGACAACTCATCAGTGTCTTGTGATTCAGCCCTTCCTGTTGCAGAGAAGTGATTTTGTTTGATATGAATTCCCAGAATGTCTGACATACCCACATGCAACTGAGCCCAAACCTATCCCAGAGCCCCTTGAAAATGAGTTGAAGGTTTGAACTCACTTCTTCCTTCAGCACCATTCCTTGCTCCCACTTGCACAGACTTTCCCCCATAGACATGTTGGTGGGAGCCAGGTGTATGGGAAGAGTTCAGGATTTGCATTAAACTGACTCCATAATTCTCAAGCGGGAGAAGGAAAGTTATTTCAGGGGAACCAGTATCCTGTCTTGGTTAGGAGCTTGCTTGACATCTTAACCTCTCCTATGTTTTAAATGTTTATTTTTTTAATGTTTATTCATTTTTGAGAGACAGAGTGTGAGCAGGGGAGGGGCAGAGAGAGGGAGACAGAATCTGAAACAGGCTCCAGGCTCTGAGCTGTCAGCACAGAGCCTGATGCAGGGCTCGAACCCACGAACTGCAAGATCATGACCTGAGCCAAAGTCGGACGTTTAACCAACTGAGCCACTCAGGTGCCCCACTCCTCTTATTTTTTAATCTCACAAACAGCAGTCTGCTGCTGGTTGGTGGTGATGATAGGGATATTTACCCTGTAATCAAACCAAAAGTGGTGAAATTTGGAGGTCCTAGGAAAAGTGATGGGTAAGACTGGGAAAAAAGGTATTTCTCTATCCTTACAGAGTTGGAGTCAACAAAAAGACAGAAAGACTCACAGTATTTAGAAACTAAAGAAATCTCAGAGAACATTTATCTCTTTGTTTTAAAGTTTAAGACCCTGAAGCTCAATGAAATTTATTATTGCTAAAGATTACCCAGGAAATAATGAAACCAGATTCAAAACCCAGGTTTTATGGCTGTTAGTCCAGTGTAAATCACTGTTATGCTATGCTGCTTCTCAAAGTAGCATTCTTATCATTTGCTCATCCATTTCATCATCAACCGATACTACTGCGCCCAGCACAGTGATATGTGGCTATATGCAGTGAACAAGACAGATATTGTTCTCGTGGAGCTTAAGTGTAATTGAGAAGACATATTAAAAAATCATTTACATTAATATATTAATCATTATATAATTCTTATAATCATTATATATTATATACTCTATAATATGTATTATATATAAATCATTATTATAAGGTAATGAATGCTAAGAAGAATTAGAGGGTGCCATTGAAGCTTAAAAGTGCAGGTCTTACTTAGTGTAGGTGGCAGCGATAGTGGTTAGATCTTGGCTTCTCTTTCTTGAGAAGTGATATTTAAGCTGAGACTTGAAGAATGAGTAGAAGATAGTGAGGTGAAGGGCCCAGGATATGGGAAGAGAAATCTAGGCAGAAAGTACAAAGGTCCTAAGGCAGTACAGAGATGGAGCTTTGAAATAACTGAAAGTGGACCTTGCCTAGTATATAAATAGAGGGGAGTAAAATGGTTTGGGAAGGTAGGCAGAGTCTGACCCTTCAGGGCCTTGTAAGCCATGGTCAGAATTCTAGACTTTAATCTGAGGATAATGGGAAACCAGGAAAGGGTTTTAAACATAGAAGAGTTTATGATCCTTTGTAAGAGATCACTAAGACTGCACTGGTAGGGATCAAAAGTAGATCCAGGAAATTACTTAGAAGACTATTACAACAGCTCAGGGGAGAGAAGATGGTGGCTTGGACCAGGGCAAGCATAGTGGATGCAAAGAAAAGTAAAGAAGACATCAAAAGATACTGAGAAGGTAGGGCCAAAGCATTTGGTACTAAATGAATGTGGAAAATAAGGAAAAGGGGAAATATCAAGAATAACTCTTATGTGTCAGCATGAGCTGGGGAAATGGTGCACCCATGGAACTAGGGAATACTACAGGAGGAGTGGGCTCCAGAGAAGGATCAAGAGTTTGGACATTCTACATTTTAGGAGCCTGAGACAAAGGGGAGAAGATACAGAGAAGTCAGTTGGACATACAAAACTACCACGCAGAAAAATCTGCCTTAGAAATAGAAATTTAGGTGTAAGGTCATAGAGATCATAACTGAAGTCATGGAAGAGATCATTGAGGAAGAAAGAATAGGCCAAAAAGAAAAGAGACAAATGAAAGAACAAAAGAGTTTGTTCCATTGCAAGAAATATCATACATCTAAGAACACATAACTTTATTTTTAAGATCTGTGCTGGTTTTCAGTCTGTTGTCTCAGTTTCGAACCTACCCTTCTAATACTCTGCTTGGGTTGTGCTACAGACTATATTTCTCTTTGCCTAAGGGCAGTAGGGTTTGCTTAAAGCAGACCAAAAGGCTGAAGAGAGGAAAAGAGATTTGTTCTTTTCTTGTTTTTCCTTTCTGTTCCTGTCAGCATCATCCCAGTGGCAGTCCTTCATCCTGGTGGTGGCAGTTGGTCCTAGGGGCAGCAAACAATTCCATTTGCAGTATCTATACACTCTCAGACCCAGTCTTGCCACATACCCTCAGAGTTATCAGGCTTGCTGCCCCCAAATAATATATTCCTCACTGTGCTTATCTGATATCATTTTCCCTAAGGCGAGCCTCCTCCTCATGTTGCTCATTTATCCATCCAAGAGTGTAGTAGAAATGTGATCAAATGTCTGCACCCTCGCTGCAAGAGATATGAGTTCTGACTCTTGTATTGAAGAGGTGGGATTCATAATATGAGAACTGAGAACTATAGAAACACTCAGCACGGACATTCCATTCAAACCCTTGCACTAAGAGACCTGACCAAAATTTCACATGACTTCTAGCAGTCTATGGTTATGCCCCTTTTGAGTTCCTGTCTGGAAAATCTCAGGGCTGTCAAAGAAATTTACTGTCTATACTAGCCAACACTTGAAGGTTTCCGATCTCCTTTCCTACAAAATTTATTTATTTAAAAGACTTTTTCCTCTGTCCCTTCAAGATGCATATGTATCTCCTACAATTCAGGAGTGTCTTTCTCAAGGACCTGAAAGCCATTCCTATAAAACGTCATCATCAGGAGGGATAGGGCTTCTGTCTCCCAGTCTGCGTGGAAGGACAGAATCCTAACTTCCGTAATAGCCACCTAACACAGCTGGTCTAATTGCATTTATGCTAAACAACCTTCGTAATTTTTCACGAGTCCCTTGCTCTCTTCCTTTCTCTACTCCTTCATTCTCCCTTTAAAATGCCCTGTCACCTCTGCACAAATAGGAAGGGAGCTCAGAATTTCCCCCTATTGTCAGTTGTTACTGAATAAAATCTGTTTAACTAATATCTAACTGTATTTACATTTGACATAACCTTCCCAAATACAGAGAGATGATTTAAAGCATGATTTCAGCAATGAATATGGCAAATGTCAAAAACAGGGTTTGGTTGCTTTTTTTTTTTTTTTTTTTAGTTACTTAACTCTTTCCAGAAAAGACGTAAGGAATCATACTAAATGACATACTCCAATAGAAGTGATAAAATAAGGCTAAAAAGGAAATATAAAACGTCCTAAGAAGGAGGGAGTATACAGGATAAGCTGATATAACAAAGAGACACCAAAATACAATGTTTAAACTAGAAAATTTAAGGGCGCCTGGGTGGCGCAGTCGGTTAAGTGTCCGACTTCAGCCAGGTCACGATCTCACGGTCCGTGAGTTTGAGCCCCGCGTCAGGCTCTGGGCTGATGGCTCGGAGCCTGGAGCCTGTATCCGATTCTGTGTCTCCCTCTCTCTCTGCCCCTCCCCCGTTCATGCTCTGTCTCTCTCTGTCCCAAAAATAAATAAACGTTGAAAAAAAAATTAAAAAAAAATAAAAAAATAAACTAGAAAATTTATTTCTATCCTTTTAAAAATTATTTTAGAGAGAGAGATTGCAAGTAAGGGAGAGTGAGAGAGAGATAAAGAGAATATTTAGCGGGCTCCACGCTCAGTGCAGAGCCACTCAGGGCTCGACTTGGGTCTTGACGTGCAGCTCAACACGGGACACGATCCCACGACCCTGGGATCATGACCTCAGCAGAAATCAAGAGTTTGACGCTTAACTGACTGAGCCACCCAGGCACCCCATGCTTGCACTGGAATCTTTGCCCCAGAATTTACTTCTGGGAGAACCCAAATAAGACTAGCTTTAGACTTCCTGGAAATCCAGAGGGAAATTATATAACATAACTGTTATATTTATTTTTTTTTAATTAATGTTTATTTATTTTTGAGAGAGAGTGAGAGTGCAAGTGGGGGAGGGGCAGAGAGAGATGGGAGGAGAGAGAATCCTAAGCAGGCTCTGTGCGGTCAGTGTGGAGTCTGACGTGGGACTTGAACCCACGGACTGTGAGATCATGACCTGGGCCGAAATCAAGAACTGGACACTTAACCAGTTGAGCCACCCAAACATCCCTTTAACTGTTATATTTTAAAAGTAGGAAACAGGGGCGCCTGGGTGGGGTGAGCAGCTGACTTCAGTTCAGGTCATGATCTTGTGGTTCATGAGTTCCAGCCCCACGTCGGGCTTTGTGCTGACAGCTCAGAGCCTGGAGCCTGCTTCAGACTGTGTGTCTCCTTCTCTCTCTGCCCCTCCCCTGATCGCACTCTGTCTCTCTCTCAAAAATAAACAAAAAAATAATCGTAATAAAAAAATCATAAGTAGGAAACAAGTTCCTCAATCAAGACAAAATATTTCTCCCTGTCTCCCTGCCTTACCCCTCCCTCCCATTCCCTCCTCTTCCCCCACCAAAAAAAGCACTACTTACCATCCTATTCTCACACTGTCTGGGCTTTTGCCATGTTCATATTTGCACTACCTTCAGGTCTAAAAGTTCCTTGACACTTTATTCCCTTTAGAGTTAGCAAACTGTCTTGCACATAGCTAAAACTAAGTGTTTGAATAACAAAACTGTGAATCTTGTCAAACACACAGAAACCCAGATTCAGGGGGTGTGACTGGCCACATGTTCCATGTGTGAGTGTGAGCAGAGAAGCCAGAACTGGTTCTCAGATCTGACCACTCCTCTCATCTTCTACCACAAACACTGAATCTCCTCCCAGGTTGCCTTTTCATCATTATGTGGAGCCCAAGGCTTTTAGTAGGAGGAACATGTTTGTAAATGTTAAAAATACACCTGACCTGAGTGAGCTGGGGCCTCTTCTCCTTGGCCCATCAGGTCTTGAAAGACTGTGTTTGTTGCTATTTAACTTTTCCTCTTGCAAGATGACACCTAATTGTAACCAAGAAGACAACTATCAATTCCAGGCATTTTGGCTATTTCAAGTCCTAGTGTAATTGATTATGGCAAACCCCAAACACAGAATCATGTCCCTGTTTCCATAAGTTCCTCCTGGAAATAGCACCAGCTTGAAGCACTGGATTGTGGGCAGGGGAGGTCTTGGTTCTCCCAGCAGTTGCTCTGTGGAAAGGATGAAAGGTTTAATAGAAGACCTGACAAGCAAGCTGGAGGAGGAAAGGCCTCTGTAAGACCCATCACCTAAACTCAAGGCACAAAAAGCTTTCACTCGTCTTGGCCTAGAGAGGAGGAATTCATCCAAAGAAGGATAAAACTCAAATTGAATTTGTTGTTTGTCCTGGGGCCTCAGGTTTGTGTCAGCTTCTGAGCTGCCTCTATGCCAGGTGTGATTGAAAACAGTGGCAAAAAAAAAAAAAAAAAAAAGGGAGGAAGGGAGGAAGGGAGGAAGTAAGGAATGGAGGAAGGGAGAGAGGGAGGAAGGGAGGAAGGAAGAAAGGAAGACAGGGAGGAAGGGATGAAGGGATGAAGGGATGAAGAGAGGGAGGGAGGAAGGGAGAGGAAAAAAACCCAGCAGCCACATATTCACTGGCCCTTTAATATTTCTTTGCAAAATCCTTCTCTGACCTCTCTCTACCTTAAATGTCTATAAATCAGTTTAAAATTATTTTATTGCATAAATAATATGTTCAATAATAATATTTAAGAAAATATAAATAAACAAAAAGAAAATTGAAATTGCTTGAAAAGCCACAACCAAGAAATGACCATTGTTAACACTTTGGTGTATTCTTCCAGATCCATATACAACTTCATTTTAATGACTGCATGGCTGCGCGTTATTCAATTGTGTGGATATACCAAACCTACGGCGTATCCAGTTCTAAGACACTTGGTCCTTTCTTGTCTTTTATTATTATAAAAAGAGCTGGAATAAATATTTTATTCAAATCTTTGTTTTTTATTTTACCAATAAATTGTTCTAAAAGATACTCTCATTTTAAAAACAAGACAGTAATAATAATGCTATTGTCACCTAAAAATTAAACAATAATACCATAGTATCATCAAATATTTAATGTTTAGATTTCCCTAATTGCCTTATTGATGTTTGATGTTTTTAGTGACAATGCTTCACTTTTGGTAACTAAATGTTGATGTACATGCATAATTAGTTCTTTAGGATAAATGCTTAGATTTGAAATTACTGGGTCAAAAGTATATTATGCCTACATCTAGAAAAGTGTTCTCACCCGTTAGCCTTAAATATTCCAAAAGAACATTTTATAAGAATGTGCCTGTGGAAGACAAGAGGCAGAAATCTATTTGAAGCTTTCATATGCTAATGATAGAGGGGAGAAAATATTCAAAGTTTCCAGATATTTACCATGGTAAACCCCAGGTTGATTTCCTTTCTTCCTCCCTTGGTTAGTTTCAGTGGGGTCAGGAGGGCCTCCCACTGTGTTAATCATCCTCTTTGGAGGAGTCTCTACCCCTTCTCAATAACCCAGGTGATCTTCCTGAAGAAGCTGGCATCTCTCACTCAGCAGTCAAGAATCTACCTGTAGAACGAAGCATCTTCCTAACAGGAGATCTGTATTTCAATCCAGTGTAGTTTGCCACCCTGCCCTCTCAATGCTAAGTTATTTGTTATTTTATATTTATCTAAAATATTTACATTCATATTTATAATTTATAATAGAAGAAAAGTGTAGTGGAAACAGCTAGACAGAGCTGACTTCAAATTCTGATTTTGTCAGTTAATTGCTGCATGATCTTGGACAAATTACTTTCCTTTTCCGAAATTCAGTTATTTGGGGGTATAATGATAGTGTCCTAGTTACTCAGTGCATGGTAGGTGCTCAATAGATATTTGTTAAATGAGTGGATATTTGCTTACTAGATACTTATTTGTTTTGAGCTAGTATAAATCCAAGTGTACATCATTTTTATTTTAGAAATGTAAAATCTGGGGCACCTGGGTGGCTCAGTTGGTTAAGCACCCGACTTCAGCTCAGGTCATGATCTTGCAGTTCATGGGTTCAAGCCCCACATCGGGCTCTGTGCTGACAGCTCAGAACCTGGAGCCTGCTTCAGATTCTGTGTCTCCCTCTCTCTCTCTCTGCCCCTCCCCTACTCACGCTCTGTCTCTCTCTCTCAAAATAAATAAGCATTTTTTAAAATTCTTCAAAAAAAAGAAATGTAGAAACTAAGTTCAGAAAAAATATGAAATTTGGTCTTTCAGTTATTCATTCAACAAACATTAACATTAGGCACTAAGTCTGTATAGGCACTGATGATATATAATACTTAGTAACAAATGGTCACTGTTCTCAAGGAGTAAGGATGACATGTTTTTTCTTTTAATTAATTATTTAATTTATTTTTTCACATTTCTTATTTACTTTTGAGAGACAGGCAAAGATAGAGCACAAGTAGGGGAGGGGCAGAGAGAGAGGAAGACACAGAATCTGAAGCAGGCTCTAGGCTCTGAGCTGTCAGCACAGAACCCAACATGGAGCTTAAACCCACAAACTGTGAGATTGTGACCTGATCCATGATCAGGTGGCTGAGCCACCCAGGTGCCCCAGAATGACATGCCTTTAAAAGAGCTATCCTGAGCTATAGGTATTATTACAGTTATTTTGCACTGTGCTGTCCAATATGGTAGCCATTAACCAGATAGGGCTATTTAAATTTAAATTAATTACAATTAAATAAAATTAAAATCCAGTTCCTCGGTTATTAACCACTTTTCAAGTGCTCAGTGGCCACACATGGCTAGTGGGTACTGTGTTGGATAGCACAAGTATAGAACATTTCCATCATTCAGGAAAGGTCTGTTGGACAGTGCTACTTTAGACCTTTTCCCCAGAATAATATTCATACACATATATATATTTAAAATTCATACAATCTCAACGTTTTTGCACCTTCGTCTGAAAGCCCCTTACAATTCAGGCAAGAGGGAAATGATGGGTGTTGGTATTTAAGTTAAAATCAGAGGTAATTTTACTTTAAGCCAGGGTCCAAACCTGTGAAAATTTTAGCTTAGAACAATTTCTAAGTTGGCTGCAGCAGAATAATGAGTCACTGTTCATTTCAGCAGGGATGGGCCCCATTTCCTGTGCCTCGTGGGGAGCTCCGTGGTTGTCTGGGCATATGTGGCTACATGCTGATGTGTGCACACTTCAGACAGGGAGAGGTCTTCACAGCTTCTCTGAGATTTCAGTGAAACTAGATCACTTCTCTCACTTACTTGCAGTCTCTAACTGAAGACATTACATGGCTTTCACTTCTAGTAGGTTGTGTCTACTCAGTGATCACTTATTGGAAATTTTCTATGTCCCAGGGATTGTACTGTGTGTTGCAGATATGAAAAGATGATTAGACAAGTTTATAATTCAGCAGACAAAGATGAAATCAGCTAGTCATACACAAGGTGAAACCCAAATAGTAAGTGCTGGCATAGACCAGGTACCAGGAAATTGGAGAAAAAGTGAGATTAAATTTAATTTAGGGGACTAGAGAAGGCTTGAAACAAAGAAATGTCATTTGAGAGCAGCCCTAGAGGATATGTTGGGACAGAATAGCACGAAATATGCCATTGCTGAGAATTATTCCCCATTCACATCCTTGAAATTCAAAATTCTTTAATACAAGTTGTGATTTCTCCCACTCCTTCTTTTGTACTGAACTTTCTGGGGAGTTCCACTCTGACCCCATCTTATTCTCATGGTCCATCATGCATGTCCAGGTAGAATTCCAGGGTCAGAGTTCTCAACAAATTTTTGTCAGTACTCCCTTGTCCTCAGGTTTCTGTCTTTGTCTTGCCCATCTTCCACCTTGCCTTGTTGAAATCAAGGTCATTCAGTTTGAGGTTTCTCAACAACTCTCCATTCCAACTCAACATTTCTTTGTCTTCCTCCCATTCTTTCCCCCACCCTCACCCTCACCCTCCATGGAGTTGGAAGGGATTCCTTTCCATGAGTAACTCCTTATCCTGTCCTTTTCCTCCTCTCCTAGGACCTAGTTCTGTGCCCTATCTCCCCTCTGGTATCTTCAGTTTTCATTGCCTATAAATGACTCTCTTTTTAGGGGCAGATCCAGGTTTTGTAGGGTCTGAAGCTTATTCAATCTTGGGAGCCCTCTTCAAGAAAAAGAACACAAAATTACAGATACCAACTTGGGAACAAAAGCCAATATTTACAACTGACCCTTGAACAATTTAGGAGTTAGAGGTCCTGATCCACCGCACAGTCAAAAGTTTGCATGCAGCTTTTGACTTCCCAAAACATAACTACTAATAGCTTACTATTGACCAAAAGCCTTACCAATAACATAAAGTCAATTAACACATAATTTGTATTTATATGTATTATATATTGTATTCTTACAATAAGGACAGAAAAAAGAAAATGTTGCTAAGAAAATCATAAGGGAGAGAAAATATATTTACAATACTAGACTGTATTTATCAGAAAAAAAATCTGCATGTAAGTGGAACTGTGAATTCAAACCTGTGGTGTTCAAGGGTCAGCTGTATTTAGAAGGGACTTGTGCAAGTGTGAGGGGCCCTGAAGGTTAAGATTCACAATAAATCTACCTCTGTCTATATTATAATAAAAACAGACCAAAGTTTCCCTTTGCTTTGCTACTGCAAATGACCGTTCATCTTTCTCATTACTCTGAAACCTTTCAAAGTCATAGTCTACATACAGTGTCTTTGCTTCTATCCCATGTCCATTCTATTGTAATGTTTCTCTAAAACACCATAGACCTCCTAATCCCTAAAGCCCTTGGATTTTTCTTGGTCCTTGTCTTTTTTGTCCTTTCCACAGATAATCTGACACACATTGACTTCTTCAATGACTCAGGGTCCCTTCAATGGCCTAAATTGTCTTCCCTCCCCTGTGACTCAACGATCATACCCACACTCAAGGCTTCTACTATCATTCTGTGTGGCTGATCTACAATTGTGTCTTGAGCTGACTTCCCTTATAAACTCAAGGCCTGTAATACAAATTCTCTGAGGTCCCATTATCACCTCAAATTCATCTTTTTTCTGGCTGTATCAATAACATCACTCCCTCCCAGCCACCTGCTCTAGAAATGTCAATGTTACTTTAAATAAGACACCTCTCTCTCTCTCTCTCTCTCTCTCTCTCTCTGTATCAACTCTAACATCTAGCAGTTCTATCTCAGAATTATCCCTAGAATCAGTGTAGTCCTTTCTACTCCCACTGTCACATCTCCTACTTCATTGTTTCTCTCTATTGATTTGGACCAATCTGAAAGACTATTATTTGAGCTGAAGAAACTCAGAGCTGAATGTGACTTACTCTATTGAGTTAATGGCAGGTCAGATCTAGATTCTGGGTTTCCTGCTTCTTCTTCATGACTACTTCACAGTTTTAAACCCACTGAAATCTATTTTGTACACATTAATGTCAGGTTAATCTTAACAGTGATGACTCTCACCAAATGAAAGTGTAGTCCCTAGCATGGTATTTCAGCTCCTGAAATCAGGTGTCAGATAACATCTCAAATTTATCTTCTTGGATTATACTGTATAATCAACTGGGCTCTTGGATATTCTCTGAACATGATCATATTTTATCAAGTAATTTCTGGAAATAATTTCTTCCTTGTTGGGTGCTAGTTCAGTAGTTTGAACTTATCAGTTGTGGTCTGATGTTATCTTTATTTGTGAGTCTAGTAAACATTGTGGTTGTCTCAACATCCATTCCATCCCAGATGATTGGAAGTCCACTGAATGATAATGGTCCTATCCATTTACCTGTGATTGGTTTAGGGATGGGCATGTGACACATTTCTTGCCAATGACACACAAAGGAAGACAGCTGGGCAGAATCTTGCAAAGGTCCCCATGTCTTAGAAGGAGACATGGAAGAAACAGTCTTTTCTGACTCTGGATATTGTCATGTCTAGGTGCAACCCACAAGAACTGCTCTACAGCCTCTTTGCTCTCATCCTGACAAAGAAGATGGAGAGAATCTGGTCTATTCATATCATTGAAGATCTAATCACCAATCCTGGAGCCTGCCCTGACTCTGAACTTCCCATTATGTGAAGTAATACATTTCCTTATTGTCCAAGCAATTGTAAGTCACAGTTTTCTGTTATCTGCAGCCTAAAGCATCTGGAAACAGTGTTTTGTTTCCAAAGCTAGACTTTAAGCGTCCTGAATTCAGATTCTATTCTGTCTAGCCCTTTATGGCTTGGCACAGAGCAGATGTTCAAAAAATGCTTGTGAAGTTGATATTTATAGGTTTATATCTGAAATATGACTAGTAAAAGCATTTTCATGTATAAAGCTACTTACTCATAACAATTTAGAGATAACAAAATAAAGCTTAGATAGATTAAATAACTTGTTTAGAGCATTTTATTTCTCAGAGTCATTAGGTTCTGAACAGGTTGTTCCCCTTTGTCTGAAATCCTTGTTCATGACTACCATGCCCATTGGGGTCCCAAGAGTACTGGGCACTGAAGGAAAAAGCAAGCAGCAAACCACTCCAGTGTTTAACCCAGCACTAGTGCCAATACAGTATTCTAGTTATTTCTGCCTCACACCTCAGGACTGGAACCCCTTCTCCTCTTGGTCCCAATTCATAATGGTATCTCTAGTGTCAGGACCATGAATCCCCATAGATACACTTTATATGCAGAGATCTTTTCCCAGGAAAATGGATAACTTTTATTAAATTCTCTGGAGAGTCTGTGACTCCCTGAAAATTAAGAAGCACTATAATATGATACAATATTTCAGAAGTAAATGAAAAGAAAAACTTTAAAAATATTCTTCATTCAGTGGACCTAATATCTCCCTGTGTTGTTCTGTATTATGTCATCTAAGGGACCAGTAGACCAGGAACCACTTGTAGATCACAAAGCAGGAAACATTCAGACAGCAGAGAAAGTTAGATACCTCCAGTCAAGACAGGTGTAAAAGGAAAATGCAGAACCCCTTGTTGAAAAGTTATTAAGGACTTCAAAAGGGCTACAGCAGAGCATTAAACCAAGCACAAGCTCCTTTTAAGCTAGCAGCCCTGTACAACTACATAGGTTGCACACTTATGGGATGGATACTGCTTCTAGTACGTATTACTAAACATACTATTGCCTGCCCAATTATACTGTATTCCTTTAGACTGCCATACAGTCCATCCATCTAGAATGTGCCACCGATTGTATTAAGTGCTGGGCATTCCAGATAGGAGCATTCATTCAGTAACACTGGGTGTCTACGAAAGGTTTTGTTCTAGATCCTGGGGATACCACCCTGAGTAAGACATTCACCTTGGGCAGCGGCAATGAACAAACAAGAAAAATATCAGATGGTGATAGGTGCTGAGAGGAAAAAAAATAACATAGGATGATGTGACATAGTGACTGGGTGGCTATTTTAGATTGGGCGGTCAGGGAGGCACTCTCAGAAATGACATTTGAGCTAAGACTTTACTGAAAATAGGCCAGCCCTGCCTCTATGGGAGGTGGAGGGTTTCCCTAAACTTGGGAAACATGACAAAAACTCAAGGCAGGAAAGGAAGAGAGAAAAAAGGCCCTGGCAGGAACCCAGGGTAGCGAAGTGGGGCTAGGACTGGGGTTAGAGCAGCGAAGATGAAGGTAAGTGGGCCGATTTGCGTCCGAAGAGCTACCCGCCGCCCGCCGCCTCCCATTAGGGCCTGGCCTGGGTCAGGTGAGTGGGTGGTGTGCTCAGAGCTTAGAGGAGGAGCCGCCCCCAAGGGGCTGGCGCGCGTCCGCAGCAGCGCCAACGTGGCCGGCGCAATAGGCCGCGCACGTGGCCCGCCCCAGGCTTGGGAGCGGGGGCGCGCAGGGGTCTCCTGCTCCTCCAGGTGATCAGGGACCTGGGAGCCAGCTGGCCCCAAGCCTCGCGTCTTAGAGCACGAGGAGCAAAGCAGATGGGCTGGGGAGGAAGAGGGTTGGGTCACGGCGAGGAGGGGGCGGCCAGGCGGGCCCGCGCGCAGGCCGCGTGCACGCGCCGGAACAGGGGCGCGCGGGGCGCGCCGGGGCGGGGAGGGGATGGGGGCGGGGTGGGGGCAGCCCTTTCCCAGTCGGTAGCGGGGGCGGTGTCGCTGTTGCCCTTTTAAGCCGCGGGGCCGCGGTCCTCTGCCGGCAGAGTCAGTTACAAAGAGAGCAGCCGCTCCGGCCGCTCGCTACACAGTTGCTGGCCGAGGCCTCGGTGTCCCTAGCCATTTTCAGCCGCCATCCCACGCGGGCCTCGGCGGCGGGGAGAGGCGGAGCCGCAAGAGCGCGGTCCCGGACCGGCCCTGCGGGGCGGTCGCGGCCGTGACGGCGGCCCCGGGCCCGGCTCCCCTTTCGCACCCCTCCTGCCGGAGATGAGGGGAAGATGTCCGTGTCAGGGCTCAAGGCAGAGCTGAAGTTCCTGGCGTCCATCTTCGATAAGAACCACGAGCGATTCCGCATCGTCAGCTGGAAGCTGGACGAGCTCCATTGCCAGTTCCTGCTGCCGCCTGCGGCACCGCCCGGCAGCCTACACTCGCCGCCGCCGCTCACACTCCATTGCAACATCACGGTGAGGCGCCCGGGCTCAGCCCCTCGGAGCCAGGCGAAGGCGGAAAGGGGTCCCCTGAGTTCCCGGACAAAGGGGAGTCGGTCCTGTAGAGGCCCCTTGGTTCCCGGGTCCCCGGCCGGGGCGAATCCGCCCCTTTCCCCCGGCAAGGGGCCCAGCCCAGGCCCAGCCTTGCAGGCTCCAGGCTTTGGTGGGAGGAGGCGGGCGGCGCATTTCTCAGCTTTTTCCGCGGGTCTGGGTTTGGGGCTGGTCCCCGTAGGTTCCCGTCTCCGCGCTTCGGGTTGGGAGATTGCGGCGGCCCTTTCCCTCGCCGGGTCGCCATGGCTCCCCACCGCCGGCCTGCTCCCGGGGCCACGCGAGGCCGGTCGGCTATGGCTATTTGAACCCCGGCGGGGAAGGGCCCTCCAGTTTTAATGCCTTACTCTTCAGTCAGGTTTTCCTGGTCCTGCTTATTCACCCAATTATTTTTAAGTTTGTGTTAAGGAAAAGCCGCTATTGAAAACTAATGCGTTCGAGGGGAAAAAAGTTTAGAATGCAGCCTCTGGTACTGTTTGAATTATCCCCTTCCTGCTGGCCTGGCTCTGCGCGTACGTGTTTCTGAAAAGTGCTTTGTACCTGGATTCGGCAGGTGGTGGTATCCGTGTTTGCTTACATAGCTCCTCCTGTGTGTAAGTAATGAGTTATTTGCAGCCAAAAGGTTGCCCAAAGCCAAAAAGACGATTTAAAGCTTACTCTTTCAAGTTGGAAGCTTGTTAGAAACCCGGGACTTGGTAAGATAATTGAAATATTGAATGTTTTTCGTGACCGTGTGTGATTAAACTGTGGTGAAATTGATTTAGGGTATTGTTACAAACTGCAGAATATGGATGGTCCTTATAACAGGAGTCAAGGTGGTAGTTTCATGTTCCTTCAAGTCTCGTGTCTTTGATTCCTTTTGGTGAAGTCCTTTTGGTGCCTTTAGGCACCTGGCTACTCAGGTGCCTAAAGTGTGCCCGGTACTCCAGAGTTTGGAAAGGCCTTAAAGTTATGATAATTGACCTGAAAATAATTTTCAGAAAGAATATCTGGGGGAATAGGGTGTATTTTTGAAAGAAAAATAACAAGTGCTGTACTGAGGAGAGAAGCCATCTATTGAACATATAGGTGTTCTGTTCTAGGTTTTGACTGGTTTCTGCAAAACTGGACCACGCATTCCCTGCTTTCAGAACTAAATCTTAGGGGAAGAGTTTCATATAACAAAGTGTTACCAGGTTCTCTGGTGTCATTCTGAAAGCCAAAGAGCAATTAATTTTGAGTTTGGTCGTGGGGTGGTGCTTCAGAGAAGGCTTTGGTGAGAGGCTGACAGTGGAGTTGGGCTGCCACAGGTGAGTTGAATCTTGGAGTGGAAGTGCATTTTAAGCAGAGAAATGCAATCCCAAAACACCAAAGCTTGAGAAAATGTGCTTTGCTTAGGAGTTGACAAATTATGGGGATAGAGGCTGGTAAAAGAGAAGATTTTCCAAGGATGGGAAATAGGAGGTAGTAGTGACCATGACGGAGACTGGTCTGCATGGTGATTATTCTGGTTGAAGTTGGGGTATGACCAGGAAAAGGTAGGGCTGGTTTGCATGATAGAGTACTGAACTTGTAGGCTGTGGGGAGGTACTAAATTACTGAGGTAGTAAGTTGGAAAAATGTGTTTCCCATCTAGCACTAGGGGTAGTTCACTACAGGTTTAATTAGTGTGTGATATTAGGAAATGTGTATGTATGGTTTAGGTTATCTCAATCGCTTGTAGGATGGTGGTGCTGCTGTGCTGGCATTTAGTGCCAGGGGTCCATGAATGCCAGATGTCTTGTAATGTTCAGGCAGTCTGCCACAACAAAGAATTATTCCTCTTCAAATGCCAGCAGTGCCCACATTGAGAACCATACAATAGGCTGATAGGAGTAAGCTGCACACAAAGTATTGAGTGAAGACCCGGATTAGGAAGTGGAGCAAGGAGTGAATGAGAGACACCCAGTGAAAGGAGGATTTGGTAGGGACTGGTATAATGGTACCACAGTAGAAACTACTCAAAATTATGACAGATATTATCCAAAGATAATTATCATGATGGAAGCTCAGTGTTTATGAATGTGTATTAACTTTTTGTGGACAAACATCAAACATACACAGAAGTTGAATAGTGTGAAAAACCTCCATGTACTCAGCCACAACAGTGATAAATTTTTGGCCAATCTTCTTTCATCTGTACCCCACCTCACATTATTCTGAAGCAGGTTCTTGACCTGTCACTTCATCTGTATTTCAGTGAGTATCTCTAAAAGATAAAGACCCTTTGTCACTTCATCTGTAAATATTTCAATGAGTATCTCTAAAAGATAAAGACCCTTTAAGCATAGGTAAGTGTTTTTATAAAATCTGAATGGCTTGCTAGTGTCCATGCCATTTTTTAGAGGGAAAGAGCAAAGAAAAATGGAATTGGATTTCAAATGCCACACGTATCTACTGTGTTTGTGAATTGCTATTCTCTACAAGGTTATAGCTCTTAAAAAAAAGTAATGAGTTTGATCTATTCTTAATTTTTCTTATTTTCTCTTATTCCCAAATATTTATTGAGCTCTGCTGTATACCAAACTGTCTTTTCCATTGCTCACCAAGAAGCATACTTATGTAGTTTCTTTTAACATTTGAGTGAGTAGTACCTCACCAGTTGTTTCCTTACACTCATGCATGCCAGTTTCTGAATAATTTTCTAAAGATACTGTGCCCCCTTTTTCTTTCAGGTTTCTGCATAAGTTTTTCCCAGATGGAATGTGCCCCTTACCCCACTCCAATCTGTCTTTCCATGTCTGACCATCCCTCAAGGCTCTTCTATGAGTTTATATTCAGTTTATGCTAGTGTTTATTTTCCCTTCCTCCCTTCTGTAGACCTTACTATTTACTGTTTGGGTTCTGTTGTTGTTTTTTACATGTTTTTTAAATGTTTATTTTTGAGAGAGAGGGAGACACAGAATCTGAAGCAGGTTTCAGGCTCCGAGCTTGTCAGCATAGAGCCTGACGTGGGGCTTGAACCCACGAATTGTGAGATCATGACCTGAGCCAAAAATCGGATGCCCAACTAACTGAGCCACCCCGATGCCCCTTGTTTTCTTATGTTTTGTTTATAATAGTTTTAGATGATTGTCTTTTTTTTTTTTTTATGATGGCAGGGAAGAATAGTCTATAATTATGCTTTTTATCTTCCACTCAGTAAATGCTCAGTAAATATCTGTCCTATTGGCTATAAGGCCACCATTTTAGCTATATTCTGTTTGAACAAAAATCTTAACTACTGTGTAAGTTAACTGAAAAGAGTTTGTCAAGAGTGCAGATATAACATCAAGAAACATTTAAATATTTAGGGGCACTTGAGTGGCTCAGTCAGTTGAGCATCCCGCTGTTGATTTCAGCTCAGCTTGTGGTCCTAGGATCAAGCCCCATGTTGGGCTCTGTGCTTGAGTGTGGAGCCTGCTTGGGATTCTCTTCCCTTCTGCCCTCTTTGCGCGCGCGCTCTCTATCTCTCTACCCACAATTGTTAAGATTTAAAAGGTCACTAGATAGGAAATCTGTAATTTGACTTCATATGAAAGACAGGTTTAAGAAGTAAAAAACAAAACAGATGTTTTACTGTATAAGCCAAAGGAATTGAACTAAATCTTTTCCTGTTATATAAATCTGTCCTAATCTTAAATATGAAGGGAAAGAATGCTATTTTCAATCTCAATGAGTCTTTCTTACTGTTTTCTGTGAATTCCTGATATGAAGGAGTGTCATGCAAACATCTAATAGCTAGTTAGCACTAACATCCAGTTGTTATGCTCACACCTAAAAGCAAAGCAGCTTGTCTTAATAACCTGCGTGGCCTCATTGGGAGCTAATACATGGCTTTCTTTTAGTCCTTTTGAAATATCTAACGTGACTTGGCAACTCCACTACTCCTTTTATGGACTTCTTGGCATCTGGTAACTCTTGGTAGGGAATCACTGTTTCAGAGTGAAAAATCCCCCCCAGGATGTAAATTAGCTGGTAAACAAATAAAACTTCATACTTTTATTGTTTGGGTAGCATAAACCATTACTCTTTCTGCATGAGTAGTGACTATTTGCCAGTGGTAAAATGTGTGGTAGCACATTTTTTTGTTTCGCTAATTACATTTCTGTTCATCATTGTGAAAAATTCCCTTCCCTTCCCTGCCCCCACAGCCAGACACTAAAATAACAAATGTTAGAGCTTGGAGTTTAGGTGAGAGAAAAAGGTTTAGTCTATACTTAGTAGCTGGGACCTTAAGCAAATCACTTCCTGTACTGTATTTTTCTATAAAGTAGATCATACTTTTTTGTCCTGCTTGAAAGCTTATATAGGAAAGCTCTTTATCAAGAATAATGTCCTCTACAGTTATGAAATTGATGGCTGAATAACATTTTATTTTGAAAAGTGCTTTCTAACAGATTTACATGGGAAATAAATCAGTGCTGTTAATTTCTTAATTTTTCATGTGTCTAGTCTTTACACTGATTAAAAAGTAGCCCCATCAAGGCTATACAAAGGAAATCATGAACAACTAACTTGGTTAAAGAGTCCAAGACTTTTTCTTTGGTCTGTCCTCCTGGGACAGATTACTTTTCCAAATTGAACTCCTGGAGAATCGTTTGGAAATAGCAGAACCATCATGCTGAACACCTTAGTGGTACTTTCGGGTCAGAGGAATCATTGTTTCCATTCATCTGACCAATTTATAGTATAGAGTCAAATTCCCAGTTGTTATCTATCTGTCCTCCTTTATCCCCATTTTTATGCCCGCCCTTGAAAGAACAGATACATGAAGAGGAGACTTAGGTTTCCATTTTATGAATGGTGTATACCCTTAGTAACTTGATTTTTTTGTTAAACTTCCTTAGACCTGGAAAAGGATAGTATTAGTCAGCTAGTTGAGGGGTGGGGAATTGAATTGACAAACAGTCCCTGCCAAAAGTAAAGCATTCCTGTAGAGCCAGAGTGATGAACCAGAGTTCCCTTTTCCAAGGCTGTTGTAACAGTGTTCTGTGTTCTCTTCTAAAAGATTATTCTGAAAGACAAAGCAGACTCCGGACCAAGGAAACTGTCTAGTGGTTTCTGCACATTGGGTGGTTTGACTCTTCTTCAGCACCTTTACTTTCTCTGCCTCAGTTTACTTACAGTGATGTTTTGATTAGCTGTAATTTGCTACTCAGAACACTTAAGTATTTTTCAGATCACAGGGTATGTGTGTATTTTTCTTTCACCAGGTATTAGATTTTTCATTCTGCTTTTGTGGGCTCCGATCATGTTACTTAGTTGTGTACTTATAAAATGATTAGCAGGGAGTAATTTCTTTTTTTTGGTAGCTTTTTATTTTTTTAATGTCAGAGCAGTTAGACTTTTATTAGGGTCCTATAGGGTAATTCTGTCAGTTTTGTTCTCCACCCCACATTTACTGAACAACAGAATGTGAAAGTAGTGTGTCTCATAACTGGACTCTGGAAGAATTACAACTGTTATACCTCTGAACCTTCAACAAAAAGTTTTGTGCACCAGTTTTCAAAAAGTTATGAAGTCCTTGGAGATGGCCATGTTCTATGTTCTATTATTTGGAAAGATAGCAGAAACTGAGCAGCCTGGAAGGCAGTTTTGCTGGCTGGTGCTTAATGTTGAGCCACACTTTGATCTCTTAGTGGATTTACGTAGAAAGTAGACAAGTTATTTCTGAATTAGACATAATTTTCATAAGCAATGACGGGCTAAGAGGTTGGTTTGATTAACCTTGAGTTGTGTTGCCTCAGATTAAGATAATGTAACATTTTATGGTGATAATGGTAGTGGTGATGAACTTGTTTGAAAATGTGTTCCCTTATAACCTTTATGGTGGTGGTCACAGACAACTTCATCCTGCAAGCCTGATACAACTAATAGAACAGGAGGAAAAAAGGTCCTGAGTAATTAGATGCCTAGATAATTGTTTATTTAAGTCTAAAATTTTCATAACTCTGGTGAAAAAGAGCTGTGTTATAAGCACTGAAACATACAATGTAAAGAAAACTGCTTGAACTTATATTGAGATTTTTGAGCACCATCCAAGTGCTTAAAATTGGCACATTGTGGGTTATTTTAAAGAGAAATAGTAAAGAAACTATCTTTTCTTTTTTTTTTTTTTAAAGTTTTATTTTTATTTTTTTGGGACAGACAGAGACAGAGCATGAACGGGGGAGGGGCAGAGAGAGACGGAGACACAGAATCGGAAACAGGCTCCAGGCTCTGAGCCATCAGCCCAGAGCCTGACGCGGGGCTCGAACTCAACAGACTGTGAGATCGTGACCTGGCTGAAGTCGGACGCTTAACCGACTGCGCCACCCAGGCGCCCCAAGAAACTATCTTTTCAAGATATACAATGTTTAGTTGTAAAAATTAAAATGCTTCATATATTTGAGAGATTGAGCGTATGCTTAGATTTAAATCTATTGGTCATAATTTTGGATGCTGTTCGACGTAGATTGTCTTTTTTTTTTTTTTTTAAGTTTATTTTGAGAGAAAGAGAAACACAAGCAGGAACAGGGGTGTGGGGTGGAGAGAGAGGGAGAGAATCCCAAGGAGGCTCTGTACTGTCAGCACCGAGCCTGACTTGAGGCTCAAACCCCTGGAACCATGAGATCATGACCTAAGCCCAAACCAGGAGTCAGACACTTAACCGGCTGAGTTACCCAGGCATCCCCGAAGTAGATTGTCTTTTAAATATTATACTGAACAAACCTTGAACGTGATGCAAAGTTTGTGCATGCTTAGTTTCCAGAGGTGGTGGTGGTGGATGTTTTATAATGTAGAAAACAAGACATTATTATTGTAAGAAATTGAGAAACCAGATAAGCACAAATGGGAAAAAAAAATCACCTGTAATTTTACCACTCAGAAGACACTACTATCAAATTTTTGATATATATCTTGTCTTTTCTCCTATGCTTATATAGACTTCTTCTCCCTTAAATTTAAGATTGTTTTGTAATCTGTTTTTTTACTTGACAGAATTGTAGCTCTGTCATAAGTTATTCCTCTATAATGTCCTCCATTATCATGTGGTGTTCTATTGTAGGACTGTAACATGGAGTTTGTCATGTTTCCTGGTATTGGACGTATAGGTGATTTCTATTGTTTTTTTTTTTTTTTCTATTTTAAGTAATGTTTTGGACATAAATAGCTAGAGCTAAATTCTTGTGCATGGCGGACATTATCCTTTGAGACTTTCTTAGAAGTGATAGCATTCCATTCTTACCGATGAACTGGTTTCTGGAGCTCTAACAAATTATATTGTATAGGAACTTTTTTCCCTTTCCAGGTAGAACCTTTTATTTAACAGATTGGCAAAAATGTTAGCAAGTGTGCAGTCTCACGTCATGGCAGAAAATACTAGTATCTATGACCTTTTAGAAAAGGGTTTACGTAAACCCTTTTTGTTTTGGTAAGATAAATGCTGGCTACCCCAGGCTGGCCAGCATTGTCCTTATGACTCCAGATCTCCCAGAAAGAGAATTTTAGTCCCAGAGAAGACCTAGATTTGCCTGGTTAAGCCCACCTGACCGCTAATCACTGGGAGTGGAATGGGCTCATTAGAGCCCTATGACCAAGTTTTGAGTCAAGGGAAAGAGGTAGGAGGATGGGAAGGAGTTAGGAAAACTAGCTCCAGTGGAACCGCATCGGTTAATATAGAATGGTGAAGGGATGTTTCTTCCAAGGAAGACATTCTGGGCCAAGTGGGAGGAGGTGTGGAGAAGTTAGCTCTTCTTTTTGGAGTCCAGATTCCTTTATACTATTTAAAAGTATACTGAGGGCCCAAGGAGCCTTTGTTTTTGTAGGTTATATGTTAATATTTATCATTAGAAATTAAAACAAATATTTAAAATATTCATTGAAATCATTACATGTTAATAAAAATATTATTATGAAAAATGGCTACATTTTCTACACCAAAACATTGTAGTGAGAATAGTGGCATAATTTTACATTTCTGATAAATGTCTTTGATGTCTGGCCTGTCATTTCTTTCTACATTCACTCTGTGGGGATATGTTGTTTTGAATGAAATATTATGAAGAAAATTCAGCCTCTCACAGACACTTGGTTGGAAAAGTAGAAATATTTTAATAGCCATTTAAACAATTATAGTTATTCTTTTTGAATACTTCACCAAAAGTAGGTTTTTCTTGAACTGTGAATGGATGGATCTTTTACTCTTGCATGTTTTTTTTTCCCCCAAATTTTTATTTAAATTCTAGTTAGTTAACATATAGTATAATAGCCTCAGGAGTAGAATTTTCATCACCTACATGTAATACCCAGTGCTCATCAAGACAAGTGCCCTCCTTAATGCCCATCACCCATTTAGCCCATCCCCTGCCCCCTTGCATGATTTATAACATCCATTGGTTATTTGGAAAATACGTTCACTGAAATCTTCTAAATGTTGATATGTTTATTATATAACATGAAAGCATTATGTTAAGATAAAGCTCTCCAGCTCGTGGTAGATACAGGTTTTCAAAAATTCTAATTTTTGCTTGAAAGCTTGAATTTTATTATTGGCAATAATAAATACTGTCCTTTGTTTTCCTTGAAATAACACCCTTTTTTTTTTTTTTTCTGAGAAAGCCTCTGTCAAAAACCCAAGTTGAAATAACCATTGTCTATCAGTCATCCTTTCAAATAAAATTGGTGTTCCATTAAAGTGGTTAGTTTACTTCACAGCTCGGTCACGTAAATGCTTTTTCTCAAGTATTCTGTAGGAGTTTTCATGTGTGCATTCCATTTCATCAGTTGGCATATTAAAAAGACCTATGTAAGGATTTGAGGTTTAGTAAAATAACTTCTTCACAGATAATCTTAACTAAAACACCTTTTTCTTTGTGCTTTAAACATCTTGAATGCATAGTGGTGAAGAATACCATGACTATAAGTATAGTTTGGTGTCACTGCCTTTATTTGTGCTAAGGTTCCACCAGTTTTACACACCATTGTATGCATACCTTTAGTGCAAATGTCAATACATTGAAAAAGGCAGTTTATATTCTTGTAGAAGTAGTTTGGATCTAGGGGTTCAAGGGGCCCCACTTTGAAAATTGTTGACATAGTTGCTTAGATCAACTATATATCCTACCTTCTCATGTATAGGAATGGAAGAACATGTCATGGGTGGTAACTGGTCTCAATAATTTTTGTTGTGACAGTTCTCATAATATGGTTTTAAGGGGTTTTAGTCCAGAGCAACAGTTCATATATTTTATTTTGCTTATGTAGAAGTAATCTACACAGTGAAATTCTTTTTTTTTTTTTTTTTTTAATTTTTTTTTTTCAACATTTATTTATTTTTGGGACAGAGAGAGACAGAGCATGAACGGGGGAGGGGCAGAGAGAGAGGGAGACACAGAATCGGAAACAGGCTCCAGGCTCTGAGCCATCAGCCCAGAGCCTGACGCGGGGCTCGAACTCACGGAGCGCGAGATCGTGACCTGGCTGAAGTCGGACGCTCAACCGACTGCGCCACCCAGGCGCCCCTACACAGTGAAATTCTAAATCTAGGTTTTGTTGTTGTTACTGTTGTTTTTAAGGTTGCAAATACAAAACTAAGGTCTAGTGGTATGTTCCTAAACTTGGCTGAAGAATTTGAAGGAGAAAATGCAATACTCGATAAATAGTTTTCTTTGAGAATAGGATTAATTTTGAAGACCAAGTTTCTTTTTGTCTGTGTAGAGATTTGGGACACCATGAGAATTAGAGGAGTGGGAAAACAAAATAAACCATTACCAAATAGATACAATGATATCCTCCTTCAGTACAATTTTTTGTTCTTCAAAGAATACTTGGTAAAGTGCTTTAAAAATACTCTGTTCCGTTTGGCTTGAACTATAATGTAATTGAGATTATAGTTCTTAAAGCAATGCTGCTTTAATCCTGTTCTGCAAAATTGTTTTTCCATGCCTAGAATCTAATTGTTCTGTTGCTAGTATCTAGTATTAAGGACTTTTCCCTAATTTGCAATAGAAAACAGTACAAATGAACAAAGTAAATATCTATTAGTAGGTGAAAGCATGTGCTTTGTTCATTAACTTTTAAAAATCAACGTATGTAATTGTGCTTTTAAAAATACATAACTAGCATTTCTTGATAGTACCCAGTTTGCAATGGAATAAAATGTTGGAATTTTATGGAACTCGAGTTAGTTATATATTGCTCTGTAACAAAATTAGCAGCCTAAAACAGCAAAAATTATCTCAGTTTCTGTGGGTCAGGAATCTGAGCATGGTTTATCAGGTTCCCTGGCTCCGATCTCTCACAAGACAGTAAAGGGGTTGACTAGTGCTGCAGTGCTCTCAAAGTGAGACTGGGAGAGGATCTGTCTCCAATCTCATTCATATCGTTTTTGGTAGGATTAATCTTACAGGCCTCAGGTCTGAGGGCTGCAGTTTCTAGCTGGCAGTTGGTCAGAGGCTGCACTCTCTCTTGCCTCTCAATAGGGAGATGGCTTCAGTCAGAAAAAATGAAAAGAGCAGGAGAGAGTGAGCAACACAGAAGTTCTCATCTTTTTGTCACCTAATCCTAGAGATGACATCCCATTATTTGATGTACTGTTTGTTAAAAGTGAGTCATTAGGTCTAGGGGAGGGAATTACCAGGTTAGGATTATTGGGACTGTTTTAGAGGTTGCTCACTACAGTGTTAAAGAACATCATTGACCTCTGAGCTGTAGCACACAGACAGTGGCTGTACAAGAAGAATGCCTGTCTCAAAAGCCCATCTTCTAATGGCAAGTGAAAGCTGTATGTAGCATATGGTCACTATATTGCTGTTTGTTCTGCCTTCTAACACTGGCTATATTTAAGAAATAACCTTAACCTAATTAAAGAGATCTGTTCCTTTGGAAACCACATCCTCTCTATAGTCTGAGAAGGGATGAAAATTATTAGGAAAAAGGCAAAATTAAATGGGATTTTTGTTTTAATTTTTAAATTTTTTTTAGGGCCAATTTTCTAATGGAGAAAAACTTAAAGTAATTTCTATAATTGCTCAGAGAGTATAGTGAGATTTTTAAAAAGCATTTTAACGTCTATATGGATTTAAAAACATGTGCCTAGTTTGTACTCCTTTGCTTTACCTTTAAAAATGGAGTTAGATCTCATCTAGATAAAGTTTAGAAATGTAGCTTTCCGGGTGCCTGGGTGGCTCAGTCGGTTAAGCATTGAACTTCAGCTCAGGTCATGATTTCCCGGTTTTGGGTTTGGGCCCTGCATTGGGCTCTGTACTGACAGCTCAGAGCCTGGAGCCTGCTTCAGGTTTTGTGTCTCCCTCTCTCTCTGCCCTTCCCTTGCTCACTCTCTGTCTCTCAAAAATAAATAAATGTTAAAAAAATTTTTTTAAAATGTAGCTTGTTTATATTAAAAGGCAAAAGTAAGTATGGTTTAAATTTATAGATTATACTTCAAGGTTGTGAGGTTTTTTGTTTTTAATTTTGTTTTTTGTTTTTGCTTTTTGAGGGATTTATTTATGATTCCAGATTTTAAAGCCCTTAAAAAAATGTTAAAGCTGGAGAATCCAGGCCATGATTGACCATTCTTTGTAAGGGAAGGAAGTCCATCTTCCTGGTGCTTGAGTACCATTTTGGTTTTTTTTTTCAGCTTTTGATAAAACATAACTTTTGTGGTGTATTATTTTCTATTTTAAATGCTACTGCTTGCTGGGTAAACTCTTTTTGTTTGATTTTAAATTTATAGATTATCTGACATAGAGCAGGCAAGATTATACCATAAAACTTTGTTTTAAAAAATATCCATAAAAAGAAACTTCTCTCCAGACATAGATGTTAATGTGTTGCTTTTCTTCCCCCTGATATATTTTACTTAAATCCATGGTCATTTTGCTATTTGGTGGGTGGTGTAGTGTATTTGCATATCTAGGTTAGTCGGTATGAAAATGTGTTTAACATAGGTGTCTTTGTAATAGGAATCTTACCCGTCTTCTTCACCAATATGGTTTGTGGACTCCGATGACCCAAATCTGACATCAGTGCTGGAACGTCTAGAAGACACTAAGAACAACAATTCGGTGAGAAAATAAGCCAAGCTACTTTCTTTTTTCCTCAAAAACATTATATGTAGAACTTAGGTGTTAAGAGATCATATAATTAAAAAAAGTCTGATTAATGATTATTTGATAATCTTAAAGGAGCTGAAGACCAGTTTTGTTTGTCTGTTTGTTTTCTGGCCTTCAAATTCTATTTACTACCTGATTTCTCTTTTTTATTCCCCATAAGTTAAGCTTTAATTTAGATGAATTAAGTGGTCTCTTTTCAATGAATTGTGATTATTAAACCAACCAAGCATTTTTGGTAGGGATCACTACCCAAAGTAAAAGGTAGAAAAAGGGAAAAAGAACTGAGGTGGATGTGAGGAGAAATAATGCTAGAATGACATCAGTGCTAGTGTTAGGGAATTGCTTTCTCTGTCAGGAGTCTGTAACTGCAGTAAAAGCCAGAAAAAGCGTTTTTGATTTTTTGGGTTTTTTTTTTTTAATGTACCAAAAAATGTAACTTTCCATTTTACAAAAAAAAAAAAAAAAAAAAAAAAAATTAACAACTTTTTTATTATAAAACTAAGCAACTATTGTAAGAGAACTTAGTAAATGAAGGGAAATAAAAATCCTTTACAATATTTTTGCCTGATATAACCACTGTTGACAATGATAGCTATTTTCTAGCAGTATTTTTTCTCTTGCTAGTAAAATACATAGACACTAAGTAGTTGAGGTCATATTCTGTACAGTTTTATATCCTTTATTAAAATTAACATGGAAGACTTGACTACTGTGTTCCTAGATGGGTAGACTCCGTATTATAAATGTCAGTTATCTCCATAGCTTCATGTTAATTTATAAATTGAATGCAGTTAATTCCCCTAAAAATCCCAATAGTCTTATTTTTGGAACTTTTCAAAATGACTCTAAAGTTTGTTTTAAAGAGTAAATAATAAAAAAATAATAGTTGAAAAAAGTAATGAGAATTGTCCAAAAGATATTAAATAAAAATATTGTATACTGGCACTGGACTGGACAAAGACAATAGAAGTTTAGAAACAGAGTCATGAAATTGATAATTCACAATAAGTTAAAATGAGTTAAAATAAAAGGAAAGGGTAGATTATTCTATGAATACTATTGGGAGAACTGACCATTGGGCAAAGTTAGAATCTTACCTCAGATTTTTGTCAAAATGAGTTATAGGTGGTTTAAACACATTTATGCTTAAAATTAACAGAAAAACATCAGTTTGAAGGGTATTTTACAAGTAGGTTGGGGGTACCCTGGGTGGCTCAGAGCCTCAGACTCTTGGTTTTGGCTCAGGTCATGAACTCTTGGTTTGTGGCTTTGAGCCCCACATCGGGCTCTGTGCTGACATTGCGGGGCCTGTCTGGAATTCTCGCTCTCTGCCCCTCCCCCACTCTCTCTCTCTCTGTCTCTCAAAATAAACAAACTTAAAAAAAAAAAAAAAAGGCCGATCTGGAGAGCCATGAAAGTTAGGTAAAAGTAAAAAGCTAGACACACATATTCACATCTGTAGCAGGGGAGTGGCAGGACAGGGAAAGATAGCACCCTTACTGCTATCTCCTTTAGGAGGTTACCTCTGAAAACATCTAAAGGTGTAAGTTTTATAATAGTGGAAATGACTGGGTTATTTTTCAGTATCTAAAATTTTTCGTCCAAAAATACTCAAAATGACAGCATAAAATTGGGCCTCATTTTATTCTAAAAAATTAATATATTTACATAAAAGACAAAAACCAAATCACCCTCTACTGTTAATAGTCTCTGCCAGTTATTTTACAACGTAGTTTCTTGACAGAATAAGCTGTATTTCCTCACCTTTGCTTTACTTCTTTTATTATAATCTGGATTCTGTCTTCATTGTTGAACCAAGATTTTTTATCTCTAGTTGCCAAATCCAGGGACTCCTTTAACCCTAACATTGATCTCTCTGCACCATTTAGAAACTGTTGATTGTTCCCTTGTTAAAACATTTCTCCATTTTACAAACCTTTATTACTTAAAGTCTGCCAGTAAAAAGCTGATTAAATAAAAATTACTGTTAATTGTTTTATGATATAATATTATATTGTAATTAAAAAGAATGCAGCCAGTCTTTCCATAGAAACACATGCAACTTTATAGGATCTACCAGTGAAAAAGCAAGGCACTGAATATTGTTTATAACCTGGCCCCTTTCGCATACAATGTTGTAAACAAAAAACTGTATCTGTGCTCTCTATGTGGGTTTATGCATACTCCCCCCCCCCCCCCCCACCGGGGTGTATACAGGAAACTGTTAATAGAACACATGGAAGCTTTTTTGTTTTTGTTTTTAATTGACTGGCTTCTATGCCAGGCTTTGTGATAAGTGGTGGATACAAAAGTCATGTCCTATCCCTGTCCTCTGGGAACTGATAATCTTATGAAGAATTGCATCAGACTACTTACTGTCTCCTGTTTCCCCTGGTCTTCCCTGAGCTCTTCTCCCTTGGTCTGCCTCTTCTCATTCTGTGCTTTCTCTGAGAAATCTCTTTGACTACTGTTATTTAAATCATAGTCTATATTCCAGGGATTCCTAAATCTGTATCTTTAGCTAAAATTTATCCAAGTTTTCAAACCCATATAACTGTTTATATATCACATAGATCAGGGAATCTCACTTGGATGTGCCATGGCTGTTAAAAATGATTACATTTGAATTTAAACTTACCTGCCTGGAAGTACTCTACCACCCCCATCAAGTTTCCCTTCAGTAACTCTCTTTTGTGATTGTGAGTGGGACAAAATGAAATAATGAAGCTTTACACACCTGTGCCTGAAACTGGGAACTAAAAGTTCTTTTTTATACCTATATTTCCTGACACCTCCCCTCTCCATACTACCTAGTAAGTTTCTAAGACCTGTCCATCTACCTTCTAAATATTTCTTAAATCTTTTCCAACCATCTTAGTTTCTTCCGTCCTTCAAATGCTTTTGGGAGGATTGGTGGGGGAGGAGGGTGAAACTGAAATTCCTGAAAGATATACAACCCTGTTTTTCCTGTTGCTTGGTATGACTCTACTACACTGCTGCTCTTCCCACAGCACTCCCACAGCACTCTTCTTTGCCAGGACTTGGAGTGGCTGGGTCTGTGTCCAGGTCTCCCTTTCTTATCTTCATTATGTTCTTAAAGCAGAGCTTGTTGGAGGGGTAAATCCACAGGGGCTTTGCTGCCTTTTAAGCTTGAGGATTTTTTTTTTTTAATCCTAATTTACTGTTCAGCTTTCCTAATTTCTGCTTGTTCCTTTGACTATTTTGGAAAGTCTTATTCTTTGCTTTGTTTAACCCATTTTAATCCTCTGTTTTCTTAGTCCTTCATAAACCTGCTTCTTCATCTCTTTTCTTGGTCAGAGACATCCAGGAAACTATTCCTGACCAGGTGAAATAAGTTACCTTACTAGTTCCAGATAAAGTTTACTAAGTATTGAACATGGTTCTTAGACCACAATTCCTAAACTTATACATTAAAAACTGTTTCCAACAATGAAAGACATGTTCATAAACATAATTTACCTTGCTTCTTTGCTTAAATATATTTACGAAACACCCTGGGTGTAAAAATGGGAACTTACTGAGTTATTCCATGCAGTTTTCCTAGTGAGTTTTTTCCTTTTTTTTTTTTTTTTTAAGACAAATGTTTAAGAACCTACTAAGTGCCAAATGTTTTCCCAGGTTTTATTTAATCTTTACCATTATAAGAAGTTCTCAATTTCCTTGTTTTATATATGGGGACCCTCAAAAACTCAAGGAATTAGATGCTGTATCCAAGTTCCTCTAGATTCCAAGGGTCTGTCTGCTAGACAACATTTGTCTCTACTTGTAAATGAATATGACTGGAATGTATAATTTGATAACCCATGTGTAACAACACTGCCTCTATATTTTGTAGCCTCATTAATGAATGTAAATGTATTCTTGTCTGAAGTTGTAAGTTTCTAAGAAAAGAAGTTAGCAACTGAAAATTGGACAATGTCTAGAGCTCTCCTTCAGGCACTTTTGCTGTTGTCATTCTGCTAGGTATTAGTTGTAAGGATTGTACTCAAGCCATAACTTTCTTTCTCTTTTTTTCTTTTTTTAAAGTTTATTTTTGAGAGCGAGAGAGACCGAGTGTGAGCGGAGACAGAGAGGGAGACATAGAATCCAAAGCAGGCTCCAGGCTCTTAGCTGTCAACCCAGAGCCTGGCACGGGGCTCCAACTCATGAACAGTGGGATCATGACCCGAGCCAAAGTCGGACACTCAGCCGACTGAGTCACCCAGGCGCCCCAGGCCATAGTAACTTTCTTATACAAGCAGCCCCTAAAAATATTTCTTAAAGACTGTTATTTTATCTGTAAGTTGTAACTGAGCAGTAACAAACTTTTTCATTTCCTACTGGATTGGTTACAATAGTCATAGCATTATTCATGTCTTCTAAGGGCTCTTTAACATAATACTTATTTACTGAAATGTGTTTTGTAGCTTCGTCAGCAATTGAAGTGGTTGATATGTGAACTCTGCAGATTATATAACCTTCCTAAGCTCCTGGATGTTGAGATGCTAGATCAACCAATACCCACGGGTCAGGTAAAGTAAAAATTCTCTAGTGTTCAAGAGCTAAAATAAATTGTCTCAAGCAAAAGTAAAACCAGGATAATTTTTCTTCTTATTATACAAGTTATTTAGAAGTCAGTCTTGTTGAATTGTTTGTTTTAAGTACTAAAAATAATCTTTTTAGTCTTTGGAGCTGCTGGTATTTACTATGACCTACCTGACCAGGGAAACAACTGCCTCCCCCAGACTACCAGCTACCTTTTTGTCTTTGTTAACATTCCTGATTTCCATAACTGTTTCTTCAGTTTTTTGCCTTTGCCTATTCATTGACCTTCACCTGGAATGCCATCTCCTTAAGCCTATCTGTGCTTCTTAAGGCCTAACCCGAATGTTATTGAAGTACCTACTAGTTCACCACCACCTCTGATTTTTCTGGATTTCCAGATTTACCTATTTACGGCTTAATTTATTGACTTTGTACTATAAGTAGATAAGGATTTAGCTCTTAGACCATCCACCTTCTGGGTCATCTCCCCTTCCTAAAACACCGTTATATTTAGTCATATGAATTATTATTTATCATTAGGACTTTGTGGTATAGAGTTTTCTATTATGACATTTTTTCAAGAGCTTTTTGTTTTTGCAGTGTCCTCCTTATAATAATAATTCTTAGTTTAGAAAGTGGTGTTCTGTCCTGTCTCTCTGGAGCCTTTGGTTCTTCTGCACCAGTCGTAGCAGGTTGTTCTCTGGTCTGGCTGTGTAGCTGTCATTTGAAATTTTTGTCTCCTCTGCTAGTGTGGATCCATTGTTACCTGATCTCATGTTACCTTTCTGCTTACCCTTTCTCATTTTGCCTGAGTACATCCTCAAGTAGAATCCTAGCATGAAGGAGTAGTACACTTTCTGAGTTCTAACATCTAAAAATATATGGCCAGACCACTATAGGTTTGAATCTTGGTTCTGCTGCTTATTAGCTGTCTGACCTTGGGATAATTACCCAACCACTGTGTGCATCAATTTGTTTGTGAAATGGGGGAAATAGTAGTAGTACCTATATTTGGGAGAAACTAGGAAGATTAAACGAGTTAGTACATGTAAATCATTTAGAGCAGTGCTTGGCACATAGTAAATGCCCAATAAACGTTACATACTATTACATTGTATGGTCACATTTGATCGTTTGGTTGAATATGTGGTTCTAGGTTGAAAATAATTTTCCCTCAGAATATCAAAGACTGCACTGTCATCTTTTAGCCAATGGTGCTGTTTAAGCCTGATGCCATTTTGAGTCTTAGTCTTCTATGCTTAACTTGGGAAACTTTTAAGAGTTCATCTTTTCCTTGATGTTCTAAAATACTACAATGGAGTATTTTTAGTTGTGGTCTCTCTCTCCCCCACCCCCACCCCCTCATCCCCTGCCCTGTTGCTGGACACTAAGTATGGATGGGTCTTTTTCCTAAGTCGACTCCTTAATCTTTCTCCTTGGTTAAGTGTGCTTGTATTTTTTTCTGTGATAACTTTCTCCTTTCCATTTTCTTTATTTGTTCATTTTCGGAATGCCTACTAATGGGATTTTAGACCTCTTTACTTGAGTCCTTGTATCTTTTATATTGTCTCCATATTCTGTCTCTATCTTTTAATTTAAAATTCTGGAAGTTTTTTCCTTCAACTTTTGAATATATTATTTGGACAGCATAACTTTTTGGTTTTGATTTATTGCTGCTTAAGCAGTTACCCCGAACTTAGTTTATTCTGTTTCTTACAATTGTGTGGGTTGATTAGGCTTAGCTGGACAGTTTTTTTTTTTTTTTTTTTTTTTCTGCTGGCCTCACTTGCACAGTCAGATAGTGGCTGGGACTGGTAGTCATTTGGAAACATGACTGCTCTGGAATGTCCCGAATAGCCTTTTAACTCATATGTGTGGTGCCTTGGTATTTCTTCACCCAGACCTTTTCTCATGGCATCTCATCCTCTTTTTGGATGGACCCTTTCTTTTGACTTCTCTTTATTCAGGAAGGTAGTCAGAATTCTTAATTTTTGGCTTCCAAGAGCACAAAAGTAGAAGCTGTCAGGCCTTTTTAAGGCTTAGATATGGAATTGGCCCAGTGTCATTTCTACCACATTTATTGGTTAAAGCAAGTCATGGGACCAGCCCAGATTGGCTTTGGGAGGGGACCAGATAAGGGGATGAATGCTAAGGATGTGGTTCATTGGAGGTCCTCTCCAATGATATATCATAAATTCTAAGAGCTTTTTCTTGTTCTCTGATTATTCTTTATTCATAGCATTTTATTTCTGATTTATAGTTGTATTCATAAGTGTCCTTAAGGAGCCACCCTTAAGGTAAGCTACCCTTAACCTCTCCCTCTCTACCATCTCTATTTTCTCTTTAATAAGTTTTTTTTTCTAGTTCATCTTGGTCTTAATTTTTCTTTTTGAAGACTTTCCTCAAATATCTATTTGTTCTATATTGCTCATTCATATTTCTGGTTTTTTTCCTTCCTTTCTTATTCATATATTCCTTTAGAGAGGTACTAAAAAG
This sequence comes from Herpailurus yagouaroundi, assembly GCF_014898765.1. NCBI lineage: Eukaryota > Metazoa > Chordata > Mammalia > Carnivora > Felidae > Herpailurus > Herpailurus yagouaroundi. The sequence goes on along the minus strand of NW_024412415.1, from coordinate 41,649,456 downwards.
ATGACTGAGAGTTCTTTGTGGCCAAGACTTGTCAACTGATAGCTTTTTAGGAGGAATTTAAAGGGATTTCCAACCCCACTTCCCCAGCCCTGTATTTCCTGGTATGATAATAAATAGCGGCTGGAATTGGTTTATTTGGTTTGTTTGGATATGAAACCTTCTAATCTCCTGCTTAAGGTAGATATGTTTGACTGGGTTCTGCTTAAGGACATAAGGGGGAGCAGTGTGTTTGGGGACTGAACAATATGTTCTGGGTATAGGCTTTTGGTTAATCTGTTTTCTGGCTTCTTCATTACTCCTGCTGTCCAGGTTACTGGGTGTCTTAGAGTCTTGAGTCTCTCCAGCGTGCTCTGGGACAAATTAGCCTCCTATAATCCCCTAACCTATTTTACTTGTTTGTTCCATTAATTATTATTCTTCCATGTATTGTCATATGCTAGTATGAGTGAATTCTTTACTGCTGGTAGCCCCACTTCCTTTTTTGTTATCATTGTTCCATTAATTATTATTCTTCCATGTATTGTCATATGCTAGTATGAGTGAATTCTTTACTGCTGGTAGCCCCACTTCCTTTTTTGTTATCATTGTGTATTTATATAGGGTTTATTCACTATAATTTTAGTGGAGACTTAGGAAAGAGAGAAGATGGGAGAAATATGTATGTTCTATGTTCAATTTTCTCTCTCTGGAATGTCTGCACCTTAGGTTTCTCACTTAACAATACATTATGGACACAGTGTATGTAGATCTACCTTGTTTTTCATGATTGTGCATATAATTCTATGTAGAGATATAATTTGTGAATTGTGTGAAGAAATTTACTAGTTGTGAATCATCCTTGTATTCATAATAAATACTCAGCACCTGCATAGGTGGCGGCCAGAGGGACATGATGGATATGATAATACTTTATTTTTGGCTTTTTCTACTTTAAGTGCGATTGTAATGTACTTCTTTTTATTTGTTTCTTTTTAGGCTCTTGTGTTTCATTTCAGTATCAAGGTTATGTAGTCTTGTAAGATGACTTGGTAAGCTTTGTGTGTTTTTTTCTAAGATCGAGGGCAGTTTAAATAAAATTTTCAGCAGGGTCCAATTTTGCCTCTCATGAGGCCTCTGGAAACATCCAGAGATAATTTTGGTTGTCACAACTGGTTGGGTGGGGTGCTGTTGGCATTTTGTGGGGAGAAGGATGTTCCTAAATGTGCTACAATGTCAGGTCAGTCCCGCATGACAAAGAATTATCTAGCACCAATTATCAGTACTTCCAAGGTTGAGAAACCCTGGTTTAAATGAAAATCTGAGCCTGAGCCTGATCCATGTTTTTCCATGTATTAGTTTTCATATTTTCCATTCCTTTAGTCAGTTTTAGTAATTTTAGATTCTAAAAAAATGATGACTTCATTTATACTTTTGAATCTATGGTTATGAAGCTCTTTTCATTTCTAAAGTTGTTTTCTTTATCGTTGATTACTTTCCAAAAGCATGTCTGTTTTATTGGTCTTTTGAAAGAATCAGTCCTTTTATTTTTTTAAATCTAATTTTCTTTATTTTTGTGTGAGTCTTAGCTCTCCTTTTGCTTCTCTAGTTTATTGGATAATTGTGATTTAAATTGCTTTTTTAACAAAAGTATACATTTTCTTAGCGCTGTTTGATTTCATTGCATAAGTTTTAAAATGTATATTTATTTTCTAAATAGTTTGTATTTCCTGAGTGGTTTGATTCCATCTTTTGTCCATAAGTTTAGTGTAATAGTTACAGTGAATACCTGGGAATGACCACCCAGTCCCCACCCATGTGAAGAAACAGACTATTGCTAGCACTGGAAACCTTTTGCAGGCTCCTTCCAGATAATCATTCCCTTCTATGCTAATCTTTTCCTTTTCTCTAGTTTTATCATCTATATGTACCTTTCTGAACAATGTGGTTTACTGTTGCCTGTTTTTAAGCTTCATGTTAAGAGTCATATGTGTTCTTTCATGTCTGTCTTTTGCTTAACATTGTGTTTTGAATTTATTCATATTATGTGTAGCTGGAGTTCTTTTTCATTTCAGTATTTCATTGTTTGAATACACCATAACATTTTTATCCATTGGAGTTGATTCCAGCTTGCTATTAGGAATAGTGCTACCCCAAGGGATACAGGAGTACTGATGCATAGGGGCACTTGTACCCCAATGTGTATAGCAGCACTCTCAACAATAGCCAAATTATGGAAAGAGCCTAAATGTCCATCAACTGATGAATGGATAAAGAAATTGTGGTTTATATACACAATGGAGTACTACGTGGCAATGAGAAAGAATGAAATATGGCCCTTTGTAGCAACATGGGTGGAACTGGAGAGTGTGATGCTAAGTGAAATAAGCCATACAGAGAAAGATACCATATGGTTTCACTCTTATGTGGATCCTGAGAAACTTAACAGAAACCCATGGGGGAGGGGAAGGAAAAAAAAAAAAAAGAGGTTAGAGCGGAAGAGAGCCAAAGCATAAGAGACTCTTAAAAACTGAGAACAAACTGAGGGTTGATGGGGGGTGGGAGGGAGAGGAGGGTGGGTGATGGGTATTGAGAAGGGCACCTTTTGGGATGAGCACTGGGTGTTGTATGGAAACCAATTTGACAATAAACTTCATATATTGAAAAAATAAAAGGAATAGTGCTACCATGTTCATTCTTCTCTATATTCGTGGGACACCTGTGCAAGCATTTTTCTGGGCACATACTTAGAAGTTGGATTACTGGGACATGAGGGTCAATTTCTTCTTAAGAGTTCTTTAGAAAAAATTTTTTAACATTCTTAGGTGGCTTTTGGGCTATTTTTAGTTTTTCTCTGGTCAGAGAATATGGCTTCCCAGCTGAATTATCAACAATTGCTTCAACTTAACCATTGGTGTTATTATGTCTTTGCTTATTGCCGTTTCTTGTATTCCATGGTTGCTTCCCACCTCCAAAAATATATCCCTGAATCATGTCCTCTGTTTTTACTTCTAGAAAGGATTTCTGGGAATGTATATGGAGAGTGTTCCTTGAATACTCAGTATCTGTTTTTATTATTTATTCAACACCTACCTATCTGACTCTGTGTAAAGTACTCTACATAGGTGCTGAGAATACAGAGGTGAAAGAAACACAGGAATCGTGCCTGTCCTGATGGAACTACATACATAATTCTAAGTTCATAATTGAGTCTCTTCTAGGTTCTTTACACTTTTATCTTCCAGGATTTATTGCTGCAGGTGAAAATCCTGATGCCTGATTCTTCTTTTTCTATAATTTTTCTTTTTGGACACTGGTAGGTGTTTTTTGCTTTTTTTTAACTGTGAAGTACAGAATTTTACTTTTCAATATTCCTTTGGGGCATTCACAGCCACTTCATATTTGAGGTCTTTCTTTAGCTTGACAGCCTTTGTCTCTTATTTCTTTCCCTCAGTCTTATGGATGAACAGTGGATGAATATTAATTCTCTGTATTCCTATCTCCCATTTCCCTTAACTCTTCTTTTTCTGTACCCCTTCCTCTCCCATTCCCTGTATCCTTTTTCTCCATTGTTCTAAAGCAATGTCACAACTTGGTCATCTTGTTCATCTTTTTTTTTTTCTTTTTTTTTCTTTTCCTGATAGAATCTTTTTGATTTCCTAGAATTGCCTTTTCCTTTGCACAGAAATTTTTTTATATTTTGTGGATGTAATACCTTCTCAAGTATTGCTAAAGATTCCAATTAGATTTTTTTGTTTTATTTTCTTCATTAATGTTTCAGGTCACCTGTTCTGTTTGTTCGACTTGGTGCTTTTTTCCCCCCCCAGATTGCTGGTTTTCTTCAAATATCTGGCAATACTTGGCTATCTGCATAGATGAGGCATACCATTGATCATTGTCAATGGTTGATGTGAGTGTCCTCCGCAATTGTCAGTCTTCTCTGCTATGGCCTCCTCCCCGCCCTGACTTGTACACCTATGCTCTGCCTATGACATGGGAATGGGGAGGTTCTGGCAGGCAGACTTTTCAACTCCTCTGAGTAAAAGGAAAAGGTGATTTTGCTGCTGTGTTGAGTTATATTTTTTAAAATGTGCCTTTCTTTCTGGCTTTGACACCCATACTTAAGAGGCCATCAAGTCAGGCCTCTTAAACAATAAATTTGTTCCAGCTGTAGTTGGAACAAATACAGCAAGTATTTCTGGAAAGAAAGAAAAATCGTTCTAACTTTATCCACTGTATTGTAGACAACCATGCTCTGGTTTAGAAAAGTTGTCTTTTTGAGCTCTGCCAAAACTAGTTATGAAGGTCCTTCCTAAAACCCCATCAGGTTCCTTGTGAATGAGTGGCAAATTGTGTCTTGTAGAGAAGTATTCTGTGATAAATGACATGTAAAAAAGAAAAGTGGCTCTATAGTAAAATGGTGATCATTTTATAATTTTTAGTTTTGTGAAAGGTCTACTTCTTTATAACTAACACATTTGACCTTTTAAAATATAAGGCAGTGGAATTTATGGAAACATTCAGGCTTTTCAAAGTTAAAAAGGTAGCTGTTTTAAGGAAACCAAAGTTTGGGATATTTATTTTAAGTGGAAGAAGTCAGTAGCTTTAACCTTATGTACATAGCCATATGAGTAAAATGTTTTCTTTACAATGTTTCAGAATTTTCTGCAGTTTTGCTTTATAATTGACTAATTGCCTTTGTTTATTCCCAAAGCATCTATTAAGTTGAATTGTTCAAAATTTGTTTCTTTTTAAAAAACTGATAAATATTATTTGTCACATCAAACCTGGATTTAAAAGTAAATGTTCAACTTTAATGAGTTCTTTTAGTGGAATTTTAGTGACAGATGAATGATAGCTTGTCCCTAAATTCTTTTAATGTACTCAGTGTGTGCTTATTCTGTGTAGCCCTAGCAAATTCTTTTTCCTTTTCAGAATGGGACAACAGAAGAAGTAACTTCAGAAGAAGAGGAAGAAGAAGAGATGGCTGAAGTAGGTGTTTTATGTAAAAAAAATCACATTTTATAAATAATAAATCTTCATTTTTGAACATTTTTAATAATTCTCTAATCTCCTTTATAAGCCTTTGTTAATGTGGAATAATGCAAAGCACATGGTATTTGAAATTGAATGTAATTTCTAAAGTCTGCTTTTAGCTTTAATTAATGATAAAACTTTAATGGTTTTAAGCAAATCACTTATCTGATGTCTTTGGATTTGATTTCCTAACAAATAAAAGCTCTTATTAACATTTAGCATTAAAATAATATTTATGTTTAATAGTAATCAATACTTAACCTGTACTTAGTTATTTTTAAGAAGAGGAACTATTAAGTTTTAAAAATTCTGAATTTATGGGGGTCTACGTGGCTCAGTCAGTTAAGCATCCGACTTTGGCTCAGGTCATGATCTCCACAGCTTGTGAATTCGATCCCCACATTGGGCTCGCTGCTTTCAGCCTGTCCGCGCAGAACCCAATTCCGATCCTCTGCTCCCTCTATCTGCCCCTCTCCCGCTTGCACTCTCCCCCAAAATAAATATTATAGAAAAAAAAAATTCTGAATTTGAGCGTTTGAGAACATTTCAGGGACTACTCACTAGAAGTAGTAAAGCTACCTCCTGTTGAAAAACCATCTAAGAATTTCGTAGGGCAAATTCTAAGACTTTGACTTTAGACCAGTTTAATTGCCACTCGCGGATACAATTTTAGAGGTTTTCCAGCTCTGAGGCTTTGTGTTTAAATGCAGACTTCAGAGTGGAGATCTAGGTTTCTACATTGACCACGTAAAAGGTATTTGAGTTCCACAGTCTTGATTTTAAAATATCTTTTCCATTTTGGATCTTAGAGTTAATTCAAGTTACTACCTTCTTTTCTTGATTTGGAAAATGTTAAATGTAAAATACACTTCTTAGAATGCCTTAAAACTAAAGAAGTAGTTGTGGGTTTGTTTTGTCAGTGTGGGAACAAAATAATCCTTAACGTCTAATTTGTAATTTGTGTGACTTTTTAGGGATAGAGTTAAATGTTAAAAGCATTTCATGTTTTTAAGCCTTTTCCATGGGTTCAGTGTACAATGAAGTAGACATTCAAAAGTTTATGTACTTTTCATTTTTCCCTTCAACGTTTATTTATTTTTGGGACAGAGAGAGACAGAGCATGAACAGGGGAGGGGCAGAGAGAGAGGGAGACACAGAATCGGAAACAAGTTCCAGGCTCCAGCCCAGAGCCCGACGCGGGGCTCGAACTCACGGACCGCGAGATCGTGACCTGGCTGAAGTCGGACGCTTAACCGACTGCGCCACCCAGGCGCCCCTCATTTTTCCCTTCAAAATGATATAAAGAAGGGACAGCAGCATTTAGGGAAAGAAATCTAGAAAGACAGGAGCCTGGACTTCAAAGATGTCAGATTAAGATAGGTTGAATGGAAGATAATCTAGGTAACTAAAATAATATGGTAAAAAGTCCCAAGCAGCCTTGGGCGTGGTGTGTTTAGGTGCATTGAAGCTGTCTTTTTGGGAGATTAAGATTGATGTGTTGGAGTCATGGAAGGAAAGCAGGGTTGACTAGCAAAGCAGATGGCTTAAAAGTCTTGAATTGGAGACAAATATGTTTATCTTTGGTGTGACTATTGAGAAAAAGGCCTTACACAGAAAAAGGTGTGCTGAGAACATTGTTGTATAAAGATAATCCACACAGAACAGAATTCATCATTAATACTCAAGTGGAGAAGATTTATGGATAGGAATGTGGCTGCGTTTTGAAGTTTTAGGAAGAGATACAGACTAAGGACATTTGTGAGAACTCTGAAGAAAATAAGTGTGGGATGGAACAAAGGTGTAAACCTTTCATGGGGAGGGAGCTCTATGAAACATGGAGTCATGGACAGGGTCTGAATAAGAAAGGAATATAATAATAGGGGTTGAAGAGATGAGAGTCTAAGAAAAAGACCGCCGAATCTGGATGGAGGTGATCTTTAGCCTGGTCTACAAATCACAATGAGTTAGTTTGGTTAAAAAATGGCGATAGTAGGGCACCTGGGTGTCATAGTTGGTTAAGTGTCAGACTCTTGATTTCCACTTAGGTCATGATCTCAGGGTTTGTGGGTTTTGAGCCCCAAGCCCAAGCCCCGAGTCAGGCCTCGGGCTGACAATGTGGACAGCATCTGCTTGGGATTCTCTCTTTCTGCCTCTCCCCAGCATTTATGCACTCTTTCTTCATCCCCCCCACCCCCCCCAAATAAATAAACTTAAAAACAATGGAAATAGTATCAACTACTCCTTTAGAGATTTTGATGGTTGAAGTAGAGAAGATAATAGAAAAAGGTTATGATTTTAAAAGTTCTGCATAGATTTAAGAATAGATGATATGGGAAAGGAGGGAGGAGAGTGATGTAGTGATCAAAGATGTTAGCCAAGGGATATAACACAAATTCTTATCTAACTTTTTCCTAATTACAAAAATCAGTAGGTGCTTACTGTAGAAAACTTGGAAAAGAAGGAAAAGCACTAAATATCTCTAGAAATAACTATTGTTATTTCAGTTATGTCCTAATCTCTTTTTTTCTGTGTTTATTTTAGTATAATTGAGATTTGTATTCAGTTTTTCATTTTTTTTTAAGTTTATTTATTTGAGAGAGAAAGCACGAGCAAGGGAGGGGCAGAGAGAGAATCCCAAGAAGGCTCCGTGCTACAAGCCTGACACAGGGCTTGATCCCACAAACTGTGGGATCGTGACCTGAGCTGAAATCAACAGTTGGGTCGCCTGACTGAGCCAGCCAGGCGCCCCATATATATTCAGTTTTGTGTGCTTTTTGCATTGCGTTATTTTTTCCATTTAGTATGTTTTTTTAACCTAATGTGTTCAAATTATGATCATTTCAACATAATTGACATAAAATAAATGAGCTCTTTGTTTTTCTCACTAAGTCTTCCAAATCTGGTGTGGACTATATACTTAAGGCACATCTCAGTTCAGACTGGTCACATTTCAAGTGCTCAGCAGCCACAAGAAACGAGACTGCCCTGTTGGACAGCACAGCTCTAACTAGCGTGAGCTGTATGGTCACCCAGGGGTGTCCAGTCCCCCAGCTCACCCCAGGTCTGGGGCAAGGCCAGAGCAGCAGCCAGAAGCAAACAGGTGGAGCCTGAGTACAGAACCTGGTACCCACAGTGGCCAGCCTGGCTCATTCACCTTGCCACTGCCCCCACAGAGCCAGGGATTGGTGCACTGCCATCCTCACTGCCCTTTTGTTTCATTATTGATAAAGAAGAAACAGTTATGCTATGTTGACATTTTAATGGTCTTATATTTCATGAAATTGAGGTACCTGCTCTGGTATTTTTGCACATGCAGTTTTGTGGAGTGCTTTGTAGCTATAAAGTTTAAATAGGCATCTTTATGCCTAAGTCAATGTTCACATTTTAAATTAGTTCCTTACAGTAGATTTCTAGAAGTCAATTACTGGAACAAAGTATAAATAAGGTTCTTGATACCTAATGCTAAACTGTTGCAAAAGTTTCTTTTAATAGGAGATTTATTTAGTAAGAGTTATGGCTTTATAAAAGTATTAAATATGCTTAGATTCTAGCTCTAAAAATGTAGGATATAAAAAGATGGAAACTTCTGGATTGAATGTGAAGGTTTTTTTCCTTTTTCCATTCATTTGTCTGTGTTGAGTCAAGAGTAATTTAACTTTTGGCATAAGCTTCAATAAGCTAATATTTTTCTTATCTTTGTAGGATATAGAAGACTTGGATCACTATGAGATGAAGGAAGAAGAGCCTATTAGTGGAAAAAAGTCAGAGGATGAAGGAATTGAAAAAGAAAATTTGGCAATATTAGAGAAAATTAGGAAGACCCAAAGGCAAGACCATCTCAACGTAAGTGTTTGCAAATATCTAAAATCTATACTTTTGGGATTAAGTAATTATAGGTAATAATATAAAACAGGACAATTCATTAAGCTACCAGTCTAAGCTACCCTCCTCCACCCTTGCCTGTGTTGTGGATTCAGCCATGTTTTGTTGCCCTAGTGGGTTGTTGTTGTTGAAGTTTCTTATCTGTTGATAGCTCTCTACCATGTTCATCTGCTTTTTACGTGTTGGAATTAACCTGCTGTTCACTATATATACCCACTTTCCAGCCTGTTTATACTGCTTCCCCTTCTACCTTGAGATCTATATTTAAATTTACTGTTTTCTACAAATAGAGTACAATTTAGATTCTTTCCCACAGAGTTTCCATCTGGTCTATCCTGCTCTAACCAAACCAAAAGTATTTTTTTTTTTTTTTTGACTTAACATCGCTTTTATGTGAAGTGGCATGGGGTATGGAGTGAATGAATGCTGAGTTTGGTAATAAACACAGCTGTGTGGCTTCAGTTTCCTCCACTCTAAAATATAGATAATACATACCTTTTGGATGATTACTGAGTAGAATAAATGAGAATGATACATTAAAATACCCAAAGTAAGGAAACATAGGAGAGTCTAGCCATTTGTCTCAACAGTTACTTCTTACTTCTTTGTATTAGAGATGTTTATCAAACCCAAGACATCTATCTCAGAAGGACCTTTTTCGGGGCGCCTGGGTGGCGCAGTCGGTTAAGCGTCCGACTTCAGCCAGGTCACGATCTCGCGGTCCGTGAGTTCGAGCCCCGCGTCAGGCTCTGGGCTGATGGCTCAGAGCCTGGAGCCTGTTTCCCATTCTGTGTCTCCCTCTCTCTCTGCCCCTCCCCTGTTCATGCTCTGTCTCTCTCTGTCCCAAAAATAAAAATAAACGATGAAAAAAAAAAATTAAAAAAAATAAGAAGGACCTTTTTCTTAGGCACAGGTTCTCAAAAACAGGGAATGAATTATGTGGGGAAATGCCAAGTATTGTAAGCAGATGAATTACTCGCTCTCCTTCAGTCTTACACTATTAAATTTAATTGGCAAATTTTTATTTTTATTTATTTATTTTTTTTTTTTTTTAAATTTTTTTTTTCAACGTTTATTTATTTTTGGGACAGAGAGAGACAGCATGAACGGGGGAGGGGCAGAGAGAGAGGGAGACACAGAATCGGAAACAGGCTCCAGGCTCTGAGCCATCAGCCCAGAGCCTGATGCGGGGCTCGAACTCACGGACCGCGAGATCGTGACCTGGCTGAAGTCTGACGCTTAACCGACTGCGCCACCCAGGCGCCCCTATTTTTGTTTATTTTTATTTATTTTTTAGAGAGCAAAGAAATTTAATTCAACTCTTCATTATTTTTTTAAAAAGTTTGTGCCATTTAAGATTACTGCACTTTCTGTATCTTGCGATTGCTTTTAGTTTGTATATTATAATCAAAACAACTACAGATTATTTAATGTTTTCACATGAGAGACACTAAGCTAAGTACTTTAAACTTTATAAACCTTCCCATTCAACCTTTTATAGCCACTTTTAAAATAGTCTTCTTATTCTATGGGTGTGAAACTAGGGTTTAAACCAGTTAAGTAATGTAGGAAATAACTTTGTGAACCTGATTGCTACCCATTCTGCAAGGTGTAGTACAGCCATTAACATTTAAATTTTACATGATCAGTGTATTTTTTTAAACTAAGGTATTCTAAATGTTTGTCTTATGAGAAGTAGTTGCATTCCTAGTTAGTCTTCGGATAACGTATTGGTGCAGTTTCATTTTTAGAGAAATCCCAACATGGAAAAGAACTGAAACTAGTTGCAGGTGAACATGTTATTTCTCAGTTTCTTAATAATGTAAAGTAGACCTTCAGTATAACATTCTTGCTTATAATCAGACTAATGAAACTGTGTTAGTTGATAGTCTAAAATGGTAAGGGCCTTCTAGTATGTTCAAAATTTGCTTCTGACCCAACATGCTTATTAAAATAGCCAGAATCAAAAAAAGAATGGCCAAAATCAGGAACACTGACAATGCTAAATGCTGAGGAGGCTGTGAAGCAACAGGAACTCTCACTCATTGCTGATGGGAATGTAAAATGGTACAGCCACTTTTGAAGACAGTCTGGCAGATTCTTATAACACTAAACATAATTTTTACCATACATTCCAGCAGTTTTAGTCTTTGGTATTTACCCAAATGAATTGAAGACTTCTGTCCAGACAAAAACCTAAATACTGGATGTTTATAGCAGCTTTATTCATAATTGTCAAAACTTGGAAGCAACTAGGATATCCTTCAGTAGGTTAATGGATAAACAGTGGTACATCCAGACAATATGGAATATTATTCCCTGCTAAAAAAAAAAAAATGAGTTGTCAAACCATGAAAAGACATGGAGAATTTTTAAATCCATATTACTAAGTGAAAGAAGCCAATCTGATGAAAAGGCTGCATAACTGTATGTTTCCAACTGTGTGATATTTTGGAAAAGGCAACACTGTGGAGACCATAAAAAAGATCAGTGCTTGCCAGAGGTGGGGTGGAGAGATAAATAGGCAAAGCGCAGAGGATTTTTAAGGGCAATGAAAATACTGTGATACTGTAGTGATGGATATGTGGTGTTATACATTTTCCAAACCTATATAGTATACAACACCAGAAGTGAACCTTCAGGTAAATTATGGATTTTGATGATATTGATGTGTCAATGGATTCATCAATTTAAGAAATGTACCTTCTGGGGGTGCCTGGGTGGCTCAGTCAGGTGAGTGTCCGGCTTTTGATTTCGGCTCAGGTCATGATCTCATGGTTGTGAGACTGAGCCCTGTGTCAGCATCTGCACTCGCAGTGCAGAGTTTGCTTGATATTCTCTCTCTCCCTCTTTCTCTCTCTCTCAAAATAAATAAACTTAAAAAAAAATATACCTTCTGGTGAGGGAAATTGATAATAAGGGAGACTATGCATTGTGGGGGCAGTTACATGGGAAATCTCTGGACCTTTCTTTAAAGTTTGCTGTGATCCTAAAAGTGCTCTTAAAAAATAAAATCTTAAAAAAAATCAATATTTTAAAAAATCAATAGAATTTGAAATAGGTTTATACTAACTTCTAGGCTACTGCAGGAGCCATGGTGATCTAGACAGGTTGGTTAGACTTTTTTTTTTTTTTTTTTAAATCATAAATGAGCCAGACATGTCCCCCAATTTTATATTCCTGTTGAAACTTTATAATCATCAATTTAATTAAGCTTCTTTGAGTTTTTAAAATGTCGAGTTGTGATCTATTTTTATAAATCTCATTGTAAACTTTCAGGCTTATATACCTGAAATCTTCAGTTATTGGACTCTGTAGATCCTGGTAAACAGCAGTTTTTCTGTTTCAGGGTGCAGTATCTGGGTCTGTGCAAGCTTCAGATAGGCTTATGAAAGAGCTCAGGGACATATACAGATCACAGAGTTATAAAGCAGGTAAGGACCCCTGGGTGTCTGCTCTGTTGTCCTTATGCTGTTTTTAAGTTTCAAATAGTAAACTTCAGTTCTCATAATATAACTGGACAGGCACAGAAATGGTTATGAACTTTATTTTAGGGATTTTAAATGCAGATTTAATCAAGTTATCAAAAGATGTGGAAGGTAGAATAAGAGGAGTTTACTTGTTCAGATTTTTGAAAATTGTTTTTATGGATACCTCAAAATTTTTGTCTTCTTGCTAACAAGGATTAATTCATAGATGATTTTTATCTTCTGGGAATATTACAAGTAATATCTGCTTTGGAAAGTAAACAAGAAAATATTATATGAACAAAGAACTATTGCCAAGTTGATTTTTATGAATTTTTGTTCCTTTTTTTTTTTTAACCACATAATCAACTTTTATTGTAGAGGTTGTTATGGTATACCTTTAAAAGAATAGGTGATTTTGGTTTGGTTTTGTTTTTGGCCTTTTTTCCCCCCTTCATTTCAAAGTTTGAGTGTTCTTTCTTACAGAGTAAGACTTAAATACTGTGGAACCTCTCCACTTGAAATAAGATTCCCCTGTGTTGTTATTGAGATTCTAACAATATTAAATAAGGGAAAGAGCCAACCTTATAATATGTTTGAAAAAGTAGCTTTGTGATCCATTCAGAAATTCTTAGAATGATCAAATCTAAATCATTAGAGCTTACATAAAAACAAAAAACAAGCAAAAAAAAATTTCTGCTTTAGAATCCAAGGTAAGCCGAACTTGCTTCGGAGTTATTAGAAGTTTTGGCATCCTGTTTTTTTTACGATATGTCTAAAAATTTATCTGTAGAAACCTAATCAAGTATAGTTAAATATTTGAATATGGGTGTATTTTTAAATGTTAAATAATTACTTGTTTGCTACAGCATTGTTTATAGTAGCAAATTAAAATTAATAATCAGATATAGGGTGGAATTGGTTAAATTATGGTATATCCATGAAACAAATTTCTATAGTTATTTAAAGATTGAGGGGCGCCTGGGTGGTGCAGTCGGTTGAGCATCCGACTTCAGCCAGGTCACGATCTCGCGGTCCATGAGTTCGAGCCCCGCGTCAGGCTCTGGGCTGATGGCTCAGAGCCTGGAGCCTGTTTCCTATTCTGTGTCTCCCTCTCTCTCTGCCCCTCCCCCGTTCATGCTCTGTCTCTCTCTGTCCCAAAAATAAATAAATGTTGAAAAAAAAAAAAAAAAGATTGACAGTAGACTTCTTACATACTAAGTTGGAAAGATGCCCCAGAAAGTTGACGAAAGTTTATAAAACTATATAGAGGGATTTCATTTTTGTAGAAATAATTGCATGTGTATAGAAGAAGAATCTTAAAGTACACATGATTTTTGCATAGTTTTCCCCCTCCTATTCACAGTTAATGGTAAACAGTTTCTCAGCTCATTAAAGAATCCTCTTCATTGGGGCGCCTGGGTGGCGCAGTCGGTTGAGCGTCCGACTTCAGCCAGGTCACGATCTCACGGTCCGTGAGTTCGAGCCCCGCGTCAGGCTCTGGGCTGATGGCTCGGAGCCTGGAGCCTGTTTCCGATTCTGGGTCTCCCTCTCTCTCTGCCCCTCCCCCGTTCATGCTCTGTCTCTCTCTGTCCCAAGGATAAATAAATGTTGAAAAAAAAAATTAAAAAAAAAAAAAAAAAAGAATCCTCTTCATTGATGGCTTTAATTCTCTGTTGAGAGTATAAGATACTCAGCTCAATGGCAAAACATTTACAATATAGCTTAGTTGTTCTATGTTTTAGTAGCAAAATTTCTAGATTTTGATGGTTATTTAGTGTATTCATTTATACCGAAGTGGTATGTATAAGATCAAATAGAGTAATTTACATGGCCTGTATCTTTACAGGGATTTATTCAGTGGAACTCATAAATGACAGTTTATATGACTGGCATGTTAAACTGCAGAAGTAAGTGACTCTTATATGCTAACCCAGTCTTCGTAATGATAGACTTTCACAATGGAGACCTTTTTCCCCCTTAATTTGATAACCTCTAAAATATGGTTTTTACTTAGAATTTTAGACTATGTTTCTGTAGAACTAGTTCTCAGGTTGTTAAAATGAGCTGTTTCGTAGGCTTAAATAAGTAAAGTGAGAAAGAGGAAGGAGAAGAAGGACTAGCTATGGGATAAAGTGTTTCATGGAGTGAGATAATTGGGAACTATAGAAACAAAAGTGAATTTAATAACCTGATTGACTGTGATATCCAGTTTGTATTTGAAATGAGGAATTTGAGTAGGCCCTAATGTGTAGAAACAGTTGTAGACAAATTTAGATTTTGTTAGTGATTTCAGTTTTTCCAGTCTTGTCCATGGTAATTTTCTTTCATTGAATCCCTTGGCTAATAATAATACAATTTTAGAGAAGCAGATTAATTTTTTTTGAGTTCTTAAGGAAATTTATGTACATATGACTTTCCTTTAGAATGACTGCTAACTTGGAATCCCCTTATGGGAATGGATTTAGAATACTGTGATCTTTTTGGACATTTAATCTCAAGGAGTTGAAAGCTATTACAGTTTATTTTTCCAGGGACCATAGAGCAAGTTTATGTTTGAAACTTACCCTAGGGGTTCTGTTTAGCTCTTGAACTGGTTCATTTTTGTGGTTAGTAAGAAAACATCTTTGGACTGTTTATTTTAATTGGTTTTTTGTTATGTAATTCTTAGGGTCGACCCTGATAGTCCTTTGCACAGTGATCTTCAGATCTTAAAAGAAAAAGAAGGCATAGAATATATTTTGCTTAACTTCTCTTTTAAGGTAAGAAAATTTTAAGGGGACTCGATATACTTCTAATGGAAATGTATATTTTTATAATTGCTTTGGGAAAACATGTAGGGATTATTTGGTAACATAGAAGGTATTCGTTTCTTGTGGCTCAGGAATTCTCATGTATATACCCTGCAAGTGATGAGCACTTAGGTACTCAAATTGTTCAGAGCAGTGTTGCTTATAATAGCCCCAAACAGAAAATAACCCAAGTGTCTGTTTCAGTAGAATGGAAAACTGTGGTATTCATATAAAAAGGAATAGAGCTATGTGCAAAACGATGGGTGAACCTTAAACACAATGTTCAGCAAAAGAAGCCAGACCCCAAAACAAGTCTTGTACAATTTCATTTATATTGGGCTCAAAAATACGTAAAACTAAATTGCTTAGGGCATGCCTTCTCAGTGGAGACAGTATCCCCACCAATGGGGTGAAAACTGGTTCCTTGGAGTGAAAAAAATCTTAGATATGCACTGGTCTGTGGCCTTTTAAGGGGCCATATTATATAAACTGTTAACACAGTATATCTGTGGTGGGGGATAGATTCAGAAAAAAAAAATTCTAAAAAGCCTTTTTGGTGGAGCAGAAATTAAAAGAAGGTTGAAAAATGCAGATTTATGGATTCAAACTTAGGTAATTACTATCAAGAAAAGCAAAGATGTGATTACCATACAGTTGAGGATAGGGAGTAAATCCAGGTGAGAGGGATGGAGTTGTAAGCTGAAAGAGACATCTGGGGACTTCTTGGATACTGGCTCTAGTCTGTTTTTTGACCAGGGCTGTGGTTACATGGATGCCTATTTTATAATATATAACGGCATACTTTTATATGTTACATACTTTCTGAATTTATGTGTTATATTTAATACCTTTTCTTTAAATGGTAAGAATAAAGGGTAAAGAATAGCAGTAGAATTTAGATAAAATGTAATGATTTAATATGGATAAATAAGTGTAGTAGTTTTAAATCTTTCGTCTCAAAAAAACCCTAGGGAATATATTTCTAAGGAGCTATATTTGAATTATATAGAGCTTCTATTTGCTGTGTTCTTTTAAATTCGGAAAGAAATTTACAGACATATATTTTTTCCATTTCAGTTAGGTACTTCAGTGCATTAGGGCTATAGAGGGGCTATAGAAGGCTTGAGGACATGGAAGCATCTAAAATATAATTCCTGCAAGAGCCTGCAGTCTTCCTAGGGAGAAATCTGTGATGAAGGCTGTACTGCTTTGGAGACCATGATGAAGAGTCTGGAATCTTAACCTTTAGACAGTAAAGAACCAGTCAGTACAGGTTTTTAGATAGGGGCATGATTGATCTGTTAGGCTTTTTATTATTATTATTTTAAACAGTTATGATGTCTTCAGCATCAGATAGGGTTTGGATTGGAGAGAGTAGATACCTGGGAGACTACCTGGGACTTTAATTTTAATCTGGGCAAGGGGTAATGAAGGATGATGGTGGTAGGAATAGGTGAGAGTAGAGGGATAATGAGGGGTTTTGAAGGAAGAAGCAAAGATGTGAAAGAATATACTCGCAAAAAGTAATTTTTTGGAAAACTTTTTACGTAGCTTTTGTGTGTTATATATCTTCATTTATGATTGAACTTTCTTCAAATAACTCAAATTCTATATTTTCCCTCAATTTTGTTATTATATAAACTTTTATGATTGTCAATTGGGTTGTCTTCTAGAGAGTGAATCTGGTATATATTTACTGAAGTTGCTAATGACTGTATTTTTACTGATTCATAAGGTGAAAAAATAAACCAGGACAGTAGCATTTTTTTTCTTTCAATTTTTAAAAATATTTATTTTTGAGAGAGAGAGAGATCATGACCAGAGCCAAAGTCAGATGCTTAACCGACTGAGCCATGCAGGTACCCCCCTTTTTTAAAAATTCTGTATGCAAAATGTTTTAACCTGAACAATCTATAAACAGTCGTATTAAATCATATGCCCAGGTGTCCAACACCAAGCTTAAGAAATAGAATCTTATAGGGGCACTAGGATGGCTCAGTCGGTTAAGTGTTGACTTTGGCTCATGGTTCATGAGTTCGAGCCCGCCCTGCCCTCATCCTGCTCTCTGCTGTCAATGCAGAGCCTACTTCAGATCCTCTGTCTCCCTTCCTCTCTGCCCCTCCCCCGCTGGCTCCTGTGCGCGTGTGCTCTCTCCCCCAAAAATAAAAGCATTAAAAAAAAAAAAAAAGAAAGAAAGAAAACCTTATACCTGAAACTAATGTAAATTATGTCAATTATGTTAAAAAAAAAATTCAGGTCTATGTCTTTTCTTCTTCTTCTTAAGCAGTATCTTTTGAAAGTCCTCTGTGTGTTCTTTCCTTCTCACTTCCTCCTGGAGAGGTGTTTTTAAGGGAATATGAAATCTTGACCACTAAACTGAAAGATTTGTGGCTATACTTAATGTTTTCATGGTATTTTCCTGCTCTAGGTAGAACTTAAGGGAGGGGACAATATGGGAGGTAAATGGCTGAAATTCGCTGGATTTGTCTTTCTGGACCATGGCTCTTGATACCAGAAACAAGGGCCTTGTGAGGCCTGAAATCTTTTCTTTTCTTTTCTTTTCTTTTCTTTTCTTTTCTTTTCTTTTC